>NC_136589.1:17325096-17635096 GCF_910589615.1 Taurulus bubalis | reverse complement strand
CATATTATATCTGCCCATATTATATCTATCCATATTCTCACAACTGTTAAGGCCCCATGGGGCTGCAGTAGAATGTCTTTCTGTGGTTTCTTATCCATATTGTTAGATTAATGAGTTCTTCTCAATCTTGCGAGTGTTCAACAACCACATATCTCGTGGGTCTCATCCATCAGCTTAACTCACGGGAGCTGAAAGATAAATGAGCATTTACTTCTGTACGAGGTACTAAAATGTGAAATTTGCTAAACAAGGTTGAAGCTATTTTTCGATCATTCAGCTCTTATGGGGTCGCTCCTACGTTTCTAGGGTAGAATGTTCTCCAAATTCATCCGGCACATAATGGTAAATATGACAAAGGGCCAGATGTTCCCAAAGTCCTATGATCATGTTCCCCAAACGTATAATGGCCCATAAGGGGAACATGACAAAGGGTCCTTTGTTCCCACAGCTCAATGCACCGTGGCTCCTCACCCATCACCCGTTCTCATTCACAGCTCGTCCCATACGGACATTCAGGTTTATGCAACAAAACTACTTGGTTAGGTTGTGGAAAGGATCAGGGTTTGGGTTAAAATAAGTATGTTTTTGACCACCTGGGTCTGAAAACAGGCTTTTTTCACTTAATACGACATGGGCTATTGTGGGAACTCGTTAAAGGGAGCATAGCATGGAGGTAAACATAAGGCGTTGGGAAAAAAGTCCCAAATAAAACCTTCAGAAAAGTTTACTTTGTTGAACAGAAATTTAAGGACCTTGGAAACATAGAACCAGAGGACCATAGAACCCTAGGAACCTAGAATGTTGAGGACATGGGACCCTAGGAACATAGGATGTTGGGGACGTAGGACCATAGAACCCTAGGAACATATAATGTTGGGTACATAGGGCCATAGGAACATATAATGTTGGGGACATAGGACTTTAGAAACATAGAACCCTAGGAACATAAGATATTGGGGACATAGGGCCCTAGGAACATAGGATGTTGGGGACATAGGTCCCTTGGAACATAGGATGTTGGGGACATAGGGCCCTAGGAACATAGGATGTTGGGGACATATGACCTTAGAATCCTAGGAACATAGGACCCAAGGAACATAACATGTTGAGCACATAGGAGCCTAGGAACATAGGATGTTGGGGACATAATACATTAGACCCCTAGGAACATAGGACCCTAGGAACATAGGATGTTGAGGACATAAGACCCTAGGAATATAGGATATTGGGGACATAGCCACTAACATGCTATCAAAGCCCAATAGGAGCTGTTGCAACATGCCTCTGGCGTTAAATCCTTATTATCAGGTTTTATTACCCTAGAACACTCAAACAACTTGTCAAGCGCTTCATTTCATTAGACTGTTCTTCTTGGTTAAGTTTATGTGTTCACATTTTACTGTCCAGGATAATAGTAAATACTAATGTCTCTAATGTGGACAGAAACCCCCTGAAACATGTCTTAGTCCTTTCAGAGAGACTGATGAAAGAAGGAAGAGCGAGAGGAAGCTCGTGGAACAGAAGCCAGCCAGCGAAGAGAACGAGGCTCTATTGGTGCTACAGGTACAGCAGCTGGAAAGAGGCTGAGCGCTAATCATTCTAATAATTTGCTGGATTAATATATACTGACTGATGTCACAGTTCTGGCCAACCCATCCACGAAAGCAGGCACAGTGATATCCACCAATCAAGTTTTTGCAAGCGTAAGCACTGAGGCAAGGCTTCCCCGCACACTCATTAACGTCTGCAAAAAGACACAGGAGAGAATGAGTGGGAGGAGCCTAGAAGCTGCTCAGGAAGTCCATCACCAAGCGAGGCTTCACAGCGTCACAACACACTGAAACGTAACATCGGAGGGCTTTTCTACTCTGTTGATGCCTTCCAGACATCTGGTCTGTGGCATAGCTGCCGTATATCTGCAGAAAATTACTTTTTTAAACGTAGGACTCTGTCACGGAAAAGAGCTTGACTTTTGTCTCTTTTTTTAAAAAGTGCATCAGTAGAGGAATTAAAAAAGTATGTTGCAGCTCAAAAGAGGTTCATGGCTTTCCAAAAACAATTCCTAAAAATACCTCTATACTAATTAAAATGGTCTCATTCACAGTGTTCACGGGGTGTTACATTTACCTTATTTCCTTGTGCATATATAGATATGATGGTATAGAGATTCATTTATGATGTGTGGGACATGGAAAACCTTTCGGTTGTAAAGTGACACCACGTAGTCAGACTGCTGTTACGGGTAAACCACTCAGACATCGCCAGATAGCCAGAACATTCACGGGCTGAAGTCCACGTCTGACGAGGGTTTTGTGTCTTCTGCAGATTCCCCCACCCCCCCTTCCCCCCGGTGTTAATGTCTCTCTATGGCATTCCCTGAAGGCCAACCTGCGGCATTCCAAGTGGTCAGTTTCAGAGGCAGCTAGCGCCGCCTCGCTCACTCTAAACCGACACAGTGCATTAATACTACTCCCGGGAGGTAAGCGGCACCTGTTGGCCGGCTGACACCAAACACCCCGACCCATTCCCAAAGAACCCAACCTCCCCTCCTCCCCCCCCAACCATAGTCCCACTCTCTCTCCCAGGTACCACCCCGCTCTGCCAATCTGCAACGGCAACCCAACCGAGGCGTTCCGATTGCCCATCGCCGCCGCTCATGTTTGCAGGTTATGAAGAAGTGTTTCCTGGTCGAGGTCGAGGGGGGTGAGGGCTCCGCTGTGTCGGGGCGTCGGCCTCACCGTTGCGTACATGTGGCCCCGTTATGCCCCGTCTGGAGCCAAAAATACCCCCTCCCGCTGGAGAATACTTTGCCCCGGGGCTAGCAGTTGCCAGGCGGGAAGTTATTTTTAGCTTTACTCAAGTCACCTGGCTCGAGTTGCAGATGAAGCCCAGTGAGTGTCTCCGTTGGGCACGCATACACACACACACACACACACACACACACACACACACACACACACACAAACAAACAAACAAACACTCTATAAATGAGTGGCCCTCCTGCAGTAACACTACTGGTTAAAGGGCGGGGCCGCAGAAACAAGCACCCAGATACGCTGCAAGTAAATGGGTTCCTGCAGAGAAATCGGGACGTCGGGACACACACACAGCAGCACGCCGAACACACACACACACACACACACACACACACACACACACACACACACACACACACACACACACACACACACACACTGTCGATGCAATACACACAAAGCGGCACGCCGGCTTTATCAGAGAAAAACATCACCCAGCATGCAACGAGGAATTCAATCAGGATATCAGATTATGGATAAATAAAATGTTCCAACAATAAAATTATGAAAATTGCTTCAGAAGTAAACACGCATGAGCTGTAAAAACAAACATCTGAAGTTCTTCTCTTTTTCGTACCAATCTGGCAGGTCTTGCCTGTCCACTGTGGAGGGCAGAGGCACTCAAATCCGTTCTCCATGTCCATGCAGGTTCCGCCCTGAGCACAGGGGCTGGAGGCGCACTCGTCTGTGTCTGAAACACAGAGCAGACAGATGTTCACGCAGGCGTTCACGCAGACGTTCACGCAGACGTTCACGCTGACGTTCACGCAGATGTTCACCCAGATGTTCGCGCAGATGTTTGCGCTGACGTTCACACTGACGTTCAAGCTGATGTTCACGCTGACGTTCAAGCTGTTATCGCTTCAGAACGCTGGCTTCCAGCGCTGGCTTTAAACCAGCCAGCTGGTCCCCGTTAGGGCTAAACAATGTCCAGAACAACAATGTCCAGCCCTGAAGTGTTCACATGAAACATAATCAAAAACCCAAAGGAGCAAACTAAATAAATAGAAAACAATAATAATAATAATAATAATAATAATAATAATAATAATAATAATAATAATCATAACGTGTGTCACCTTGAGCACAGGTGGGCCCGGACCAGCCCGCCGGACAGTGACACTCAAAGCCTGACGGGACCTCGTGGCACGTGCCTCCGCTGGCACAAGGGTTGGAAACACAGGCGTGCTCCGCTGAAGAAGAAACACAAATTAATCTCATAAATCTTCCGTCCAGATCCTCAGAACTTCACTCTGAAAATGTTTCGGGCTCCGTTGGTTTGATCTCCAGACTCACCGATCTCACAGTTCTTGCCCGAGTATCCGTCCGGACAGGCGCAGTTGTACTCGTCCGGCTCCGTGTTCATGCAGGTGCCTCCGTTGTTGCACGGCCGGTTGGTCCCGCAGTAGTTCAGGTCTGTACAGAGAAGAGCACCCATGTGACCATGTGACCATGTGACCAAATCCATGTGACCAACTCCATGTGACCAACACTTTACCTTTTTAGCAACGAGCTAATAAGGTGAAGTGACAGCATTGAACTGCTTTGACTTCTCATGTCTCTGCACAATAACCTGCAGTTTCATTATTTATTCTTTCTTTCAAAAGCATCTGATTGTGGGCGTTACAAAGAACACAATATCGGTATATATATAATATAAATATAAATAATATAAGTATTTACAACAAAAAGCCTCTGACCAATCCTACGTGTCCTGATGCCACTCGCATGGAGGAAAACGGAGCTTTAATGGAGCGTTCCAGGGTTTCTGCACGTTGAAGCTCGCTTGTGTTTTGTGAAATTCATCACGCTATTAAACCAACAATTCGTTTTAAGTCCTATTACCAATTGTCGAGGGAAGTTGTGACGTTGTGAAGTTGTGAAAAGTCTTCACAGAAGAAGCGTGACTACTTTAAGAATGCATGGAATTAAAAAGTCTGAATTTCTCGAGAAATCCTCACAAAACAAATATAAATGATTAAAAACTTCAGGCTCAGCTTTTAAAGACGTTAGAATAATCTTTCAATATACAGAACAAATCATCTTTATACCAGAATTAACTCAAAATAAATATTAAAATGAGGCCCTTCTCGACGATCTCAACGCTAGTTCCCTTTGACTCTCAGAACCTGCAGGCATGAAGGAGACGTGAGTGTGTGAAGGCTGTGTGAAGGTTGTGAGATCTGACCTTTGTCACAGAGCAGGCCGCCCCAGTTCTTCTCACAGGTGCACTGCCACGGCTCGTTGCAGGTGCCGTGGACACAGCCAGGGTACGGCAGGCATTCGTCACAGAGCGGGCCCTGCCAGCCGTAGTTACACCTGCAACACACACAGGTTAATGCTCCTCCTCCTTCCTTTACTCCTTCTCTTACATCCTAGTCCCTTCCTCCTTTCCTCCTCGAAGGGATCTCAAACCCTAGAGAAAGGAGGCAGTATGTACAAGTCTATTTAGCTAAAATAAGTTGATATTTAATTAGTCAAATGCTTGTGCCCTCCTGAGAAAGATGAAACTGTCCACAGAGAACAGGGAACAAGAACAGGGAACATGGAGCAAAGAACAAGAACAGGGAACATGGAGCAAAGAAGAAGAACAGGGAACATGGAGCAGGGAACAAGAACAGGGGACTGGGAACAGGAAACAGGGAGCAAGGAGCAGGGAACAGGGTGTAGGGAACTGGGAACAAGGTGAAGGGTGTAGGGAGTAGGAAACAGGAATAGGGAACAGGGAGCAGAGAACAGGGAACAGGGACAGGGAACTGGGAACAGGGAACAAGAACAGGGAACTGGGAACAGGAAACAGGGAGCATGGAACAGGGTGCAGCGAACAAGGAACAGGGAGCAGGAAGCAGGGAACAGGGAGCAGGGAACAGGAGCAGAGAACAGATACCAGGGAACAGGATGCAGGGAACAGGGAGCAGGAAACAGGGAGAAGGAAACAGGAACAAGGAACAAGGTGCAGTGAACAGGAATAGGGAACAGGGAGCAGAGAACAGGGAACATGGACAGAGAGCAGGGAACAGGGACAGGGAAGTGGGTGGCTGAGTGGATTTCTTCTCTGAAATATGAGCGTCTTGTTTCAGCAGCACACTGACAACGTGACAACGTGTTCCTGTTCACAGGAGGAGAGCCAGAGGGAAGAGCTCACAGAAGCACTCAGTGACGCAGCGGGAGTTGGCCGTGATAATAAAATAAAAAAAACACAGTGCTAGTTACGTCGTGATAACAAACAAGGGAATTATTACTCTTTTTAAACGTGTGAAAACGCAGAGGAGCGCTTGATGTCGGGCAGAGCGCTAGTTAAATGTCCCCTGGTGAACACGGAGACTGCTGGAGGTGCTAAAAAATATGTATATATATATATATAAGTCTTCCTGCAGGACACATTGATGGAGCTGCAGCTGACCATCACAGCAGTAATTTAGCAGAAACGTGAGGTGAGCGACATTTAACTGCAGCTCCTCATCTGAGGACACACATTCCTGCGTGTGTGTGTGTGTGTGTTGTAATTGAACCCTACAGTTTTTTTATTTTCTTCCAGTAAAAGGTGATCTAGTAAGTAACCTGTTTTTAGTAGAAAAACATGCTTGTTAAGAATCAGAATCAGAAACCGTTTATTTGCCAGGAATGTTTACACAAACGGGGAATTTTTCTAGGCGGAAGGTGCATACATTAGACATGAGATGTTAGACGAGATAAACAACAATCAACAATCAACGACAACAACAGTGCAATGGGTATTAAATTAAGTATAAGATAAAGTGCTCAGACAAACAGTTAATGTAAGTGTATGTTAAAGTGACATGTGTTTAAGTTAAAAAGTGTATGTTAAGTGGCATGAGTGTTTAAATATGAAGTGTGCAGGGGAGTGACTGGTAGGAAGAAAGAAAAGAAAGAAGAAAGAACATCCATCACAAGTCAACTTGGGGGGCAGGGGGGTAATCTGTTGGTTTATGGCAGCACACTGTTATTCCAAGGCCAGTGGTAACCTTGCTCCACCTGTCCTGTCATTTCTCCGTCCGAGCTATTTTAGGGAGCGCACCCCCACCCCTCCACTTCAAAATGGAACCTGACCAACACGTCTACACTCTGTGAGCTGCAGTTTGGTGGCAAAAAATGTCTTCTATCTGTGTTTTTTCAAATATATTTATGGTTTAAATATTTGAGACAGGGGAACTTCTATTTCTTTAAATTTATGAGAATGACTTGCATGATAAAAATGCAGCTCGGGCCGAGCAGCTGGTTCGTTGGAAAGCGTGCATGAAAAGTTGTGTTTCGTGCACGCTTTGTAAGCTGAAACGACATTTAACTGCATGCACGACCACAAGAACGTCAATCTGCCGAGCCATGTGCATGTGTCTGTGCATGTGTGTGTGTCAGTGTATTGTTTACTACAGTACGTGGTGTTGTCCGGCACTGCGGTGCCCTGCACACTGTCAGCGGTGCAACTGCGGCGGCAGCGTGGACAGCCTGTCTGGCTGCAGTAGGGGGGGAGGGGGCGAGTAGCCGCAGGCCGGAGGGTGGCATTACCCACAAGCCCCGGCAGACGGGCTGCTGCCGTCTCATCAATGGAAAGATGCCATGGGGGGGGAGCCCAAAAATACCCCGATTTACCACAGACCCCTCAGACAGACCACGCCCAGAGGTAGAGGGGTGTATGTGTGTGTGTGTGTGGGGGGGCTGAATTATATTTACAGACGAGCCTCGCGCCCAAAATCCAGCGGACGGACTTAGCCGGCTGTTGCCATAGCTACTGTTTGGTGTCACATGAGGGAGCGTAGGTTGTGTAAGAAACAAGGAACAAACACACACTTTTAGTTTTCCTCGGCCCGCCTGTTTCTCTCTCTCTCTCTCTCTCTCTCTCTCTCTCTCTCTCGCTCTCTCTCTCTCTCTCTCTCTCTCTCTTTACTATTACAACTATTATTTTTTAAACTTCTTTCGGCTCTGAATCTGACATTTGATCAAAAAGAAGCTGAGTTGTTGGACAAAATAATCTGAACGCCACTATGTGTGTGTGTTTGTGTTTCTCTCACGGTAGCGTGATATTTGTTTAATTATGTTATTGTATGCCTGCATGCTAACTAGCTTCTGTGCTAACAGCTTTACATTGGCCCCGATGGTGTGAATGCTTCAAACAAGCAACAACAACAACGACAAAGCTTTTATTCTCTCTGCATCCATCCTCTGGTTGGATGGATGTTCGTCTTCCTGTTTCTTAGCGCTGTGGGTGTGTGTGTGTGTGTGTGTGTTCCACTGACTGCGTTGCAGCTCAGGATCACATGTTGAGGCACATTCCAGGGTGTTCTCTCTCTTTCATCCTCCGGCCTTTTCCAATGAAAAACGTCAGCTTTGTTTCTTTCTTTCTGTTTTTACGAGAGTTTATCTAAATCAAACCTGCCTCAGAGTGTGTGTATGTGTGTGTGTGTGTGTGTGTGTGTGTGTGTGTGTGTGTGTGTGTGTGTGTGTGTGTGTGTGTGTGTGTATTTTTAAAGCTCCCGTTGCTCCTCTGTGTCTAAATGTACAGTTCGGCTCCACATGTAATCAAATCTAAATTTCTCTCTGCAACAAATGCCCGGTCAGCCTTTTCCTTAAAAAACACTCTGCAGCCATGTATGTGTATGTGTGTATGTGTGTGTGTGTGTGTGTGTGTGTGTGTGTGTGTGTGTGTGTGTGTGTGTGTGTGTGTGTGTGTGTGTAAGTAATCAATTACTTCTTTTCTATATATATGTATTTATTTAGAAAGCACCCTGGGAGGGAGTTTTAACTTATACACACACATATATATATATATATATATATATATATATATATATGTATATATATATATATATATATATATATATATACATATATATATATATATATATATATATATATATAGGGCTGCAGACATTATAGCTGAAAAACAGGCCTCTGTGTGTATGTGTGTGTGTGTGTGTGTGTGTGTGTGTGTGTGTGTGTGTGTGTGTGTGTGTGTGTGTGTGTGTGTGTGTCCAGCTTCAGTACAGGAAGCAGAACAATGGCCTGTAGATCAGAGCGGAGGGATGGAGGAGGAGGTCAGACTGTTTGGTATGTTATCAACATGTACACCTCTGGTAACCTCATTAAACTCTTTCAGGGTTTTCCACCCAAACTACAGCGTATTTCAGCGCTGTACGTAAGCAAAGAGGAACAAATAAACAAACAAACAAAGGACGACTCACCTGCACTCCCCCGGCACGCTGCAGCCCCCGTGCTCCAGGCTGCATCCCTGTTTGCAGATGGCTGACGGGGAGAAAACCTTCGTTAGTTTTAAACAGCAAACAGCAACTCGCTCTTCAGACGCTTGACTCCTATTCCATGTTGTCTTGTTTGCAAGCAGACGGAGAGTCAACAACAACAACAACAACAACAACAACAACAACAACAACAGGCAGCAACGTCCTCTGGGACCTGTAGCACGCCGGCCAGCGACAGTTTCCAAAACATTCTTTGAATTCCTGCAAAGCCACGTGAACTTCCAAAAGGTTTTCATCGGCTTCCTGCAGACTTTAACTTCCTCGTGGAGAGAAAAAAACGTTTCTGAGGTTCAGATTTAAAAATAAATACTGTTTTTAACTATTTATTGCTTTCTCACTTAATAAAAAAAAAAATCAGTTACACAATTTATCGTATTTTCTCTGCATTATTAGTATTATTTATTGTCCGTGACGTGAGAACCGAGTCCAGTTAGTTGGGGGTTGAATGATTTTTGGGAAGAAAGATATATAATAATATAATATTTTTGTCCGATGTGGCGATAATTATTTTTCATTAAAAAACATATTAAAATGATAATGGTGTGATATTTGTGGGCATCCACACCAAAACAAAGATGTTTTTTTTCTCAACTATGTAATAAGAATAATATTCAGAATAACATTTCACCTAAAATGTTATAACGACACTTTGTCAAATTTAAAATAATTGTGTTAGTTAACTAAAGAAAATACATTTTAAGATAAGTAGAAGAGTAGAATAAATATAGTTTAGTTTTATCTTATTGGAAGGGGGGGGGGGGGGCTTCTTACCATTGAAAACTTTGCATTGCTTTCAACACTATTAAAATGTAATGGATCTGCTGGCTTTATTAAATCTGCCTTTGTTCATATGAATCAGTAGAAGTGCACATGCTGCAGGCCCCCGTACCTGCTTTGCAGTCGGGCCCCATCCAGCCCTCCATGCAGCCTCGGTTCCCCAGCTGGTCGCACACGTAGTGTCCGAAGTAGTCGTCCCGCGGGCGGCACACCTTGTTGCACTTCCCGCCGTAGTAGTTCTCGTCGCAGCGGACGCGGACGGCGTACTCCAGGCGGGCCGCCGGGCTCGTGTACTCCACCGCCTGCCTCTCCTCGCCCGGGTTGAGCATCCCTTTGTAGATGCTGCGCTCGATCAGCAGCTCCTCGTCTGCAGTGAGACGGAACCGGAACATAAAATAATGAACGTAAACAACGAGACATTGTGAATGACATTCTGAGGAGCCGGACTGATGATTACAGTTTGGGGGGGTTTGACCCAACGGGCCGGTGTTGGGTGAGATAAGAACCTGTGTTGTTAGCGCACATCAGAGGGGGCAGAGCCACCTGCACCAAGAATGTGGAAGAAGAAAAAAATAAAGAGGAACAAGGGAATGGAAACATGGCACACACAGCAGGTGGAGGTCTGCGAGGGCTCGATAACCAAACGCTCTTTCACTTTTCCTGCTCAGGATATCCAGGGCCGGAATTAATAAGAGACGTGGAACAGACGAGGAAGGGCGACATCGGAAAGGACCCTTCAGCCCGTTCTCAAGAAAAAGAAGCAGAGGGAGACCTTTGACCTGAGTGAATCGAACCAGCGGCAGCAATGCAGCGTTTGAGCATTTTTTAATTTACTTTTAATTGAAGCACCGATTGACCGAATTTTTTTTGCAGATTCAGATTTCTTTTTAAACTTTTCCTTCGTTGAACATTCTGTTGCATGTCACAAATAATGACCATGATGTGTAAATAGTGTTTGATCAAAACAAATATATATGAATATTTATTAGGTGGCAGGGGTGAATTCAGGAGCCTGAGATTTTGAGGGAGAATGTAACTTCTTCTTTTAAAAGTCTTTTCAAAACATTAATAATTTCCCCGCAATGCAACTCCCGTCTCTTTATTTGTTATTAAATCATCTTCACAACTGCTGAGAGTTTGACTGCAGGAATACATTATATATTTTTAAAAGCTGTCCTGGTTCCCTGAGCCAACACGTCCCACAGCTTCAGTCCCTCACCCGCCACCTGAAACACTCACTGCTGCTCATCTCCAGCAATTAGGTGTAAAAATATGGACCAATCAGGAGCTCCCCCGCGTCCCGGAGGAGAGGCCGCTGTTACCAGGGAGAGCGGCCGAGAGTGGGCCATTTAAAACCTCCTTATGTAAACCAGGGGTTTAGATCCCAGCTGCTGATCGCGTCCCATGTGAGAGAAGAGACGCTCGCTGCAGAAACAAAGCTTTATATATATATATATATATATATATATATATATATATATATATATATATATATATATATATATATATATATATATATATAGTTGCATGCATCAAGCTGCAACTGGAGTGTTTTGTTTTGACCTTTTGACCTCTCTACTGCTTGGTGACCTTTGAGCTGAAGTCAAGGCCGTGTTCACATAATCTGATGGTTTGCCTTCTCGCTCCCGTCTGCGCCGCATGGACGCTTCAACTCACTTCAGCTGTACACAAACTACCACAAACTACCACAAACTACTACAAACTACCACAAACTACTACAAACAGTAGTGTTCTCAGTGTTTTTTACTTTACTTTGTGTACTTTGGGTTTGCTTCAGATGAAACATGCAGCTGTGAACCAGAAGATTCTTATTCCAGTGCACACCAGATCTCTCTCTCTCTCTCTCTCTCTCTCTCTCTCTCTCTCTCTCTCTCCCCCCCTTTCTCTCGCCCTCTCCCTCCCTCTCTCTCTCTAATCATGCCAACCCTCGCCCTACTGAAGTAGAGCTGGATGCAACAGGTTCCAGCCTGCAGGACCAGAGGTAAAGCGGGCGCACACAGAAGTAAATAACAACATTTAATCCATGGAATGACTCCGCTGAGCGTCACAGACAAACATAAATGGAGGTGCGGAGCTTATTATAATGCTGCGTTGGTATTTTTAGCTTTGTCCAGTCGGACTCGGGAAGAAGCCGCTAACGTTTCATGCTGGAGGGAAACTTGGCCGCCAGCACACTAGCTGACAGGGTTCAGCAATTAAACCTGCGGCTCACATAATGAGACTCGGTCAAAGTAGACGGGACATGGCGGGTCGAGAGCCCCCTCCTCCCAGTGAGGACTAATAAAGCACTTCATCGCACCGCCACATCCGGCGGTTAGAGCACCACCGGAGCTGCCGTCCCGGCCGAGGCAGGCGGTCTGGAGGCCAGCCGGTCTCCCTGTTTGGGGATAGGTGGCGTGCGGTAGCCGGACAGCTGCCGGGCTGCTAATTGGGAGACAGACATCAGAGGGAAGAGGAACAGGGAGGGGCGGTAATAAATTGCCGAACGATGCAACGCTCTCACTGGCTAAATATAGAACGACCACGAAGAGGCCGAGAAGAGAGCGAACAAGCTGCCGGTCAATCAAGAGCCGAGCACAGTGATTTATTCTGGACGGCCGTTCATCTTCTAAGATGTCAAGTATGAACATAAGCAATCATGAGTATGAGCAATAACCACAGAACCTCCCGCTGCTTCCCTTCAGCTTCACAACAGGAGTCCGGAGGCCAGCGAGGCTTTTTGTCCAGCTTTTCTCATCCTGTTCATGGCTGCAGAGGCACCTGTGTGCAGTGCGAGCCCAGCGAGACTCGGGGACGATTTACGCGGGCACGTTCCTCTGAAGCTCAGATGGAGAACTCAACGACGTGGTGCTCTGAAAATTCTGCAGACTTGAACCGTTTTGCACGACGGTTTACTTTTCGTCTGTATATATAATAGTGCTATTGTCAATTATTTGTAATGTTTTTATGACTGTTTACTTATATGTATTACTTGTTTCTGTTTTTACTTCTATCTCTTGCTGCTGTAATCCTGCAATTTCCCCACTGTGGGACTAATAAAGGGTTATTTTATTATTATCTTCACCAAAGCTTGAGATATTATTATTATATCATCAACACGAGGAGCGTTTTTCTGTTCGTAGGAGTCACTTTAAATTCATATAATGAATCTTTCTTCTTGTTACAATTATTTCTGCCGTCTGTAAATTAACTTTAAATGCTGATGATTGATCATCTTAAAACCAGATATTACTCCAGTGATAAAAATCAATGCACGTCGTCACCGTTATAACACGTGGAAGTAGGAATATTAATTCCCCAGTTCGAATAGTGATTAAATACATTGATGTGTCACATAAATCTATTATCTTGTTACGATTGTTTGTCTTTAAGAGATAATTGAATAAAATATTGAAATAATAATCTAAAAAGTTTTTTATCACCGTTTTGCCGATATTAATTTATATTAGTCTGCAATTAAAAAAAATATCTTTAGAATAATCAATGTTAATCGACTAATACAAAAATAAATATTGTTATATAAAATCAATAGAAATATTTCCGTTAGGTCAACATGTGACATCATCATGGGGATACATCATAACAAACCAACACATCGTCTCTCACAGTGAACGAGCCGTGATATGAAACAGCATCATCGCATTCCATAGAGCCGTGATATTAAAATAAATAAATAAATCAAAAGGGAACAGAATGATTCAGCGTGCAGAGAACAACCCACAGAGTTGGTGCTTACCGTTGCTGTGTGAGCCGTTGTCTCGGTCCCACGCCTCCAGGATCACCGTGTAGGCCCGCTGCAACACAGAGGGGGGGGAGAGGTTACCACCGTGCACGCCGGTACAGGAACTCAGAGGTTACCACCGTGCACGCCGGTACAGAAACTCAGATACGATGCTGGCGAGTTTACACAGGAACTCAGATATGAGCCGGCGTCACTCACAAGCAGAACTTTCACACACATTTGTTTGCATAATTTGGGGGAATGACGCTGGGGAAGGCCGCCTCGTTCCCACGCCGCTGCCACCGATCAGCTCTCTGCGGCCCAAGGGGATCTGCTGTTTTTTTTACTGAGAAAAACAACAACCTGGTTTCAGAGCCACAAAAAAAAATATTTGTCACTTCTGGTTTAGGCGGGGATTCGTTCCCTCGATGGCCCGGTGTATTGATTCCAGAGGGCGAACGCTAGTCTCTTGGGCTCCACGGGGAGGGCTGGGACCAGCAGGGATTTGATGACTTCAAGGCGCTTTGCTTGTAATGCATTGATTCTCTCCACAGGGATCTGGACTCAGTGCCTTTTAAGAGGAGACACTTGGGATGATGCAAGCGTACTGTAGCCTGAAATTAAAACTGCAAATGTTTTCTATTTATTTTGATCTAAAAAATATCTTTAAATTAAAGGGGGCCGCGTGTAGTAGTGGCTCAGTACTGAAGGAAAAACACGACGGACACCTGGGCTCGTTCTAACAAGAACACACAACAATGCTTTGTTACTATGCCTGCACACTGAAGAAAACATAGTTATGAATATTGTGTTCCATTTCAGCTCAGAGCTGCAATGCCACGGTGCTGCATAGCATTTCTTTGGGGCTTTTGGTTGAACACTTCTTCTTCGCTGCGATGGTGAACTTAAGTCAAAATGTGGAATAAAAAAGGTTTTGAAAGTGTTGAATGTGGTTTACAACATTTACAACGTGAACGCATTGCGCCTGCGCACTGCACACTACGTCTGCACACAACGGCTGCACAATATGCCCTACTTTCCAGAGACGGACTCCTCCAAACTCAAACTCTGGATTGTTTCAGGTGCAGGACTATTTTTTTCCACTCTTTTTTTCACGGGCATCAGCAAACAAACCGAAACGTAGCACGCCGTCCGTCGACTGCATGGGGCCGACGAGCAGCTGTGAGTTCCCATGACCCGAGTCTGACTCGGAGGGACTGAGGGCTGCAGGGAAGATTACAGGGGAGGTTGCAAAGTGGAGTGATTAGAGACGGAGAGGAGGCAGAAAGCATGAGAAGGTGGAGAGCTGAAGCGTTAAGGGCGATTTTATGGCGCTCCGGTTTTAGGGCAGGTCACAGTTTGGAGGGCTTGAAGATGCCGGAGAGACGAAACCACAAGTCAGATATAAAACTATGTGGTGACAAGTATGTTCACCACATGCAGGTTTGGAGCTGTTTACTTGTTTATTTCAGGGGAAATCACATTCTAGCTACAAGACTCAACCTCCCAATGGAAAGTTATGTGATCATCAGAGCCAGAACTATTGGTTATTTTTACACCAATTATTTAATCTAAATCTCAAAAAAATAAAAAATAATAAAAGTACAAAACTAAAATGTTTTTCCTTCCCGATAATGATTCTGATTCCTGAACTTGCCTTTAGCATTAAAAACTAAAGTAAACATATTTCTATTTTTATTTTTAACAGCTGGTCACTACCTACCCTGCCTGAATGCTACTGAGCATGTGCAGCTCTCGCCAAAGAAGCGCTTCTTCCTCCCTCTATGGCAAGAGCTGCACATGCTCAGTAGCGATCAGCAAGATTTACACCTGCTGACCTGATAGAAACTAATCAACTAATCATCTCACTGCTGTAGGATGGGACAGCCTCTCCTCTTTGGAAATATTTGAATAACAATGTAATACATTTAAAAATAAATTGCTCAACTTAAAATGCATATTTACTTAAACACTGTGTTTGTTTGCATTGTCTCTCTTTGCTTCAGTAGATCTGCACTCCGGCTGCAGAGAACTCAGAAAATACATATCAACGTCTACAGGTCATCAAAATACTCAACTATGTAAAAAATGAAACAACGTATGAATACAAAAAAATTAAGCGTTTTAGTGCACATAGCAGCATGAATCAGCAGATAGCAGCATCTATTTGTTTCTGAGGAACATTTGTAAACGTTCATGAATAAAATAATAAATAAAGTTGTTCCCTGCTGTGGGCGGACTTGGCTCCACAGCAGAGTTTAATCAGCGGACTTTTCTGCACTCTACATGCTGAAATTATTTAATGAAACTAAAAACATACAGCAGCAAGGGAGCGACGATGTATCACGGGACGCAATTATGCAGAGAAATATGTGAAACGATGCCCTGTGGAGCTAAAAATTAAAGTACCACAATATCAGTTGAATGCTATCAGGTGGCTCTCAAACAGCTTCTCACGCAGGAGCATCAATGTAGGGAGTGAAGTCCTCACAGGCTCTTCCACCCCGACCTCATCCCCACATGAATGAGGAGCTGGATGTGAGAACACGAGTGTCCCGATGACCGGGACACTAAGCAGACGTCACCCTGCCGGCTATGTGCAGGACAAAGTCTGCGAAGCGTCCCGTTGGGCCCACGTGTGAACAGAGGCGCTCATTGTTCAGCGAGCCGGAGACACTTCTTTCATGAAAACACAACATCCGAAGGGCGAAGAAGAGTCTTTTATACGGAGACGCCGCCAGGAATGTCCGACTGGAGACACAACGAGATACTGGGAACTTCTGTCGCTGAGGGCCGACGGCGAAAAACCACCAGACGACTTCAAGGAAGACGACTTCTAAGTTATTTCTACTGTCCACCAGGGTGTGACTCTCTTGGTTGTATAGAAGTCTATGCTTCATGTGTTAAAGCTGCATTCTCTCTCCTGACCACCAGGGGGTGACTCCTCTGGTTGTATAGAAGTCTATATAAATGACTCTACTTCTATCTTGATTTATTCTCTCAGTAAATATTGTAAACATTAGTTTATGTCTCAATCACTAGTTTCAAGTCTTCTTCAATACAGCATGATGTTCATTTAGTAAATTATGGTTATTTAGTAAATTATGGTTATTTAGAGGCAAACAGACCATAAAGCTTTCACCATAAAGATTTAGGGCGGGGCTACAAGGTGATTGACAGGTCGACACCAGAGACAGATACAGAGTCTATACATCACTCCTCCTCAGTCCACATATGGCCACTTCCCGTTCACTGGTTGCAATAATACCAAGATGGCGACGGCCAAAAGACGAACTTCAGGCTTCAAAACGTCACTCCACATGTCTTATGTGAGCAAACAGCTTCAGATTTAGTTCCAATCATGAATAACCTCCCAAGACCTCCCAAGACCTCCCAAGACCTCCGCCCGAGGACGACGGCATGGGCTTCAGATGACGCGGCCGTGATTTATGAGCCCGGCGAGCGCCACACAACTCAAGAAGAAGAAGTGGACATATCATAATCAATCTTTCCCTTTGTAATCAATTTTAAATGTCACAGACGCCGGCTCCCAGACAGATGGGGGCTGTCCCACAACCTCAGAGCAGCGTGTGTGTGTTCTTGAAGGACGGGAGCTGCAGGATCAAAGTGTCGCATCTCTGCCGTCTGCAGTGGGACGACTTTAGGAGATGAGTCAGGAGTCAGGAGACTAGTCAGGAGACAAGTCAGGACCCGAGTCAGGAGACGAGTGAGGAAAGGAGTCAGGAGATGAGTGAGGAAAGGAGTCAGGAGACAAGTCAGGAGATGAGTTAGGAGACGAGTCAAGAGATGAGTTAAGAGACTAGTCAGGAGATGAGTTAGGAGATGAGTTAGGAGACTAGTCAGGAGATGAGGTAGGAGATGAGTTAGGAGACGAGTCAGGAGATGAGTTAGGAGATGAGTTTGTTAGGGGTTGTTGTTCGGTGACGAAGACACTTGACACCTCCTAACCAATTTACAGGAGTCGGAGGGATTTGGGTTTTCATTAAGCCAGCCCACTCCCCTCGCCGCCTTCACCTGTTCAATGAATAAATTAGGGCTTGAACAGCCGGCGGTGGTGCACCGCTCCGCTGGGGATCGACCGCGGGCTGGAGCTGCCTCATGAGCGCTGGTTTCTCTCTACGCTCCATGCTGCTGGATTCAACCACTTTACATGGGCAGGGTGTTGTTGGGCTAAACCAACCTGCTGGACGGGGCGGTCGGTTTTGTTTTGATCGATAAGAAAGTAAAAATTGGGACAAAAATTATAAAAATGCAGAAAAAACAAAGAAGCCTGTTAATTAATTTACAAAACCCAAACATACTCAATTCTATTTATTCATTATTTCACATATGAATTCCTGTCAGTAGTTTCTTTAAAGGTGCAGCGCATCAAGTGACTTTTCATTGATATTTGTGCCTTTTCCCAATAAACTAATCAACTTTATTTAACTTTCTTTTTTATTCTGATATATTTGCGGGTTGCATTTTAATCACGAGGTTGGCGGTTCACTTCCCTCTGCACTGAACCCCATTTGCTCATCCCGGCATGTATATGACCATCATAAGACATTTTAAGTTAATTGTCTGCCGTCAAAAGTCCAGTTATGAACATCACGGATCAAAGATTTGTGGCTGAAGAGTTTTGCAAAGCAAAGTTTATTCTGAAAACTAAGCTCTCGCCGCTCCACTTCCTGTCCCCGGCCAGAGACGTTCTCACAAACACCACAATGTCACTTTAAAAGCCTTTAATTGAAATTTCACAACAGCAGGGAATTGTTAACGGTAAAAAGAATAAAAAATTAAAACAGCAAGAGAGAAAGAACCCAATTAACAACTTTTCTCCAGTTGTGATGAGAGGAAGAAGAAGAAGAAGAAGAAGAAGAAGAAGAAGAAGAAGAAGAAGAAGAAGAAGAAGAAGAAGAAGAAGAAGAAGTAACACCTGTCACGTCACACCTGTTCGTCTGTTGACATGAATAAAACATGTGGCCTCCGGCAGAGGAGCTGGGATGGTTAATTTAGCACATTATTATGGGATGGTTAATTTAGCACATTATTAACAGGACCCACAGGAGGCTTCGTTCAGACGGCTCATCCAATCAAAGCTCATCTAATCAACTCTTCAGACCGAGCTGCAGGATGGGAGATGACCCACTTCACTTCTTTACAACAAAACCAAAACTAGTGAAACGCTATTTGTGCCTCTGTTTCAGCCACACGCTTAGAAATACACAGACAGATGAAGTCTGTGTAATAACTCACAAAGGGAGTTTTTCTGTTGTGTAATGTCAGTAAGTCACGTGCAGAGATACAATACGAAGGTTATGAGCTCCAAACCAACTGAGACCAGAAGCTGCTGGTCTCCTCTGCTCTAAACCCTCGTCTCCTAACTCGTCAACCTGACTGATCTCCTGACTCGTCAACCTGACTCATCTCCTAACTCGTCTCCTAACTCGTCTCCTCACTCGTCTCCTCACTAGTCTCCTGTCTCGTCTCCGAACTCATCTCCTACATCGTCTCCTCACTCGTCTCCTGACTCGTCTTCTCACTCGTCTCCTCACTTGTCTCCTGACTCGCCTCCTAACTCGTCTCCTCACTCGTCTCCTGACTCGCCTCCTAACCCGTCTCCTCACTCGTCTCCTCACTCCTACCCTGTTTCGTCTCGTCACTCCTATCCTGACTCGTCTCCTAACTCCTATCCTGACTTGTCTCCTAACTTGTATCCTGACTCGTCTCCTCACTCGTCTCCTCAGTTGTCTTCTGTCACGTCTCCAAACTCCTATCCTGATTTGCCTCCTAACTCATATCCTGACTTGTCTCCTAACTCGTCTCCTCACTCGTCTCCCGACTAGTCTTGTAACTCGTCTCCTGACTCGTCTCCTCACTCATCTCCTTACTCGTCTCCTGACTCGTCTCCTCACTCATATCCTGGCTCGTTTCCTAACTCCTATCCTGACTTGTCTTCTGACTCGTCTCCTGTCTCGTCACTCCTTTCCTGACTTGCCTCCTAACTCCTATCCTGACTTTTCTCCTAACTCGTATCCCACCTCGTCTCCCGACTCGTCTCCTGACTCGTCTCCTCACTCGTCTCCTGTCTCGTATCCTAACTCGTCTTCTCAATTGTCTCCTCACTCCTATCCCGACTCGTCTCCTAACTCGTCTCCTCACACGCTTGCACACACACCCACGCACACACACGCACACGCAGGCACACGCACACTCACACTCACTCAAACACACACACACACTCACTCACTCACACGCACACACACACACTCAAACACGCACACACATACACACACACACACACACCCTCACACACACACACACACACACACACACACACACACACACACACACACACACACACACACACACACACACACACTCGTCTTCATAGCTCAATATCTGGACACAAAGACCGAGGCGTAAAGTCATTGTTCCGCCATCAAAAGCCGCAGCGACAAAGAGGTGAAGGCGCCGCCGGGGGAAAGTGATATCCACGGCGTGGGAAACTCCGACCGACCGGCTCCTCCATCACTGAGAATCAGACGTGATGGAGCGAGGGAGGCGAGTTAGCCGCAAGCATTGTCAACCCCGACCGCTGCCGGACCGTGAACTCTTCAGAGGGAGTAGAAACTGTCTGTAACGGAGTTCACGAAAAGCTTAATTTAAGTGTGAACACCAGAAAAGGAGCTCCATCAGGTCAGATAGTAAAGATGAAGGCTGCAGTAATCGATTGACCCTTTGCTAAGCCCCGCCCCCTTGCCGCTACTCCGTCAAGCTGTCGGAGCCCACACTGTCACTGCTGCACTCACCTGAACAAACATGAATATTCTTTTGAAAAACAAAAGTGATTCCATATAGAAGTCCTTTGATTCAGCAACACTTAGAAACTTAGAAACACTTAGAAATATAATAAATACAGAAAGATTAAGTTTTATAACTTACAATGGGAGTTTTTCTGTTTTGTTCTTCATCAAAAAACTTCTCTACTGACTCGTCTCCTAGTCGTCTCCTAGTTGTTTCCTCACTCGTCTCCTGTCTCGTCTCCTGTTTTGTCTCCTAACTCGTCTCCTAACTCGTCTCCTCACTCGTCTCCTGTCTCGTCTCCTATCTCGTCTCCTCACTTGTCTCCTGTCTCGTCTCCTAAGTCGTCTCCTCACTCGTCTCCTGTCTCGTCTCCTATCTCGTCTCCTCACTTGTCTCCTGTCTCGTCTCCTCACTTGTCTCCTGTCTCATGTCCTAACTCGTCTCCTCACTCGTCTCCTAACTAACTCTTATCCTGACTCGTCTCCTATCTCGTCTCCTAACTCTTATCCTGACTGGTCTACGGTTTCGTCTCCTCACTCGTCTCCTGTCTCGTCTCCTCACTTGTTTCCTGTCTCGTCTCCTAACCCGTCTCCTGACTCGTGATCCGATTTCATGCAAGCTTCTTTTTGTCTATGATTTATTAGTTATTTATCAAAAACAATGTGTCTCTCTTTCCTTTGATAACTAAATGAACTGAAGCAGACAGAAGGATCTACAATCTGTCTTTGAAGGATGTTTTCAGGATGAAAACAGGTTCAAGAGGGGCGGGACTTAGCGAAGGGTCACCTGACAAAAACAATCTCAGCTCAATCTCAATTTCCTTGCTCGCTCTGGATGTTTTGACCGCATCAAAACCCGTCCCGTGACTGCTCATGGCCTCTGGGCCGGTGTGGACGTGTTTCCCACTTCGCTGTTCTTCACTTGCAGGACAAAGTGCAGAGTGACGAGCGGTCACAGGCCAGACCAACACGGGTCAGAACCACACGGGTCAGAACCACACGGATCAGCACACATTGACCCGTGTATCAACCACACGGTTTAACCATCGTAGTGTCCAACAGGAGCAGAACCAGTAACTTTCATGCTCTGTTCTTCATTCAATCATAAAGTTGTCATGATGTGTTCAAGTGCAATCTTGTAAAATTATGTTTTTTTGGTAAGAAACTTTAATAAATACAGATGTTTGAAGATGTTTTCACAGCGAGGCGAATTATGACCCGTTTAACTCCCCTAACACCAGTTTTAAGCAGCTTATGATAACATCAGTCGATCTCCCAACAGAACTGAAAGTACAACACAATTTTAAGGTTTTTAATAAAGGTCTCAAATTGTGGTTAAGAGAAAAACAACATTGTTCACACATTTAACACCCCTGTAACACATACTTTTACTTTGTGTATGTATCTGCGGATGTATTCTCTTTTTTATTCTATTTTATCACATTTTATTATATATTAAAAAAAAAGCCTCCTGTGGACAGATGTTGGAAATTAGCGTTTCGCTATATACACTTAACGCATCTGTTTTTTTGTGCATAGATGTATGTTATGAATTGTAATGCCACTGTGATGTCCACATCAAATAAATAAATAAAGTCTACTAACTACTAAAATTACTAATGCCACGATTATTTTTATCATTGAAAATACAATATTTGACTTCCCAATCATTTGAATCATGGGTGTATTTTTTTTACAATAACCAGAACAGATAATTATAACAAAGTAATAACATAAGGAAAGTTAAGGAAAAGCCTGGAGCCGTGTGTATCAGCTGCTAAAACTAAACAACAGCAAACGATCTGTATCGACTGATTTACGACCAGTTTTATGATCGTACAAATTATGATCACAGCTCATAACAACAGACTCAAATGATACTGAACCCTAATCATACTTTAATGGATCAATTTGCCGCATATCGAGCCAGACACACACACACACACACACACACACACACACACACACACACACACACACACACACACACACACACACACACACACACAGAAAACTTCTGATGAGCAGCGTGGACGTCCTTTGGATGAGAGGAAAGTGTGTCAGAGTGTGAGAGTTGTCGGTTGGGTAACCGAGGTCACCGACAGAGAAGTCGGTCCCAGATGTGTTGAGAGACGCTGCTGAACCTTCACCCAGTCCCTCTGGAGAGAGACGCTGCACAGCGTCCACGACGCAGCGGCGCCGCGGGAAGCACTGGGTCGGCCTGTTTGATCTCTTTCTTTCTGAAGAGCCAAGCGATGAGTCATGGTGAGCTCAATGAACACTGGAGCTTTAATTTGGTTTATTTGTCCGTGAGAAGAATGGGATCGACATGCAGAGGAGAATAATTACCCAGAAATCTGAAAATACCCTTCAAAACACAAGGAACGCCGATCAGGTGAGCGGAAACGACCATAAAAAATATGCAGTTTCGGGGTTTTTTCTCTCCCAGGAGAAGAGATGGACAAAACAAGCAAGAGATCTGTGAAGATGTTAGCAAATAGAGACAATCAACAATGGAGGGTTTGCTCTGTTGTTATTTCCCATCCTGCACTGGTCCCCTCTCTCTCTCTCTCTCTCTCTCTCTCTCTCTTTCTCTCTCTCTCGCGCTCTCTCTCTCTCGCTCTCTCGCGCTCTCTCTCTCTCCGAGGTCCAGATGAGCTCCATTAGCCCTGTGAGCAACTACTAGGAGTCAAGTGGGAAATTAGGCTGCGTGCTCTTTAATCACCGCTGCTCACAACCTCTGTGTCTCACCTAAACACACGCACACACGCACACACACACACACACACATACACACACACACACACACACATACACACATGTAATCTGTAGATGGATATCTGATCACGAGGAGGAAAAAAGTGCAAATGCACACAGAACAAATTGCCGTCGGACCGGCGAAACCGTATCCGGTGGGTTGGATCTCAGCAGCAAAATCACAATGTGGACAGAGTGGAGAGGACAGGACACTTATTAATAACAGGTGTAATAAAGGTCACAAACACACACACACACACATACACACACACACACACAGGCGTTCATGTGCAAACTAACACATAAAACTGATCTGTACATACTGCACACGGTGAGCTTGGCGACGATTCAATAATATGCCATGCGTATGGAAAATAAATTATAATATAACTCGTCCCTGATTGGCTGGCAAGCGTCCATTGAAACTGTATACCGGGACTCAAACATAGGGCTGCCCCAATTAAATGAGCATGATCGTCAGCGATATTGACGTTCAAAATGTGTGCTCTGCTACATATCAAATCAAGCGCTTCCTCAACTAACAGTCAGCCAACCACCAGGGGGAGAACGAGATGGGAGGTGTCATGATGCACCCTGAGGTGTCATGGGCGCACCCTGCAGCGGCAGCCTCAAAAAAAGTTCTGTCTGCAGTCGACTCCGGTATTAGTAGAAGAGTAGAGACAGACAACAGAACAGAGAGTAGACGTCACGGTGTCGTGTGAAAGGTAAATCAAATGTCAGGAGCAGAAAGCGAGGAGCTAGTCCCTCGAAAAGGATCATCATTCGTTGTCTGGAGTTTTGGGGGATTTAGGGCAAGTGATGTTAACCAAGAAGAAATCATGTGCAGAGAGTGCGTTAGAGTTGTGTCTGCGCCGCATAGACATACAACTAACTTGTTGAACCACCTGAAATCACCACAAACCACAGTATGACGAATGCATTAAGGCTAAAGCTAACATTACTAACATTACCTCAGTCCATGTCAACCCAGAAAAACACAACAGCGACCCTGAATAGCGCGACACCGTATCCATCCACCTCCCAAAGACACACTTACATGTGTCCAATAAATACTGTGAGCAATAAAGGCTTCAGACACTAGACAAGAGATACGTGATCCCCTATGATCCTTGCGCAATTATTTCTCCAAACAGGCATTACCTGCACTGTATGAAAAACGTCGGGGGGGGGGGGGGATACAAAGGGAATAATCGTGATAAATAATCGGGCTCTCAATATTGATCAAAATAATCGTGATTATGATTTTGGCCATAATCGTGCAGCCCTACTCAAACATAGTGCAAAGTTTAACCTGCGATTCTAAATCAGTGCTGCCTGTAGGATAACTATAGGAGCGGGGATACGGACGCTTCACACTACAGTTAGCAGGTCATGACATTAAGCGTGTTGTAAAAAGCATTCTACATTCTCTCTAATTTCCACCAGAAGGCGACTCCTCTGGTTGTATAGAAGTCTATGAGAAAATGACAGATTTTGACTCATCGTGTGATTTTGACTGCGAGTAAATATCATATCTGTGTGAAAGTGATGCACATGTCATGTACACACACTCTTCGTCTCAGTGAGAGGACTCTGACTCACGTTCGTTCTCGGGAGACTTAAACCTGAAGCCAAGTTTTAACCCTGGCCCGAGGTTTATCTTGTGTGGGCCTGCTTGTTGTGCCTCATAGTCTAACTGTGAGAACATATTTATGTACCAACACGGGGACACAAAGCTGCCCCTTTACACACACACGCGCACGCACGCGCACACACACACACGCACACACACACACACACACACACACACACACACACACACACACACACACAGCAGCAGCATCAGAAATCAATCAGCTCAGACAGACAAAGCAGCTAATCGCACATTGTACACGCCTCAGAACCCAGTCAGCTGACGCGGAACCAGTGACAGCGTGGGAAAGTCGAACGAACTTGCTACACAAACACACGCGCACACACACCGCCTAGCCCTGCTGTGGGCTTTTCAGGCTTAATAAAGACACGCGGCTGAGAGCGAAGGGGGTGAATTTTATGTTCTAGAGACACCCGTGATAGCCGAAGGTATAGCTGATTGTAGATGATGGTCGATGATAGTAGCTGATGGTAGAGGATGGTAGATGATAGTAGCTGATGGTAGATGATGGTAGATGATGGTAGATGATGGTAGCCCATGGTAGATGATGGTAGGCCATGGTAGATGATGGTAGCTGATGGTAGAGGACGGTAGCCGATGATAGATGATGGTATAGTTGATAATAGCCGGCTAAAGAAGGACTTTGAGAGTCGTGGAACAAACTGTGAAACAGGATTCTACCTCTTTCTCTCCTTGTCTATCATGTAGCTGGCCGGCTAATGCTAACGCCTGGCTATCGGGCTCACGTTGAGCAGCGGATGAGTCGCTGAGCAGTCTTCATTAAATATGGTGATATTTATCTCATGGTTTCACTTCGTTGCAGCATCTGGTTCTGTTGTTGCACAACTGTTGGGCATGTGGAGAGCTTAGAAATAGGACGTTTTGGGTCTTTACATCATCACTGGACACCAAACGCACCACGTCGTCTCTGTCGCTCACCTGATGCACGGCCCAATCCCCCGCCCCCGAAAAACAACAACTCATCAACCATTAAAAGCGTCACTGAACCGAGAGGAGCCGGAGACATCCAACTGGACACTTTGTGATTGCTCACTGATACTCCTCCGGGTGAGCCGATCTTTGGCTTCGTCAACACTGTAATCATAGCCTGTTTTCCTAATGTTGTTTCACTAAAACATTTATTCCAGGAAAAGGAGGAGGAGGAGGAGGAGGAGGAGGAGGTCTCCAAACAACAGCTGTTCCACCTCTGTCCTCTCAGATCTGCCAGGCTGAGGGGGGAATGCTGGCAGAGGGGGAGTAAAAGAAACGGGCCATGAAACTGAAGGAGTACGCACCCTTGATCCTTGATTTACTCACAAGAGAGGTGAGGGGAGGACAGCCACTCTAAAAATACCACATAAGGAGTGACAGAGAGATGGTAAGGCTTGGGTGAGACTGTGGGGGGGAACAGAGGAGAAGAAGTAAATGCTTGTTTTTGCTGTCAAAACAAATTAAAAAAGTTTCTGCATCCTAAAAATACACGCTCCTCGTGACCGAACCCTACACAAGGTTTTATTTTTTATTTTTATCTTTCCTTCCCATCATCCCTCGCTCCATCAGTCAATCCCCCCTCATCCCTTCCATGAAAAATACAAGATGTCACTAAAGACCCAAACAGCCAGAGGGCTAAACATGAAGGGGAAATGATCGGCGGAGCAGAGGGCAGAACAATGTCCTTCTTTTTGTCTTTTCTTTTTTCTTCTCTGCAGCGAATTCATGCCAGGACCAGTGGCCCAGATTACTGGGGCCGACGGAAGGAGTCCACTATGGCATCACCAGAGGCTACAGGCCAGACACACACACACACACACACACACACACACACGCCACAGTGCAAACCAGAGTCCGTGGCAGGAGGAGTTGGGTTTTGGCCTCGTAACATGTGAGCAGAGTGAGACATCCGTCATCTTTTACAACCTTCGGATGGACGAGGAGGCGTCACAGTGTGTAGAAGAGCTGCTCTGTTCTCAGAGGAGGAATCCCTCCTCCGGGCTGGACAGGATGCATTGCATGTCTTCTACACACAGAGGACACGACAGTGTTTCACTCTGATGACAACTAATCAAAGCCAAACATTCTCTGCTTCCAGCTCCTCTTCTGGTTTTATGTCTTTGCAAACTGAACATCATGCTGGGAACTACTTTTTCACTTTATTTACATCACACTAATCAATCAACAACCGATCAGCCCACAGCAGCACAAGCTCTTCAATGCTAATTAAAGAACATTAAACGTGCACTTCTATTCATCTGATGTTTGATGCTGACGTTCTTTTACGATGTTGTAATTTACTTGTTTTTATGCATCCCACTGATGTAAATATGGGCATTAGTTTAAAATAGTGTGATGGAGACCTGGAGCGTCCTGCAGGGCCTGAATATAAAATAGTTTTTACGTTCAATAAGTCTCACAAAACATGTGATAACATGTTTTTATGTTCATTCTATGCCCACTTTCACTGCGCAAATAAAGTGAATTATTATTATTAGTACATATCTATTATTACATATCTAACAACCAGTGAAAACTTTACCAGACGAGAACTGATTTAAAAGCTTGAGGTGTGATGACATTTATTCTTTAAAAGCCTTCAGATGCTTCGACCTCATCAGAAGCTGCTGAACACATTTGTGTCCCCTCACACACACACAAACACAAAAACACACACACACACACACACACACACACACACACACACACACACACACACACACACAGTGAAGAACGCTGACCCCCACACACAGCGAGCGAGACAATGACCCAGTAGCGGCTGGAGCGTGAACCGGAGAGCTGGAGAGGCATCCCCGGCCCAGTGGCCGAGCATCTTCACTGGTTTGAGTAGCTGGTGACACCGATACGCCGCCTGTGTCACACACAACTTAATGGGAACCCGATACGCCCGCAGGGCCCCAGCTTACTACTGCCATCTTCCCCTCCGCTGACAGCTGACCATGGGCAGTGGTGAATGGAGAGGTCGGGCCGGCCGGCCGGCCGGGCACAAAGCGGCCGATATGTATACGACGTGTCGGCTCTGACACAAGCTCACAGGCGCTCCACGTGTGTGTTCTGGTTTGTGTCCTGGTATGTGTTCTGCTGTGTGTTCTGGTGGGTATTCTGGTGTGTGTTCTGGTGTGTTCTGGTATGTGTTCTGCTGTGTGTTCTGGTGGGTATTCTGGTGTGTGTCCTGGTGTGTGTTCTGGTGTGTGTCCTGAGCCCTATTCCTCTTACCTGGCTTACTGAGTTAGCCGGATCATTTTCACGATAAGATGACGCGGTAAGGCTTTTCGGTTCCACGAAGCAAGTTTGCTTCCCTTAACCTGCTCCAGGGCAGGTTTACTGAAATTCACTGGATAAGCTGGGCCCCTCAAACCGGACAAAAAAAGGCAGCTCCCTTCCTCATTGATGAAGGAGCGACATTAGTTATATTAGTTTTATAGGAAGAGAGTTATTCGAGCCGTTCTCACATCATCATGACTTCCTGTATGAGCGCTATCGATTCTGCTGAGACCTTCTCGAGCCGTACATTGAACACCACATGGCGCAGCCAAACATTGGCCGTCTCACACACTGTATGCAGACTGGATCACATAGTATCTCACAGACTGGATCATGACTGGTACATGTTTGTACAGTGTCCGCGATGCAGAGAACATCGGGAAAGCCGTTGCATGCCGTGGTGTTCGTAACGTTTATTTAGCACTTAAGAAACTTATGGATGTGTTAAAGCACTCATAAATATATGACAGTGTTATTAGTACACCATACATATCATTATTGTAGAAAATGATTAAGGTGGGCTCATAGTAAGAATACAAAGAATCACACACAATTTCTTTTCACTGTGTCAATTGATTGAATTTCTGATTATGAATAATACAATGATTCCCCCATACACATATTCAAACTCCTAGTTATATGGTAATCTACACATACATGTATCTATTAATATATATTACATGATTCATACGTGCATACAGTACATATATCCTTATACGTATATATTATTTTGTATACTACTGCCAGCAGGCACATTTAAAGAAGTATAAATCTGATTGATTTGGGTGATGAGGCACTTAAAAATAGCCGATACATTTTCCCAACACTGACACAATTAACTTGTCTGATATTGTACGCTTATGTCTTGCAGCGGGGGGCGGTGTTATGCTGCGTTCACAGCCAACGCGTTGCGAATATTCGCAATGCGTTGGCTGTGAATGCAGCATTAGACTTTGTCATGATTATGGACTTGACTTCCTCATATGTGTTCATGATCATCTCCTGCTCCTCAGGTGAGAAAAAAGAGGCTGTTCCTCTGAGTTTATTTGCCATTGTAGCGTTAGAAGATCATGGAATCTGTGTTCAACTATGCTCCCTTTTGAAGAGGAACGTGCACGCGCAATTATCCAGATGACTCGAATTAACGAGACTGTTTGAGGGCAGATCAGCGTTTGAGGAACTGACATAGCTTGACGTCAATCATCTCTGTAATTTAAGCTGGATAATAGGACATTTGATCGATTTTGTTGAACCATGTACGAGGAATAAGGCCCTGGTGTGTGTTCTGGTGTGTTCTGATGTGTTCTGGTGTGTCTTATGGCAGTGATTTTCAACCACTGTGCCAGGGCACACCAGTGTGCCGTGAGAGATCGTCAGGTGTGCCGTAGGGAAAATGTCCAATTTCACTTAATCGGTTCAAAGAAATATTACTTAGTTGCCACAAATAATTTGCCATTGTTGAGCATCTGAGCCTGGCCGAGTAATGACATACTCTTCCATGCCAGTGGGTGGCAGTAGGTAGCGTAATAATTACCTTGTTAATTTAAGATAGTAGAATGAGGTTTTGGTGAAGAATGACGACGGAGAAATATTTCAAAAAGAAAAATGCAGACTCTGAACTGGGCCCTGGGCAACCGTCTAACCCAGATGAAAAGCCCAGTACGAGTGGTGGTTAAAAAAAGTGTGAGTTGGAGGCAGTACAGTGAAAGTCATCTTTCGTTTGGATTCACTTTCACCGGAGAGCCGACTGCATCGATCTTGTTATGCTTGGTGTGTGGGGAAAAGCTAGCAAACAGCGGCATGGTCCCAACAAACTGAAGCGTCACCTCGAGACCAAACAACCGTCACTGAACAGCAAGAGAACAGCGAATATTTTGTTCGCCTGCGCACACGAACTGAGACACAGGTAACTTTTAAGAGGTCTGCACTGATGGAGCAGCAGCCATGTTGGTGCATCAATGTTGGTTCCCCATTCTTGCAAACAGAGCAATTTTAACATTGCACCTATTTTCCAGAACATATCTGTGTGAGATGAGCTTTTTTAAAGAATGGCTAAAAACGAGAGAGACTGAGAGCTGTTGAAGAAAAGCTTCGTGTTTCTGCGAATATCAGCTCTGTTTTCATCCAAACAGGCCCAGGTTTCACACTGAGTAAATATCAACAAATCAAGAGACAAACTGTCAGCATATGCTGTATTATGATACAATGTGACATTTTTTAACTTGTTTGGTTATTGGTGTGCCACGGGATTTTTTTTATTGAAAAAAAGAAGCTGCCACCAGGAAGTCTTCATACACTCAAAAGTCTGCGTTTCCAAAGACATTAGCGACCGACACTGAGTCGGAAAAGTGTGTTAATTTCTACTTATTTTAACAATCAGTCAGTATATGGAAACAATATCACATTTAGACAGATTGTTTCCCCACAATCAAGAAAATGCTTCAAACAGGCTTCTGAAAAATGTTCAAATCTCAAAGGGCAAAATTACTCTGTAAAGTGGAAACTACTGACGTGGAACAAATCTCAGTAAATGATTTCTTATCTAAGGAGTCACACCACTTTTCTCTTGATTGACTGAACAAAGTCAGGATTATTTTGACTTTCATCATCTCTGTTGCTCTTTTCCACTTAGACTCACATGCCTCCTACTCTTTGGCAGCCTGCTCAGCTGTGGTGGGAATCAAACCTGTGACGTTTCCTCCTCAGGACATCACTCTGCCCATTACAGCTTGCTGATACAGATCTGGGAGAGGAACAGCAGCTCTCATAAAGCTCTGCTGTCAGGACTGTTCCTGTTTCCCACGCCGGTGATTGGCTCCGCTGTTTGTTTGGATTAGATAATAAGTTACCTGCCACTTCGCAATCAACACACACACATACAAACACACACACACACACACACACACACACGCACACACACACACACACACACACACACACACACACACACACACACACACACACACACACACACACACACACACGTGTTTAGTAACTCATCAAACTGCACCGCCGCTGTGCGTAAAAGTCCTGCGTCACGCGCGCAGATAAACACAGACATTCACTTTAAAACCTCCAGGAATGCGATATCTCTCACGAGGCTGCTGGTCACGGAGAGATGCCACACACACACACACACACACACACACACACACACACACACACACACACACACACACACACACACACACACACACACACACACACACACACACACACACACACAAGCTGCGGAGGGAGGAATGAGCGGCATGCACAGACCAACTGCACCACAAATGTGCCAAATGACTGTTATTGACTAAAACAAACAAACTCCCTCTGACAAGTCTACATGTTTAGAAACAACGAGAAAGATTATGAACATGAAAGCATCTCTTCCATGACACTGGAGACTCTCCACCTACACCACGACACTCAGATCCGCATCACTCACCGGCCAGGCGAACTGGAAGGGGATGAGGATCTTCCCGGCGTCGTTGTTCCGGTTCTGTCCGGTTTTCTGTCCGCCCTTGAAGTGAAAAGTATTCCCACCGATGACCTTAGTAGTTTCCGAGCCGTAGGTGCACGGGCCGTTGGTCGTGACCTCGGTCTGGTATTCCTTTAAGCACACCCTGAAGTAGGTGTCGCACTCGTCCGCGCCGCAGTGCCCCTCCGCCGCGCTGCGCTCCGCGTCGCAGCAGTCCCCGTTCAGGAGCTGCCCATTGGGGTTCCCCACCGAGATCAGCTGCAGCTCGAAGTACCCGGTGGCCCGGCACACCTGGAGGAGAGACAGGGGGAGTGAGACAGGCTGAGGGCCAAGCGGGGGTCTACACTGCAGTAACGGCCTTTATCAACCTTCAGGGACATTTAGATGTTCTTCTAACGGGACATTTTATTCCACTAAGAGTCTAATGCTGCTTTTTTTTAGAGACTTTTGGGTTAAATGTTCAATAAAATGCTCTCGATGAAGACTTGAGGAGAAAGTAGGGCGTATTATTATCAGTGCGCAGTCGCGCAACTGTACATTCTGCTCGGTGGAGCTTCAAGGCGCGTACTCAAATTTAGCGCACCCGCTGTCAGGGTGAGACTCAGCGGGACTCCCAAGTATTTCAGATCTGATCTGCGACCAGACGCAGGTGAAGCTGCGCACAGTTTCACCCAAATGGTGTTTTTTTGGCGTCGCCAAAAGCTCCAGGCTGTGCGTAAAACACTTCCTTTGGAGACGTAACTTTAAAGACATAACTTTCTCCCCCGTGACATCATAACTTCACGGATCACACCATCATACGTGATGGCGACCCCATCACGCAGCAGAAGGGTTTAACTCCATCTGCCTTCCAGAAGGAACATTTACAAACACAGAGACACGTGACTCGACGGCCGAGCGGCGATTCAATTAAAGGTGGAATTTTAACACCCTTCAGAAAAAGAAGAAGAAAAAAAAACAAGTCCAGTCGATTGATACGTGATAATCGATCCCCTGATCATCTCTGAGACAAAAGTCCTCACCTCAGCCAGCAGCGTCAGCAGCACACACACCAGAGAGACGCGGCGCGCTGGTCCCGGGTTAGTCCACATGTCTCCGGCTCCGCGTGCTGGTTACCATCGGGGAAAAGAAGCGGGCAAGTGCGGTCTCCAGTCAGTCTAATAATAATAATAATAATAATAATAATAATAATAATAATAACGCAGAAGAAGCAGTATCCCTCCTTGGTGTCCGAGGCGTGCACGGTGATGCCCGCGGCTCTGGAGGAGGAAGCTGCTCTCTGGTCCACAGACGCACAACAGACGCGGATCTGCACTTCACTCCGCCGCTCGACGACTAACCAGAGGAGCAGAGAGCGGTGCGTCTCTGCTGCCAAAAGCCAGAGCAGGGTGCCCCCCACCCTCCTCCTCCCTCACACCCCCCCAACTCCCCCACCCACCAGATGAAGGACGGCGGCGTGGACCAATCACAGGCTACCTAGCCACCACAGGCCAATCGAGAGGCGGGGCTAGAGGAGCGAGGGGCGGGGCGCTGATGATTTATGATGAACTTTTCTCACACGGGAGCTGTATTTGTGTTTTATTATTACACTCACACCGTATTTCATACAACACACTTGTCTCTTTATGCTGGAATTTATTAAAGAAATTAATTATGATCTGGATTTATTAGGAAGAACCTTATAAATATGTTCATGTTGCAGGTTTTTTATGCAGAATTGTAATTGAGAAGATTCATATCAACAGAATAAAACAAGCTTTAAATGTGTGACCTGTCAACAAAGACTAAAGACACACCAACACACACATACACACACACACACACACACACACACACACACACACACACACACACACACACACACACCCCTTGTGTTTTAGTGGAGGACAGCTGAGCTGCTGCTCACTGACCTGCAAGCAGAGGAAACACGGCTGTTAGCGCCCTCTACTGACTGCTCATCCACACACACACACACACACACACACACACACACACACACACACACACACACACACACACACACACACACACACACACACACACACACACACACACACACACACACACACACACACACACACACACACACCAGGGTGAAGGGACACATGACACGATCTGTCAACACTGGAAGTGACTTCAAGACGTTACATGAATAATAATAAAAACAGAAGCATAAAGAAGATGGACAGCAGATATTTTGATGGGTAAGTGCAGGAGATTTCACACCTTTTATGAACACCATTAATTATAGAGTCTTGTCTTGTGTGAGGAAATTTGGTCGACTCTTTACTTTTTAGTTTTATAATCGTCAGATAAATGTGGATATTGATACAAACACCGGATTGGACTGAAAACTAATTACGGTTTTGAGGAAAACACAAACATCACTCAAGTATTTGTATTTAACAATATAAACTGACCGCTCTCTATGATGTCTGTTACTACTCGTTATATCTAAAAGTCAATGATTTAAGGTACATTTACCTCCATAAGTGGAGATGGTTGAGGAGTACAGGAAGAACATCTTTCTTTTCTTTCTTCTTACCGGTCACCCCCCTGCACACTTCGTATTTAAACACTCATGTCACTTAACACACACTTTTTAACTTAAACACATGTCACTTTAACATACACTTACATTAACGTTATCTGTTTGTCTGAGCACTTTATCTTATACTTAATTTAATACCCATTGCACTGTTGTTGTCGTTGATTGTTGATTGTTGTTTGTCTCGTCTAACGTCTCATGTCTAATGTATGCACCTTCTGCCTAGAAAAATTCCTCGTTTGTGTAAACATTCCTGGCAAATATACGGTTTCTGATTCTGATTCTGATTCTGATAAGGGGCCGGCCTTGTTCGGGGCCTCGGCATCCGTCAGAGCACGAAGTGAAGCGTTCAAAAAACAACACGGCCAAACGCCTCCGCTCTGTCAGTCAGGGGGGTATTCTTCGTACCTGGTTTACTGAGTTAGCCAGATAATTTTCAGGATAAGATGACGTAGGTCAGGCTTTTCGGTTCTTCGAAGCAAGTTTAGATAAATCACCATAGCAACACATCGAAATCCCTTAACTTGCTCCAGGGCAGGTTTAGTGAAATTCACTGGATAAGCTGGCCACTCCCACCAGACAAAAAAGGCAGCTCCCTTCCTCATTGATGAAGGAGCGATATTAGTTATATTAGTTTTATAGGGAGAGAGTTCTTTCAGATCGGCAAGATCCGTTCTCACGTCAGGATGACTTCATGTACGCGGCGCAATAGAATAATTTATTTACGAGAGCATCTCGAGCCGCAGACATTGATCACCACAGGCGCAGCCGATTGCCCGTCTCACAGACAGAGACTCTCACCCGCTGCATGCCGTGCTGTTCTTAAGTTTATTTAGCGCTTAAGAAACTTATGGATGTGTTGAAAGCACTCATAATTATATGACAGTGTTATTAGTACACCATACATATCCTTATTGTAAAACATGATTAAGGTGATCGTGATAAGAATAGAGAGAATCACACACAATTTCTTTTCACTGCTTCAATTGATTGAATTTCTGATTATGAATAATACATACATACAAATATTCAAACTCCTAGTTATATGGTAATCTACACCAATACATTTTCCCAACACTTACGCATTTAACTTGATATTTTTACGACGCTTATGTGACTCTAGCCTGACCAGCGGAGGCACCGTTATGCATTCACAAACAAGTGTTGCGAATATTCGCTACGCTTTGGATGTGAACGCACCATTAGACTTTGCCATGATTATGGACTTTAATTCATCATATGTAGTCGTGATCATCTCCTGCTCCTCCACGAAGAAAAGAGACGCTCTTTCTCAGAGTTTATTTGCCAGTGTAGCGTTTGAAGATCATGCAATCTGTGTTCGACTCCTCCCCCTTTTGAAGAGGAGCGGGCACGCACATTTATTTAGATGACTGACGTCTAGTTCGAATGAACGAGACCGTTTGAGGGCGGGTCAACCTTTGAAGAACCGGGAAAGCCTGATGTCAATCATCTCGCTAATTTAAGCTGGATAATAGGACATTTGATCGACTTAGTTGAACCACGTACGAAAAATACCCCCCTGGTCTGTTTCTTTGAAGGATATAAAAACAGAGATAAATGTCACGGAAATGACATGAATTGGAGGTTGGAAATAACAGAAAGTGTGGCGCCCACATACTTTGGGGTTCTGATGAAATACATGTAAAGGTTACAACATGTTAACAGAATGTCTCAATCCAAAACCATCCTGCGAAATCCCCCAAAGGACTCGTATCCAGCCAGCGTGCTTCTGCGGAAGATTAGTTATCAACAAGCCCAGCGTTCAGACCATACATGTGGTGTTAGTGGAGAGAGATAACGAAGTGGTGGGGGTGAAGAAGGACTAGTTCACCCCAAACCCCGTGTTTTCTATCAAACACCTGCCGGCTTGAATGCTGGCTCTGAAAAAAATAAAATAATCAGTGGTCAGCTTGAATTGCTGTGGTGTTCACTGATAGTTGAACAGCAAATTGAAAGAAGCAAACTGCCTCCTGGCTTCATGAGGGCCTCAGCTTCTAAGGTGCTGACCAGTAATCCCATCGACCAGCCGGGTCCGCCTCGCTCCTCGTCTGAGGCATCAAGCCTCTGATGAAAGGCAAACAATGCCCCCCCAAAAGGTCCTTCCGAAGTCTCAGCACCAAATCACATCCCAGTATAATGCACATGCTTGGTTTCTTCCACACAATCCTCACCCCTGCCGTGTCTAATACGGCATCACGTACAGTTCTTACATGCAAACGCTTCCTTTAAAACAACAACAAAATAAAACGTCTCTGTTCACAGGAATCCACTTGGTTGCCAAAGCTGCCAAATCTCATATTTTCACAATTTATGTTTGTGCCACCGCAGTTGGCTGTTCATCACCAAACCTCACTGACATTTAGTCGTATTTAACGTTATATTGTGAAACTCACTCAGCTTAATGCCGTGTTCACACCGGACGCGACGCGAATTTGCAGCGCGACCAGTTTACATGTAAAGTCAATCCACAGACGCGCTGCGGCGCAAATTTGCGAATGTGCGGCGAGATAGACGCGTTGGAGGCGGCGCGAACAGAACGTTTGACCTGGGGCGAACAAAGCGAAGGACGCGACGCGAATTCGCGTGAGTTGAATTATCCCAACTCTGGCGGAGAAATCACGTGACGCAAAGTTGCGGCAGCCAATCAGCGTTGAGAATCAGCGTTGAGAAGCTCCGCCCGTCACCACCGGCGTCTCCCCGTTTCTGAATGAAACTGCTGCTGCTCCGCCTGAACCAGCGCTGACAGCGGCTTCATTGAGACGCTGTTGTGGGACTACAGATAATATTATGAACCCAGACACCATGGAGTTTGATGTTCCGACATATGTGGAGTTTACACAAAAAGTATAAAGCAGAATTGGTGGTTATTTCCATGGTGGATGGCATAATCGGTATCGTTTTACGGAGATACGCGAGACGCTGTTCCTGGAGGAGTCGGTGAAATTCACTGAGCTGTGTGCGGCTACGGATGATGTTATGAACCCAAATACGAGGGCGTTTCATGTTCCGACATGTTTGGGACTTCCACAACAAGTATAAAGCAGAACTAGTGGTTATTTATTCCATGGTCGATAGCGGAAATGAAAGCTTCGTCGCTTGTCTCTCGCAGAGGCAAGCAACAGAGCTAAGCCACGCCCCTTTGGTCGTGCCGCAAATTCGCGTTTGGTGTGAACACCCTCTTTCTACTCGGGCGAGTAAACTTCCGCGGTGGACGCGGCGCCGCAAATTCGCGTCGCGTCCGGTATTAACACGGCATAAAGGTGGCCAACAACAATCGTTGTTTCAGTGGGTTTATGAACATGCATACGTTTTTTGTCGCTATTTGAAGTCTACAAGGGATGAGTATAATATGCAAAATCTAGGTGGAGCATTGCTTTAAGTGTTTCAGCTGATGTTAGCATGCTAACATTTGCCAATTAGCAGTAAAAATGGAGGCACCGCAGGGGCTGATGGGTGATTAGTTCAGCAGGTAACCGCTCATAAACCAAAGAGCGGACAAAGGGAAATGTTAACGTGGGGATGGCGCTGCATTAAAAGTCGTGGATCACCCAAAGTTATTACATCTAAACCATGATAATCCATCTGACAGTCGTCGAAACATTTCTCTCCAAACCACAAATGTTAACCAGATGGTGGCGCTAGAGGAAAAGGTCAGGGGATCACAAAAGTCAGTAGGATTCATCGTCTGGGAGTCATGAACATGTGGACAAGATTTGGTGGCAAAATATCGTTGAGATATTTCATTCTTTACCAACGCTTTTCTATAGCGACTAAAAAAGAGATGAACGTTCAAATGAGTTGCTAATGATCCGAATGTGCATAAATGTTGTTGTGCTCTTTTGGGAAATTTTTGCGGCGATTTTGACTCGTTTCCAGATTGGAAAGTTACATTGAAGGACTCCAACCTGCATGAAAACCCACTCAGTGTGTTACTTCCAGCATGCAGACAAAGACTTCCTGTTGCCTCCGTCTTCAGTGGACGTCTCGGATGGCGGCCCAAGAAGACAGCTGTTTCTCTGCATGCACATCATCCGGCTGCAGCTTCAGCCTGCAGACAAGAGATCAGTTCTGCGGGCCGGTCAGTCCGGACGGAGGCAGACAGGTGGCCTCTGACACCCTGTAGCAGATGTTTCCTCCCAGGGAAGCAGGTGCAGACCAATGCGCGCACACACACACACACACACACACACACACACACACACACACACACACACACACAAACATACTTTCCCATTTGCACATACTTGTGTACATACGACTCATTCACACGCCTGCACACAGACACAAACGTCTTATGTTCCTCTCTTTACGACGGCTCTTATCAGCAGCAATAAGGAAGTATGGGGAACAATCCTCGGACAGATAAACTGGGGAAGTAATGAGTTTAATTATCTGCATTAAACACACTCCTCTGACTCTGACGGGAGTAGAGATCAAGAATCCGTATTTTCCTTTTTTTGGAGATTTTTCCTCCACAACGCATCAGCTGATTGTAGTAACTTTGCAGAACAAATGTCACGTTTGAAGGTATATTCAACATGAGATAAGCTCATAAAATGAAAAGAATACCTTCTCTTCCTCCCGTCTTTCCTTAAAAGGTTCAGTATCTCACTGGGAGCACCTGTGTTGTGTAATCAGCCATATTAAATATAAATAAACAGTTGTTTAAAGAGAATGTCGTAGAAGACAGAAAGTTGGCTTCTTAGTCCATAAAAACATCTCCCCTGGGCACAGTTTGGATTGACATTTTTATATTCCAAGGAGTGTTGTCAAAACAATAGCAAGCTAACTTGAGGTCAAGAAAGAATTATGTACATACTGTAGTATGTCAAATGCTAAAAATACCAGGATGTGTCACTGCATCTGGTCGCATTTTGCGGCATACAAGCATCCACTGTATCTATGAAGTGGACGTATTCATCGTGACATCACCCATTTCTTTGTGGACTGATGTTTTGGAGCCTTGAGTTCAGCATTTTGTCCGTCGCCATCTTGTTTTTTTGTGGCGTGCTACAACCAAAGACCAAAAATGTTTTAACTTTCATAAAGTGAAAACAGAAAGAGTTCAAGTTGTAAGATGAAAATGTAAACAAGTCGCAGTCCAGGCAACCCCATAGTAGAGACCTGTCAATCACCTTGTAGCCCCGCCATAAAGCATCCCCTGCTTATGGTCTGTTTGACTATAAATAACCATAATTTACTAAATGAACATCAACAACAATACATGCTGTATTGAAGAAGACTTGAAACTAGAGATTGAGACATAAACTCATGTTTACAATGTTTACTGAGGGAATAAATCAAGAGAGAAGTAGAGTAATTTTCTCAAAGTTGAGGTATTTCAAAAGTCAATCTCATGGTAACGCTTTTGAAATAGTTAACAAATTAAGAGGGTTTCATCCTCTGGCGATCATGAATGGCCGTACCAAATATTGAGCCAATGCATCCAGTAAATGTTAAGATATTTCACACAAAAAACACAAACGTCTACCTTGTGGTGGCGCTAGAGGAAAAGTCAGAAGATGACGTAATATATCCTCTGGGGACCATGAATGTCTGTACACAATTTCATGGCAATCCAACAGTCATTGAGATATTTCAGTCTTGACCAAAACATGAAAATAATAAAAAGGATTATCACACTGTAAAGTACACTTTATGTAGCTCTACTGTACTTGTTGACTTTTGCTTTGGAGATGGATGAGTACAAAAAAGCCTGTTTTCATATTCTGTAGTTCAACGTTTGAAGGATTATGAAATTCAGCAGGAGATAAAGTCCCATCTCACATTGCTGGGGCCTCTAATGCGGAGCAAAGACAAAACAAGAGCCCCGCCGAAGTCTACACAACCCGATCTGATGTGTGCTGCAGATATGATGCTGCCGTTTACTGCTTCAAATACTCCAGCTGCCCTCCAACAGAGTAGAAGTTATAGTTTCTAATGTATATTTAAGGTGTATTAAAGAAAAGAAGGGGGACCTAGACTCCAAATGGGTCAACAAAGGACTAATTTAACCATGTTGGTTTTCTGTTGGTTTCTCTTTTGAACTTTAATATAATGCAATTTGTTGTCTTTATATAGTACGATGTTGTGTGGACTGATTAGTTTTTTCCATGATGTGTGTTGGTCCTGGTCTACTTTACAAGCTCAGGTCTGTCTCTGCACCGATCCCACTGACACAAATTCCTGAGCATTGATCACACCCCGGTGATTAAAGCCTCTGATATCTGTGTTCTACAGTCCCAGTGGACATGAAATATTCAGACTCGCTCTGTCATTGTTAGGAGTCCTGAGTCAGCTCTGCAGGTGAGAGCAGCCCGACGAGTGCCGACCTGCCCTTTCCCTTTTTATTTGCAACGTTTAGTTGATCTGATTTCAGCTCACTTGGCACCCAGTCACTCTGCTCAAACTCTAATAAAGTGTGTTTCCAATTTTACACCGTGTGCACAGGAAGGGATTCCTTTCACAACTCAGGTTCAGAGGTCAAAGCTGGTGAGCAGGTAAACACAGTTAGCTCTTTTAGCACTGTTGCTGTTATTAGCACCGTTACCACCGTTAGCTCTGTTAGCACTGTTGTTGTTGTTTGCACCGATAACACCGTTAGCTCTGTTGCCGTTGTTTGCACCGATAACACTGTTAGCTCTGTTAGCACTGTTGCTGTTGTTTGCACCGATGACACTGTTAGCACTGTTGCTGTTGTTTGCACCGATAACAATGTTAACTCTGTTAGCAGTGTTGCTGTTGTTTGCACCATTAGCTGTTAGCACTACTGCTATTGTTTCCACCGTTAACGTGATTAGTCCTTTTAGCACTGTTGCTGTTGTTTGCATCGTTAACACCGTTAGCTCTGTTAGACTGGCGTTTGGTTAAATACATGCTCTATGGCCTGCTTTATATCGGTTTTCATTCATATATTTTCTTTATTTGTTTTACTGTGTTTTTTATAGCACCATCTTTTAATGTGTTTTTTATTATGCTTTCTTAACTGTTATAATGTTTTGGCCCCTGTTATGGTCAATTTGGTTTAATTTATGTTTTTCTCGACTCCTGTACAGCACTTTGTGACCGTTGTTTGTGATAAGTGCAATATAAATACATTTACATACTTATTTTTACTTAAAATCCTTTTTTGTATTTTGTGAATAAGGTTTTAACGACACATACGTAAACACTAGAGGAGTAAGAAGACAACATGTTTTTCACCTTTTGGACTTTGCAATTTAATAATTAGCTTTGCAGGATGAAGGTAAAGTATTTAGTGAATACCTTTATAAGACGAGTGCCAATGATCTTCAGCTGGAAAGTCTTTGACTTCCCTTTGTTATCTCTCTCACTCCTGCACTTCATTTATATGTCAATATTACAGAATCCCTGCTGACATGAGCCTCAAAGACAAACCCTGCACACAAAGCTGCCGATATTTTTTACTGACTTCCCTTTTCTGACTTCCACCTATTTCTCCTTTCTTTCCTTGTGACTGCGGGGCTACTGTTTAGCGAAGACTTATGTGTTTTCAGGAAGGGAAATGCTCCAAAAAAACAAAACACACACAATCACTTTCACCTTCGCCCACAGCCTCGGCACACAATGTTGAGTGCAACGGCACACAAAGAGGCTGAGGGCTGAGCGAGCTGCCATAGAAACGTTTACAAGTCCCGTCCTGAAGAATACAAACACAACGGAGCAGAGCTCTTATCTGACAAAAGAGTCAACTTTTGACAGTCCTGTCGCGGCTTGCCTGTGTGGTCGTCTTTCCACCACAACATCGGACGATCATTTTCCTCACATTGTCTTTGTTTTCCAACCCTGATTAACCCAGCAACTCGAATGGAAGTGCATTCTTGTTTCCAGGAGTAGAGGTGGGGTGGAACCAGCACACTCAATGCCTTGCTCAGGGGTTAACGCGGAGGTGACAAAGTCGTTTCTGATTCACTCCCCCAGTTCCTAGGGATTCAAACTCGCGGTGATCAATTCCCAAAAGCAGCGACGGATCACCGATTGCTCATCACCGGGGCGGCTCAGGTCGTGTCAGTGGCGTTATTAGGCAGTCTGAGACGAGCGTGTCACACTCTGATGTGGACCAGTGTCTGGGAGCAAAGCTCCAGTGACCTAGTCTGCGGTGCTCCAGTGTCGGCTGCTGGAACGCATCCCACAACGTGGGCAACAAACAACGAGCGTGGAGAGGATGGCTCAAGACAATCGGCGTCCAAGGGAACATAGAAAATATCTCCGACGATGTTTCATGGTGAACACAGAGCTGTGTATAAAATAGACGGGAACGTTAGTTAAAGTTAGCAGTTAGCTGTTAGCAGCCCTTGCACCAGAGTCCTGTGTGGATAAATAATGGAGCTAAAAGCTAACGGAGGTTGCATTAGTTGCATGATGATGTGGTCAAGCTCTGTTCAGTTATAACGTTGTCATGATGTGTTCAAATGTAGTTTTTGGAGAGAATCTTGAGGCGGATCATCAGGTTTTAATGATAAATTTGTAAAAAAAACAGTATGCAAACAATAATAAGTTGAAGTATGTGGGTTTTATTTATATTTTTAGTTTTAATAGATGTCTTGAATCAGGTTTCGAGAACCGTGGAATTTAACTGGTATTGTGACTAAATGTCTGGTATCGTGACATCACTACTCTAAACACTACACTAAAAACTAATAAAAAAGCAGCAACATCAATATTTACCACAGGCAACCTTTTGTTTTCACATTCAATTACAACGATTAGAAAATCCTTGCTTTTTACGGTTTCTGTGTACGGAGGCATCAGCGTGGCTAAAGTTAGGATAAGATCGTGGTTATGACAACTAAAACAGTGAAGAAAAAAATGCATGTCAGGATTTAAATATTAAGCTATCTATATTTCCCCAAAAACACTGAGGGGCAGCAGTTTTTCTCTCCTCATTGGACATGAAACTGCACCTGCTGGTGTCCTGATTGTTCATTTTTGTGTAAACCTCTGTTGTACACATTACATTTCATGTGAGATGTTTTTTGCTTTTAAAGGTCAGCAGTGAAAGAAGGGTCTGCGAAGAGGAACACCTGAGTGTGCAGGTAACGGTAAAGGTCACAGCGACATCCCTTTCCTCAGAAACAGTGCCGTCACGGAGGGACGCCGCTGAGAGCAGTCAGACTTCAGAGTGACGTGACCTCCCGCGGGGAGACAAAAGCAAAGAGGGTTTACTTGACCTCCTCTCTCTCCTCCGCTTTAACGCCTCACACCTTCTGAGGAAAGGGAGTTTGATCACCTGACAACTCGCTGACAGGCGAGAAGCCCCGCCTCCGCACATACCGACCACGCACTTATCTCAACCGTACGAGCCAAGTGTTGGAACAAGCATTCCTCACAAAGCATTATTCACCACGTTAACCTTCATCTTGCCTGTTTGTGTCTGAGTAACACACACACACACACACACACACACACACACACACACACACACAAACACACATTAGGCGACATTCAGACTGCAGGTCAGAGTGAATGGAGCACGGAGACGAGGGACGAAATACAAGACGTCTGTCTTCTTTTAGAGATGAATACATGAATGCAGGACGACGGGGAACATGCCGAGAACGTCTCGGCGTAAAGAGGAGCTGTGTAGATACGTTTAGTGAAACAGGAGAAACATTAGAAGTGTGAATGAGAGACGTTGGGCCGTAAATCAACGCAGGCCTTGCCGCCTGACACGTCAAGTGTGTCTTTGGGGTTTTTCCAGGTTAACGAAATCACGATGGGGGAAAACACAAATATTTAACCTCAAAGGAGGGCGCATGCAAGCCGATGGGCAGGTGTGACAGGTGTGTGTTCAGCTCCTCTGAGCTGAGGTCAGAGTGTGAGCAGCAGGTGAAGCGGCTCTGAACCAAAGGTGTGTGTCTGATAACACTGTGGAGGATTTACTGCCTTTATCAGGGACACATTTAGACCCGTCTGTCTGACTGTTTGTCTGTCTGTCTGCAGGATAGCAGGAGTTCACATGTCCCAAGGGGAGGAGCGGAAAGGAGGCTGTGAAGAGTCAGTTGTCAGTTGATGGACATTCAGCTTCGTTCACACTCGCTCTAGTGAAGTTGGCGTGCGTTCCACAAAGAGTTCACTATTAAATGCATTATTTAAACATCTCAGGGATTTTCTTTTACAAAGATGGCCAATTCCCTATTTGACGTTTTAGAAACAGGAAGTCTTTACAATCTACTTTAGAGTCAATATTTAGTAGCCAAACCACACAGTTCACAGGATAGTCAACCTTTGTTTCTTTATGTGTTTAATACTTGACTTTCCAGGGTTTGTATGAAGGCAGTAAAGTAGTCCATGCCTATGAGATATGAGTTTACAGGTAATTACAATCCCTCCTCGGCATCCTGGAGGTCGGTCTATAGCGTTTCGCCGGTTCTACCTGCAGATCTCTGAGTATCTCGTTGTCTTTTTGATTCTTCACAGTTTGAGTTGTTGAACTGGCGTTTCGGAGGATAATGCAACGAACAGCACGTTGAGGATGAACGCCCTTGAGCACGCTCGGAGGTCGCGTGCCGTCAGCGGAGGCTCACGGCACGATGTAAAAATACTCTGCCATAGCAAATTGTCGTGGTCTTGGAACCTGTACAATAAATAGCCTGAATATAATCTATTAAGGATGCCTCACTGAGGTTCCATTGGACATATTTTCTTTAAAGATGAAAGTATTTTTTTTATGTTCCCTGAAAGTAAGATATTGATAAAAATAAAAATATTCCTCCCTGCTCTTCTCTTCTGCTTCAGCACTTTGACTGACAGCAGATGTCGTGCCGGGCGTCTCTCACCTCGCTGCAGGTCGCCGGAGGCCGGGGGCTCTGATTTCAGCACTAAAACCTCTTAACAAGGCCACAAACACAAAGCAGGTCCCTGTCATCTTACACAGCAGCATATGGGCCCCGGGTTCCCACAGCCAGCTCCATGTAAACATCTCATTAAGCTCTGGAGGGAGGGGGAGCCCCACCGCCTGAGACTGCTACAGGTCGTGTGAAGCTGCAGGTAATCGCTGCAAATGAATACCTGCGTGAGCTCAAGGGGCTTTCTGTGAACTGTGTGAAAGCTTTTTTCTTTTTTCTTTAAAGGTGCGGATCCCTTCACGCCCGGGGAGTCACAGCGGCGAGCGCGTGGACCAAATGTTTGTGTGTTCACGAGCACTTCCTCATAACAATATAACGTGTGAGCACTCTGAAGACAAAGAGCAGCACAAACAAGAAGCCGGGGTTTCGGTGTCGTGAGGGGGTCCAAGGGTCAACCGGTTTAGGAGACACGGCATCAAGCACAAAGACCCAAGAGAGGCAGTCTGAAGCGTGAAGGTGTCAAGTCTTGGTATCGTCCGTATCTCTCTCCCATCCAAGACTTACCGGCACGCGGCCTTTGTGTCCAGATAGCGCTGGAAGGAACCACCACTTTCTCCGGGTGTTATATCGGCTGCCGCTACGGAGCTTGAGCGTGAATGATGGCATCACATTCTTAGATGAAAAGATGGAGATGTGGGCAACCTCACAAGGTGAGGAAGAGGTTTTTATCTCTCCCATTGTTTTCCCGCTTCTTGTGATTTTTTTTGTTTTGTGTCGCCACAAAGCAGCACACGTCACTGCAGCTCAAAGTGTAAAAAGAAGTAAGAAGGAGGGAGCTAAGGCCAGAAAGAGCTGTGATATGGACGGAAAGAGAGAAGATTCTAGTGGGTTCAAACTCTCCGTGGAGACATAGTAGTGCACCTTTTTGTTAACCAGGCGCTCGTTGCACATGTGATCACAGCTTTTCACACGTAATTGTCACAAATAGTTCACTAATTAATTGATGAAGGATTTTACAAAGACGGTCAATCTGTTTTTCTTTTTACCCTTTAGAGACCAGACATTTGTCACGGGGTCTGGATAGAACAGGACAGGTCCAGACCAGGTCCGCCATTTGATATCTATCCCGATTATATATTTTATATTTAACAGTGGTGTTGTTTTAAATCTAATTTTCACCAGATTTAGATTCAGATTTTGTTGGTTCAATCCAGACAAAATGCTGCATTTGTTTTTTAATTTAAGGCAGAGATCTGGATTGTATGCCAAAATTCTGGATAATTTGGATCCCACCTCAGAGGTGTCTAGGCTACCCAGGAAAATATCATTATGTTATTAACTTTATTATTGTTGAATGTAAAAAGTGGCCTTGAACACTTTTACACTAAAAAAGAAAACGCTCCACTAAAATACCAACATTTTATGAGCTTTATTCATGTTGAATGTGCAAATGAAACACAGCTTTGACAGTAAAAAGGAACAGTACTTTCCCTCTCTTCTGTCGTGCAGTGGGCAGAAGCAGCAACATGTTTGCAGCCCAATAAAGAAACTCACTTCCTGACCTGAAGAATGCCATTGGGTCCAAACACGTCGGTTTTCCTCACTACGTTTGGCTTTGATTTATTTTCTCCTCACTTGTGCACGGCGCTCGGTGGGCGGCCAGCCGCGGGATGCGGGAGAGGCTCCACTCACCAGCATCACCACGAGCGCTACCAGGAGCGACAAGTGTGTGCTTGACTGCATATTTGTGGAGGTGGGAATGTTTGCCTTGCCTCACACATGAATACCTGGTTCAGTACAGTCGGTGAATTCACAGCAAACAGGGCTGCTTCATAACTCCTGTAACACCAGTAGAAGACATAAATCTCCTCTTTTCCATGGAGTCGGAGATTGTTTTGTGCGTTATCTCTGAGAAGATCGCTTTCTTTTGTTGAGCTTTTTGCTTTCTCTTATCAATAGAAGAGGGAGGGCTGAGAGACGTGGCGCCCTGTTTCTCAATGTGGAACACCAGTTGGTTGCATTGTGTTTAAAAAAAACTAAAAAAAAAAAAAAACATATCTAAGTTATGATTCATTGCGTCGACTGCATTCAAGTGACAGAGCGGGGGGATAAATACATATTGTCCCAGAGCAACAGCGGCGTAAACGTCTGCGTTTACTGCCTCGTGGTAAATTATCGAGGTGTCCCTTCAAGGCGAAACACACCATTGTTTCGGCTAACAATCCACAATCTGACGCAGGAAGTGACACACAGGACACAAATACAATGACCAGCGCGGCTGCGGGTCCGCGACAACAGAACGGCGGCTCCATGGAACAGTGGGAAAAAAGCTCGGCACTGCTCGGAAAAAACACACACAAACGCACATAATGCAGATTTGGAGAGGGAGAGCTGCAAGCGGACAGAGGTACTGTACGGCAAGACAACGGCGAGCAGAGCTGTAGCCGCGAGGGTGAAGACTCAAGTCTACACCAAGTGTCATAACCAAGCGATGCTGGTAAAAAACACTCATCAGAGACGATAATCTGATGACGATGATCAAAGTTAACTACTTCTAGACAACTTCTAGTCTGCCGATAGACGATATCTCATACTCGTGAACTCCGGGTCAATGGGATCCTGGTGGTTGGTCCTCACAATATTAAAGGGGTTTGCTGAGAGGATATTTTAACGTCCAACAATCCTGGAAGAACTCTGTCTTCAAAAAAGGCTTCTTCAGATGAAAATGGAACCCTTAAGCCGTGTTCACACCGGACGCGACGCGAATTTGCGGCGCCGCGTCCACTGCCGAAGTTTACTCGCGCGAGTAGAAAGAGGGTGTTCACACCAAACGCGAATTTGCGGCGCGACCAAAGGGGCGTGGCTTAGCTCTGTTGCTTGCCTCTGTGAGAGACAAGCGACGAAGCTTTCATTTCCGCTATCGACCATGGAATAAATAACCACTAGTTCTGCTTTATATTTGTTGTGGAAGTCCCAAACATGTCGGAACATGAAACGCCCTCGTATTTGGGTTCATAACATCATCCGTAGCCGCACACAGCTCGGTGAATTTCACCGACTCCTCCAGGAACAGCGTCTTGCGTATCTCCGTAAAACGATACCGATTATGCCATCCACCATGGAAATAACCACCAGTTCTGCTTTATACTTTGTGTTTAAACTCCACATATGTCGGAACATCAAACTCCATGGTGTCTGGGTTCATAATATTATCCGTAGTCCCACAACAGCGTCTCAATGAAGCCGCTGTCAGCGCTGGTTCAGGCGGAGCAGCAGCAGTTTCATTCAGAAACGGAGAGACGGCGGCGGTGACGGGCAGAGCTTCTCAACGCTGATTCTCAACGCTGATTGGCTGCCGCAACTTTGCGTCACGCGATTTCTCCGCCAGAGTTGGGATAATTCAACTCACGCGAATTCGCGCCGCGTCCTTCGCTTTGTTCGCCCCAGGTCAAACGTTCTGTTCGCGCCGCCTCCAACGCGTCTATCTCGCCGCACATTCGCAAATTCGCGCCGCAGCGCGTCTGTGGATTGACTTTACATGTAAACTGGTCGCGCCGCAAATTCGCGTCGCGTCCGGTGTGAACACGGCATTAGTCTTCAGCCTCGATCACACCGAGACGCGTCGCGACCACTTAAAAAATGTCTCTCTGCTAAGCGAGTCATGAAAAAGGGGCTGTGTGCAAACCAAGCCATCAAACATACAGAAAAATGCATTCGAGCAGACTTCAAGCTCTTGCTGTTGAATGAGGAGGAGTAGAAAATATATCGTGCTTCGTAATTTAAAAAACACTTTTACCAACCTTTGTCCGTTCCAAACAGTCTACCGGATTCGTCAAATATTTCTCATGTTGGTGTTGTTTATTTGTCACACCTCCGGTTATAAAGGCCTTAAAGGGTGCTGACAAGAACCCATCCAAGGAATCTTTTTAACCACCCAGGGTTCCCAGAGACGCTGATGTGGTGCAGCTCGACCCACAGTTATGGTCAGTGTTGGGGTAGTTACTCAGAAAAATTAACGAGTTACATGTTACTAGTTACTTCTGAAAATTGTAACTAGATTACTTTACTAGTTACTGTATTTGAAAAGTAACTTCACTACTAGTTACTTTACTTTCAATTTTTTTAAGCAAATGTCCAAATTAACTGCAAAGATACATGGACAAACACCCTTTCATCACTTTATTTTCAATTTTCAATAATAATTTATTATAAATTAATATAATTTCAAATAATAATAAACGCGTGAGTCACACGACACTTCCTGCATGAACAATCTACCGTAAACGTCGGGTTACGAGCCGCTACTACCTTCGGTCAGAGTCCCCGTTAGCTCCCCGCTGTAGCCGGCTGGGGCTCCTGCTAGCGCTCCGTCACTTCCCCGCTAAATTCCGCTAGCTCTCCATTAACTTCCGCTAGCTCCTCGAAAACCACCGAAGGTAGCGGGACCAGGCTCGACACCCGACTTGGTCAGAGGGGTCGCGGGCAGTAGCAGCAGCAGCGCTAGCTAGCAGCTTGTTGCTACTGTTCATGCAGGAAGTGTCCTGTGACTCGTGCGCCACTAAAAGAGAACTTTTCGGACTGGTAAAAAAGGCTTGAGTAACGCAGGAAAGCGCGTTACTGAGGTCTAGTAAAGTAGTGTAGTTACCAATATTTTGAGTGTAATGCATTACTTTACTTAGTTACCTATAATAGTAATACCGTTACTGTAATCCGTTACTTTGTAACTCGTTACCCCCAACACTGGTTATGGTTCACGAGGATTTTATGCAATCCCCTCAAAAAGGGGTTATTTGGATGAAATGAATGAAACCCTTAGTCCAGTGGTTCTCAAGCTTTTTCTGTCACGCCCCACTTTGGAGGAAGAAAAATGTTCGGGCCCCACCGCCCCAACAAAATTCTAACAAAATGGTCCAACTTTTTGTGACTCCTCCATCCGTGCTTTTTCAAATAATAGAATAAAAAAAATTGCAATCCCTTTCAAGTAAACCAGATTGCTCCATCAGACAAAAACTAATAACATGTGCAATCACTTTATTAGAACAATGCAAATAAAGTTCTATCTGTACAAAAATTAACTAATATTTGGCAAAAAATACTTATTGTGGCTGCAAATAACCTGTTTTGCGCTGAATATATTAATAAGTTAATAACAATAGCGTTCAACCTGTGCAAAACAAAATGAGTGCAGATGTGTGAGCCATCACGTTGTATCAGTATTAGTGGCTGCAGTGAGCTGCTTTCCTCTACAAATATTTTACAGACATAATATGTATAATGTACCAGCCTTTTTATTTGACCATATTATGTCATACTGTTATACCACTTTACTTTGAGGAGACGTCACTGTTAGTCTAGAACAGGGATTCCCAAAGTGTGGTGCGAGGAAAAATGTAATGGTGGTCTAATGGTGTAATAATTAATATTAAACATAATTTTAAAAAAATTAAGTAGGATTTTTTAATTATAAAAATTCCCTTTATAACGCGGGGAGGTGCGTTGGGGAGAGACCGGGAGAAGAAATCGACCGGGAGTCGGAGAAAGAGGAGACCGAGGGGGAGGAAGGGATATCACAGACAAACCTGGAGCACAGAGGCCCATCGCGGAGTCAAGGTGAAAAAAGAGGAAACGAGAGTGAGCATCAGACTGGGAAAAAAAAGAGGAAATATGATGACAATTATCTGGGTCTGGGCTTCACTTGGATTGGCAATGCAGATTGCCCGAAGCCACAGTGCGTGTTGTGCAGTGAGGTTCTGGCTAACAGCTCTGTGAAGCCCTCTTATTTGCGCCGCCACCTGAGCACCAAGCGTGCCAGTGCAAGTCAGAAGCCCCTTACATTTTTTAGATCAAAATTTGAAGAGTTACAAAACAGCCAAAAACAATTGCAGTCTCATTCATGTTCTTTACGTGGCTTACTGTGTTTAAGTAAATAAATGTGAAATGCAATCTGCCTCTGAGCCTGTGCGTGTGTCCTAGCCATCCTTATTGTTCTTTAAAAGTGACGCCTTGTGTAACTGAAATTTATACAGCGGACTAAATCTTGTAACAAACGCCACACGCGAGCAAACAGTTCTCACATTGGTCCGATTTTATGCGCCAATAAATAGGCTCTGTTGCGTTTTTTTTTAAGGTGTGGGGGATTGGGGGTGCGTGAACCCGGTCGGGATGTAGAAGGGGGTGCGTGGCCTAAAAAGGTTGGGAACCGCTGGTCTAGAACACTGAATAATGTTTCCACCAGTAAACCTGAACATGCACACCTCTCTCTGTGTGACAGCGATTATAACCACACAACTCCATAGATTATAATTAACTAGAAGATACACTTTTCCCGACACGTAGATCTCAAACCCTTAAATATAAACAGTAGCCCGGCCACCCTACAGAGGAAACTCATTTCGTTTTTTTTATTAAAATAAAAGTTGGATAAAATCTCCACTTGTCCTCTCCTTACATGTAGTGAGGTGTCGGTAGGTAGAACTGCAGTGCCGCTGACTCACCGCTCTCCTGCTCCTGTCTGACGCCACACGCTGCCACAGACTCTCCGCTGCCAGTAATCTCACTCGCTGTCTCTCCAACAACGTTAGCTAACGTGTTAGCAAGCTGACTAGCTTGCCATTAAAAAACTGGTGGGAGGGAAATGAAGCCGCTGTAGACATCTTAACGCTGATTGGCCAAGACTCGACACGTCAAAGATCTTCTATTGCTAAGATGATCACGACCTCAGTTTTTTTCCGTGTCCCACTCCAATCTCAGAAACGGCGGACAGTTGACACCCCCTCTCTCCCAAAAACAAAAACTCTTCGGATCTACACGATTCACGTAGGTTACCTATTTTGGTTTCAAAACGGGGAATTTCGCCAAAAGGTGAGGGATTTTCATGTCTGATTTTAAAAACGGGGTTGTAGATTTGATATGGCCGCTCTCAATTCGTGCTCAATGCTGAGCTTTGATCTGTTTTCTGTTTTGAGAAACACAACAGCAGAAAAGCCGATCTCACGGAGGCTTTTAGCAAAACGCCAAGAATCGACGAGTCGCGCAATCGTAACCTGTTAACGGCGTAACGTAAACATTTCCACGAAAGTACAGGCATTTTGCCTGTATTTATTAATGACGTTTAATGTCCGTGTACTTTGTACTTTTGTACTATGTAAAGTTATCAGTTCATGGGGAGAGTGGTCGTCCTGAAACCACAAGGTAGCCGGTTCCATCCCTCGTCTCCCCATAGTTTCATGTTGAAGTGTCCTTGAGCAAGACACTGAAGCCCCAGTGCTTCACAGCAGGACACTGCTCCGTAATTACTAAGGATGGGTAAAATGTAGAGAATAATTTCCCCACTGTGGGATTAATAAAGGATTATATATAATTTTAAAAAAAATATGAAAAAAAAGTTATTTTTATATTAAAAAAAAAACAGCATCACCCCCCACCTCACCCCTCCGCGCCCCACCTGTAATACCTCCGCGCCCCACTAGAGGGTCGCGCCCCACAGTTTGAGAACCACTGCCTTAGTCTCATAAATAACCCTTGAAAAACACTTTCTTGAAAAAAAAAAAAAGGGTTCTTTAGAAGCACATAGACCTGGGTAGAACCCTTTTGGAACCCTTACTTAAGTCTGGATAATGAGTACCTTACCTTGGTTATGTGTACAATTTGTTAATACTTTCCCTGAAAGTGTGAATTGAAATGGCGGTATTACTGCTGAGCACCAAATGGCGGTATTACTGCTGAGCACCACTCTGTTGGTGACGGATGAATTGGTAAACGGAGTGATGGTTGGCTGATAGGAGAGCAGCAACCGGGACGAAGGATTTGGATTTGAGGCTGAAACCGATTAGTGCCAGGGTCAAACGCACCGACCCGCTGAGAGTCGCTCCGTCATCACACCGACAGCACTCTGAAGAGGAGCGGGCACACGCATTTATCCAGATGACTGACATCTGGTTAGAATTAACGAGACTGTTTCAGCACGGATCTTCCGTGGAGAAACCGAGTTAGCCTGATGTCAATCATCTCGTTAATTTAAGCTGGATAATAGGACATTTGCTCGACTTTGTTGAGCCAGGTGTGAGAAAAAGGGCCCTGGTCTTAATCACTTTGAAACTCGATGCAGCGGCTGCTCTCTCAAAGTGCTCCGAGAGGTAAAGTGTTTTGTGTGTTTGGGAGGAAAAACCCCAAAACATCCTCGTTGGTCTGAGGAGTCCTTTCAGTACTGCCGTGCCTGTGGCAGGACTTAAATTGAATAATGTGATTTAATTTGAAGCCAATTAAAGAATATGTTCCACTTTGATGAGATAATTTCCTTCTTTTTTTAATTTAAAATAAATTTTAGCTTAAAGTGTGAAAGATTTTCTCACGCATTAATTTCCAGCCACCGTCTGTTCAGACGCAGAGGTTCTTGTTAATATTGAGTGTGAAGCCCAGAGCTCTGACACGGCCTTGACACCACAGAGTTGCACTGATTATGCCGAAAGAAGAAAAAAAAGAAAAGAGCACAGAAGGCAATCTGATAGGAATGCTGCTGGAATTCCCCGGAATCGCCACCCCTTCTCCTCCTCCCCCCATCACTGTTCACAAATCCATGAGGAGTTTTAACATGCAGCACAATAGACAAGGGGAGCTATTCTGCGACCATAATGCAAGGAAGCGTTACCTCAGTGCAAAAAATGTCAGGACCACGGAGCCTCCCCCCCACCCCCGTCCTGGAAACAATCAGCGAGGAAGCCGAGGCAGGTGCCCACCTCCTGTGAAAATATCATTCTACAGAACGGGGGCGGGCGTGTCACAGAGGAGCAATTAAACCATAAAGTCTGAACCGTATTGAACGCCACCGCGCTTGCAAAGAAAGGCCAGAATGCGGTTCCTGCAGGAGTTCATGGCGGTATGCAAATAATTTCAACTGTCGAGCACCAGATACGCAAACACAGATGCCGGTCGCCATCAGAGGGGAAAGTAAATCAATGACTTTTAGTGATGTATCACAGTGGGGATTAGTCCTGCATGTTGGTTTGAGATCGCAAAACAACGCAGCAGGCATGAAAACGGGTCAGGGGTGAAAAAGGTGAGAAGGACATTACCCCTCTAGGGGAGTCCGGGGGCATGCTCCCCCGTAACAAACATTTAAATATTCCATATTTTAAAGCATCAATCTGATGCATTTTGAGATGCTTTTTTTGCCAACTTGGAGAGAGCTGGAGAAACTTAACTTAAGCCATGAGTCAAAAATGATTATGGCCTCCTTACTAAGTATTATGCAAGCCATTTCATGCCAGCCTGTCACTGGGTCTAACATTTACAGTCAGACCTGCAAACTCATGAGGGGTAAAAAGGATGATACCAGCAGGGCGGGGGGAGCTGACAAACTATGATCATTATGGGTTTTAATTCTTCTTTTGTCAATACCCAAGTATACATATATATATATATATATATATATATACACACACACACACACACACACACACACACAACCATTCAAAAGTTTGGGGTGACCCAGACAAATATTCAGTTTCTTCGCAATTTCTCGCATGGAATAGTCTTCATTTCTAAGAACAAGAATAGACTGGCGAGTTTCACATGAAAGTTCTCTTTTTCTGGTCATTTTGAGAGTATAATGGAACCCACAAATGTGATGCTATGCATAGGAAGGCCAATTGTAAAGCTTCTCTCACCAGCATAACTGTTTTAAGTTGTGCTAACATAATTGCACAAGGGTTTTCTAATCATCCATTAGTCTTCTATGCGATGAGCAAACACAATGTACCATTAGAACACTTGAGTGATAGTTGCTGGAAATGGGCCTCTATACAACTATGTAGATATTTCATTAGAAACCAGACGTTTCCACCTAAAATAGTCATTTACCACCTTAACAATGTATAGTGTATTACTGATTAATTTAATGTTATCTTCATTGAAAAAAACAGTGCTTTTCTTTGAAAAATAAGGAAATTGTAAACGGTAGTGTGTGTGTGTGTATATATATTTTGTAGACTTAATACTTACAATATGCAATACTGCTATACTATACTGAATATTGTTTTGCTACTACTACATTTCACTTCATAATATTACACTCATATTTAAAATAAAAGTTGGATAAAATCTCCACTTCTCCTCTCCTTATATGTAGTGAGGTGTCGGTAGGTAGAACCGTCAGTGCCGCTGACTCGCTGCTCTCCTGCTCCAAAAAACGGCAAATTTCGCCGAAAGGTGAGGGATTTTCATGTCTGAACGCAGTCTGAAAGTCACAAAACATAATCTATTGGTTTTGTGTAACTGGGACACCAATTGTGCGGGATTTCTTTTCTTGTGTCGATCTTTTTTTCGGGACAACATTACATAAAAATAAAACTACTTCGGTTCTGAAAATAACTACAAACCCCCAAAAAATTGGTTCAGGGAGAAATGTCACTAACAGTTTGGAAAACCACCTCCATAAAAGCACAACGCGGTTGTCAGACGGAGAATGGAACAGCCAAAAGGAGTAACAAAGTCCAATCCCATCTCATCCCTTACAGACTCACGGAGGCTCCCGTTAACTCCGTGAGGGTTTAGTTCTGTCCCGCTGTCTCTTCATAGAGGGTTTGAGTCTCTGGCAGACATTTTGAGCCCTTTATGAACCCCTTCCCTAAGTCAGCATTAGATGCTGTCTTTGCCCAAAGGAATTACCCAAAATCATAGCAATGGGATGTTAAACACGCAGTTACCAACGGAAGCATGGAGACGTAAAAACAAAAAGGTAAAGAAATAGGACGGCACGTGTGTGTTCAGCCCGATAAATTAAATTTACACAACATTAAGGATTAAAGATCAGATGAATGCAAGCAGAGATTATATATATTATGTATTACAGATTTATTCATGAAACATTTCCTTTTGTTATTGAAGCAGTTTTGACAAAAATAAGGAACTATCCAACCATCCATCCATTATCAGCCACTTATCCGGGGTCGGGTCACGGTGGCAGCAGGTTCAGCGGACCGATCCAGGCTTCCCTCTCACCCGCAACACTTTCCAGCTCATTCTGGGGGGTTCCCGAGGCGTCCCAAGGCCAGCCGGGAGATATAATCCCTCCAGCGTGTCCTGGGTCTTCCCCGGGGTCTCCTACCAGTTGGACGTGCCTGGAAAACCTCTAATGGGAGGAGTCCAGATTAGATGCCTGAACCACCTCAGCTGACTCCTTCGCAGCCCGGCCACCCTACGGATGAAGCTCATTTCGGCCGCTTGTATCCGAGACCTTGTTCTTTCGGTCACGATCCAGAGTTTGTGACCATAGGTGAGGCTTGGGTCAGTAGGGTTGGTTCAGTAAATGGAGAGCTTCGCCTTCCGGCTCAGCTCCCTCTTCTCCAAGACGGCCCGGTGTAGTGCCTGTTTTACTGCTGCAGCCGCACCGATCCGCCTGTCGATCTCCCGCTCCAAAGACCCTGAGATACTTGAACTCCTTCGCTTGGGGTAGGCATTTTGTCTCAAATAGAGTGGAAACTGATCAGAGCGGTGACACCTTCAGGTGCAGCATGCAGACCGGCGTCACTGCACAGTGCAGACATGGCATCCACAGCGAGACTCACACCCGCGCCCCTTGTTACCACGACGCCGCGGCTCGCCACAAGAGTCTGGAAAGTGCTCCTGTCATTCTCACTTCATGATGGGCTGACCTACATCCAGCCGAGAGGGCCGGGTGGCGTCTAGTGGGAGAGACTGTGTTCCAGTTCAGCTCTCAGGTCAGTGACCTACATCATTTGACAAACCAGCACAATGCAGAAAGGGAGACACGGCACCGTCATGTGACTGCAGCCGGTGGGGAGCACTCCACCAAAACCCACCTCTGAGACCCAATGTGTGTGTGTGCGTGTGTGCGTGAGTGTGGTTGAGCGATTCAGATTGCACTCTGTCATCTCCCCCCCAAAACAAATATATAATATATATATTTATACATACTATAAATATATACATATATATATAAAGCTCTGAATGTCGTGTATATTACTCCTATTATATATATATATATATATATATATATATATATATATATATATGTATATATTTATACATACTATAAATATATACATACATATATATATATATATATATATATATATATATATATATATATATATAAATAAAGCTCTGAATGTCGTGTATATTACTCCTATTACTATTTTTTACTTCAGAAACCATCAAATCATGTTCATCAGAAATTCTCAGAGAAAAGTTATGAAGTAGGAAGGTGATTAATACAAAAAAAGGTAAACGTATTTTTTAACGATTTCTGACCGAACATAATGCCGTGTTCACACCGAAAGCTCCGGTGAAACTGCGGCAGTTTACTCGCGCGAGTGAAACGAGGGTGTTTACACCAGACGCGAAAGATGGCGTTGCGAAGGACAAAGACAAGCAACGGAGCTTTCATTTCCGCTATCAACCATGGAATAAATAACCACTAGTTCTGCTTTATACTTGTTGTGGAAGTACCAAACATGTCGGAACATGAAATGCCCTCATATTTGGGTTCATAACATCATCCGTAGCCGCACACAGCTCGGTGAATTTCACCGACTCCTCCAGGAACTGCGTCTCGCGTATCTCCGTAAAAAGATACCGATTATGCCATTCACCATGGAAATAACCACTAGTTCTGCTTTATAATTTTTGTGTAAATTTCACATATGTCGGAACATAAAACTCCATGGTGTCCGGGTTCATAACATTACCCGTAGTCCCACAACAGCGTCTCAATGAAGTCGCTGTCAGCGCTGGTTCAGACGGAGCAGCAACAGTTTGATTCAGGAACGGCAGGACGGCGGTGATGACGGGCGGAGCTTCTCAACGCTGATTGGCTGCCGCAACTTTGCGTCACGTGATTTCTCCGCCGGAGTTGGGAGAATTCAACTCACGCGAATTCGCGCCGCGTCCTTCGCTCTGTTCGTCCCAGGTCAAACGTTCTGTTCGCGCCGCCTCAAACACGTCTATCTCGCCACCCTGCGAAAAAATCGCCTATCCGCAAATTCGCGCCGCGTCCGGTGTGAACACGGCATAAGAAGAGACATATCAAAATAGAAACACAATAATTATTTTAATCTGACTCTGAAAATACATTTAAAGGAATCTTTCTATTTTATTTATAGTCTATTTTTAAGGGAGGAGACCGGATTACCTGGTTAAAACCCAAATAACTATATAATTTCAATTAAAACAGGTTGTTATTAAGGGAGGAAACCGGATCACCTGGATTTTACCCTCTTTGAAACATAAAAAAAAGGAAAAAAGTTACTGTTTTGAAGGCAGGAAACCGGGTTACCCGGAGAAATACTTGCCAAGTTTCTTTCGGATATTTAAGGAGTGGATGGACTGTCGGAGGAAGCATCGTTCAGTGAGTCGTTGAGCTCATCGACCTGCTGCTGAAGGGTGCCATTTTCCAGGTTAAGGGCCACGACATCTGATTCTATCCCAGTACCTATGTCGTCGTAGGTTTTTTCACGGGATATCTTTTTCTCCAGGACCTTAGTCAAGTTTGTTTCTACCTGATCAGATCAGCTTTCTCTGGCTTCATTCGTTTTCACCCACCAGGGTTCTCTCCTCGTCATCCAGGACCGAGAAATTGCGCTTGAAATGATCTCTGATTTCAAACTGCTCGTTGGCGGCCTGGATTTGAAGATTCAGGCTGTCGTTTTCTATTCTCAAAAAATCTGAGCGGGCCTGTAGTTTGCTGCCCGTGCTCCACCAGAGCTTCCCCTCATCAATCTTTTGGTTGAGAAGCTGGAGTTCCTCCTGCAGAGCCTCATTGTGAATGTTTCCCTCTTCAATGGAAGCTTGTATTGCCAGGTTTTCTTTCCTCACAGCTTCTCCCAACTGGACTTCCTTCTGCAACTCCTGGATGTTCTGTTGCAGAGCGCAGTTGTCTTGGCTGATCGCCTCTTTGTTGGCTTTTTTGCGGATTAGGAGCGCTTCCTCCAAAGCAAACTCTTTTTGGAGTTTATTTTCAAGGAACTTAATTTATTCCTTGAACTCCACAACTTAAGTTGCTCTTCAGCTTTGCCAGCTAATCCTTCATTTTCTGCAGCAGACCTTCATGCTCACTGTTCATTTCTGCTTTCTCAGCTTTCGCCGTTTTAAGCATGGTCTCAAACAGGCGGTGGTTTTGAGCTTTATCGATAAGCACCCTCACTTGTTTTCGAAGGGTGTTGCATGCTTTCTTGGTTGTGCTTTTCTGTACATTAAACTGTTGAGTATTTTTCTGAGCAGAGGGACTTCAGGTGTTTGGCGAAATTTTTAAGGATTATCATATCCTTTTCCTGAGAATTTTTTTTTAGGTTTCTCAATGGCCTTGACCATGCCTCCTAAAGACAGTTATTCGTGGGACTGTACTGGTTTGGGGTTCAACTCAGGTTTGACAATGCCTTGTGGTCTTGGCCCTGGTTGACGTAGAGCCACTTGTTCAGGGTTTAAACCTGTTGTCTGGAAGGCAATCGCCCGGAGTCGGGCGATTCTTCTATGTGGAACTGTCTGTAAAGCCAGTTGTTCAGAGGCCTGCCCTTGCTTCTGGAGGAATTTTGCCTGATTCATGGTGTCGTTTTCAGAGGATAATTGCAAAGGAATGCTGAGTTATTGGTTGCAACTTGCTTTGCTGTTAGCTTTGAGAGTCTAGTTCTGTTTCTTTAAGAGAAAATTCACAAGCAGAGAATAATTCTATACTGCAGGAGAATTTTGGGGCTGAATATCTCCACGTTTGAATATGAACATCATTTGACTTTATTAAAAGCTACGTTAAATGGGGCACTGTGACAATTACGTTAGCCAGCAGGAAGAGTTAATGTGTGATTCTGCAATTACCTAAGAGGAAATTAAAAGATTCCATAAATTATCAATGAACTAAAATAAAAATACCTGAAATTAAATAACATTTGTTCTTTTGCCATTTATAGGCGTTGGACTTTTACAAACTCCTCCATGGGATTTTAACCCTTTATTAGCATACGGTACTTATGTCAGATTATGACTGTTTAACAGTTGTTTTGTTTTATTGCATGTGTTTCATTTTCGTATACGACAATATTTTCACTTGACGGTGGGGGTGATAAATATTATGTAATAAAATGATATGACCGACATAAAAACATATATATGCATAAAAATACAACTCACCATTACGACCTGAGCTTGTTTATCTGCAACGAGCCGGTCCCACCTCGGGATGATGGGAGACAACGACACCCAACGTGTGTTCTTAACTCTTGCAACCCAGAAGTAATTTTCAATCGATTTTCTCGATTTGACATAATTTCTTAAATTCACCTTTTAAGGCACTTGCATATAAGATACATACCCATGTTTTACATCATACATTGCAGAACAATTTCAGCTCTCTATATGAGGTAACATTGTCATAAGGCAAAAGTGTAAAGAGAAAATATGACTAGAGCTGAATCTTGATTTTTTGGGAAATTCTTCATATCTCTTGTGAAAACATAACTTTACTCAGGTGGTATATAGGTTTTGGTGATGGAAATTGGTTTACCATAGGTTTTACGTTCACAAAAGCAGTGAAATATATGAAAAAGATGGTAGATACATGTAAATAAATGTCTAAAACCAAATCTTTTATTATTGTTTTTTGAGTAGAAATGTGGTCTTTCACACCTTTCACCAAAATTATAAAAATGGGACTGAAAAATGACTTCATACTGCAGATTTTTCATTTTCACACAACCCCACTTCATTGGGTGTGTGAAAATGAAAAATGACCATCACAACATGTTGTATTATGAATTAAAAATATATTTACACAATATACATGTTCAGAAATAGAAAACAGACAGCGTCAATGATTGTGGGTTAAACTTTTGGGGTAACATATCACGTTCAGACGCACGGATGGATGTATCCAGTAATTTTTCTAAATAAATAATCTTTCCGACCTTAATAATCAATCAACATTTTTGTATTTATTCATTCTTTATGTACGGCTGCAGCCCGGTGGTTAGGGACTTCTGCTTTATAATACTTTACAGTACTTTACAAGGTACTTTGACGCCAAAAGCCTGTCTGTGGACACCACAGCCCAGTGGTGGGCCGTCAGGGCCTGCTAAGCCTTCTCTGCTGGCCTAAATAGAATTACAAAGCTATAGCTATTTTATAATTGAATTGTTTTTCACAAATACACTACATGTATTATACTTATTTTTCCATATTAGCTTATGTTCTCATTGCACAGCTCCTGTCTTCCTCTGTTGCTCTGCCTTCAGCCTGCAGCACTGCTTCCATTGCAGCTGGTTTTAAAGATAGTTTCATCTAATCAGATTTGTTTCTCCTATGTCTCTATGGAAGCAGAGCAGTTTAAGCAGGACTTTGCAGATTGAGTGGACGTTGTGGTTGATTGTCATGGACTTCAACAAATCAGATCTTTAGTTTGACAAGCTGGGTGTATTCTTTGACGTGCAGCGCCTGTGAAAAGGCATGGATGTATGATTGGTCAGTGGCCCAGCGTGACCTTTAACATGCGCTGTGATTGGCCAGTGGGACTGCGTGACTTCTGTCAATGAAAGAAGAAGCTAGAACCTAGAATCTCAGGCTGAAGCCTGAGAAACAAACTGGTGGATTTACTGATGAAGTCTTTAGCACAGACGGTTACGGAGGGTTGTGGGCATGTGGTGAGTGAAATGCTGGTTGTGTCACTGTTTTTACATCTGCAGTCGTATTTAATCATAAACAAGGCACAGCGCTGTTGTTGCTGCTGGTCAAACCGGGGCTGGGGCTGGTCCCACGCAAAGGTGCCAGCAGCTACTCCGGAGATGTCTTGTGTGTGCAGTGTTTTAGTGCCGCGGTTTTGTTGGATTGTTAAGACTAAATGTGACTGGTTGTTGATTTGGACAACATGCATTGTCCGTTAATGACGCAGCAACGGTGAGGTTGGAGGCTTGCTCCACGGAGTGTCCGCTGTTAACCTTCTGCGCCCCAAGCCCCCAGTGCTTTTTTAAAAAGTTTTTATAAACGGCACCTTAATTATCTCCACAACCACATGGTTGTTTAACTTCATGTTTAACAATACCGTAAATAAAGTAACCGTTAATGAAAAACAATCTCTGCAAAGCTAGAGTTAAAATAGCTACGCAGGTCGATCCACACACCCCGTGTGACCTCCCTCCGTAATAGTGTAAAAAAAATGGCCGTATAGCAGAGTGAGTTTCTGCTGTCCACACATGACAGTCTGTATGAATGCGCGTGTAGTGGGCAGCGCGCCCTATTGAGTGGGCCGGTCTGACCCGCCCCTGACGTGGACTGTACGGCCCGCCACTGCCGCAGCCACACCTCATATGACGCTGTGCGGTTCCATCTGTCCCTCTTCCATGTCAAACGCCAGACCTGTAAGTGCAGGAACAGGAAAGGCAACATTGTGAGATCAAATGTGGTTTGCAGCGTCTGCAAGGTCGAACCCTGCATAAACAGGGAGCGTAACTGCTTTATCAATTACCATGACTAAGTGGCCTAATGTTGTCAAAATTGATGATGTGTATGTTGACTGTTCCAGTATCAGCATGTGTTTTCTAAAAGTGATGTTCTAATGTTCTGAAATACATGTTCCTTTCACCTTATGTATCTTTCTCACACTTATTGTATTTTATTTTACAGGTTTGTATTGGAATGTCCTTCAATAACACCGTAGAGTTGACATTTTGAATTTCAAAGAGTGCCCAATAATTTAAAGGCTTTTACAAACTCCTCCATGGGATTTTAATCAGATCAAATTCAAAGAATCTCAAACCTTCGTGATAAAAAGTTATCAAAAGCTTGGGTGTTAATATGCAGACATAATGCATAGAAAGCATGATAATATGTGTACAGGTAAAATGTAAGTAAAATACATTTTTTATTAAAATCTCGTATATGACATTTTTACTTATGTTGAGTAGGAAAATCTGCCCTGCTTTGTATTGAGAGAAGCTCTGGGAAGCTTTTGTTAAATATATGTTTAATCTATTCATTGCTTCTTCTTTTTTGGTGAAATTATCCTTCAAGCCAACACTTGGAAACGGTTATTCAGATGAAATGCTCCCGTAAAACAAGCTGGAAATCTCTCAGATTACAAGCAACAATGAATAAGTGCCTCAAAAAAAAGAAGCTCAAAATGGCACCATTATGTGAAGCGGATTGTTATTAAGCTCTCCTTCCTCTCTGAAACAAGACTCACTTCACTTCTCCTCTGTGACATGATACGTGATGACGATCTAGACGAGAAAACTCTGGGTATCGTTCGATAAATTACAGGGACATTAGAGGCACAGGATACTGTAGTTTCTTTTTTTTTACCGACATAATGAACGGCTAAACGTCCCACGAGGGGCGGCGGGGATCAAAACGCTGCGGCCTCCCAGAGGACTTCCTTTAATGTCTTTGTGCGTGCGTGGATTTGATACCCTCCCTGCTTTAAATGAGATCCAACTACATCCATTAGTCACAGAAGGCTGTTAATATGTCTCCTCAGAGGGAGGGGACCCCACATAAAGGTCTTTATCAACCTATTGTGACTTTGGAAACTAAGAGGACCTTGAATTTGATTGATAAATGACGTTTTAATCAAATTCTCCTTATTTACCCCGTTGTGTGTTCCACTGGTTCTACATGTAAGAATAATGTTCGAACTTTCATCAACCCGAGGGTCCCCTAATTAGGGGATCCTAGGTGTTCTTGAGCTCATATGACCTTGATATGAATACTAGACCCTAGTGTCCTTGATAGCTAAGGAATCCGCAACTCCTTGTCTTTAAAATAAAAAATAAAAATATTTATTATTTATTTTCTGCATAAATATGTTTAAAAGTCAAGAGTCTGAAAAAAAAATGACTCCTCGATCGCTCCTCAGGTTTTTTGAATTGTATTTTCGATGCCTTCCCATCATGCCACAGAGTAATAATCACAATAAACACAAGCAATGACATTTTTTCAAGCCTTTCCAGTCCAAAAATCATGTTTTTCGGTTCAGAATGACCAACGTTGACCTGAATCTTGCTCACACCATGACCGTTGTGTACTTCAAATGACCGTCTCCTTCAGCGCGTGTCATCTGACGCGCTCTCAGATGAGTCTGAGGCCCAATGAGATTGCAGGACCTCGAAACACGGAAGAAAAAAATGAAAAAAACTACAGTACTTTCCACTACTGGAAGATTTGTACAGTCTCTACGGTTACAACCGTGGTACTGTCGTTGTTAGGGGTACTAAATTAGTTAAATAGTGAAACGTTATAATCAAGGCATGTTGAGGAGCTTACGGAATTACGTAATTATAAAAATATAACAATCTTTTTTTTTAAATGTAGTCCATCGTTTCTCTTCTCATAAGGGTTTACAGTACTTTAGCCGTTTCAATTTATTAGATCGGACCTGTGGATGATGATGATGATGATGATTTTTTTTAAACTCACTTCCTCATTTCCAAAAAATCTGTAAAAAAAGTCTCTGAGTTTATAGGTTTGGATGCATAGTCTGTGTGTGGGATCACAGCATCGGTGCAGAGTTGCCTATCCAATCCTAAACAAATCTACTGGCAATTTTGATCTTAAGTGGCGATGATGCCGAGTAGGAAAATCTATGCTTCATGTCTTAAATCTGCATTCTCTCTCCTGACGACCAGGGGCTACTCCTCTTGTTGTATAGAAGTATATGCTTCATGTGTTAAAGCTGCCTTCTCTCTCCTGACCACCAGGGGGCTACTTCTCTGGTTGTGTAGAAGTCTATATAAACGACTCTACTTCTGTCTTGATTTATACCCTCGGTAAACATTGTAAACATGAGTTTATATCTCAATCTCTAGTTTCAAGTCTTTCTCGATACAGCATGATGTTCATTTAGTAAATTATGGTCCATTTAGAGTCCTATAAATAAGAGTCTTATAGATAAAGAAGCTAAAAGAGATGTAAACGGCGTCACTACCATGTCATCACTTGTCCAAATATTTTGTTTGCAAAAAAAAAGCCAAGATAGTGATGGCCAAAATACCCTTCAAAAAAATCGCAGTCTACAAACCAATGGGGCGATGTCATGACACCTATGTCCAATTATGCACTCTATGTCCGACACTCAGCTCGACTCCATTTGTTCTTCTTCTGCATTGCATCTTCCATGTTCCCTTTGTTTAGTTCTCCAACAGGAAACCCCACACACACAAAGATATAAGTAATTTTTTTACTGACAAGTACAACACAACACAGATGCAGCAGTCAGGATTTTAAGAAAGTGTGGGAGCTGGAGGTCAAAAAGCCAGAGCCGTGTGACCGCATGTGTTCGTGGGTGTGTGCATGTGTGTTATCGCTGGTCAGGAACTCAAGAGGGTGCAGCAGTGATTGTTAATACGCGGTCAGTTTGTGTTGCGCTGAGTTGACAGACGGGATGGAAATGTGCGTTCCCGGGCTTTCTTCAGGAGGTGGCAGCGCGCTCGAGGAAATGACACTTTTCTCTCCCTTGAGATATCAATCTGCCGAGAGCGAGCTGCCAGGCACAACAATGCTGTGTTGAAAATGGGAGCTGCGTTATTCCTCTCCCCCGGGCCGGCCCGGTTCCGAGCCCCCTGGAAAGGAGAGGGTCCGGCTGGCGGTTCTGATAAGCACCTGCCACGAGGAGGAGAAGGAGGACTCACCCTGAGTGACACAAGCATGATGTCACCCACTGCCGTACAATCCAGGCGTTATTCACTTTAAGGTGCGTGAGAAGTTACTGGAGATTAGCAACGCTTCCAGGAAGACAGCAGGGAGGAAAGATCAGAGACAAGAAGCTAAATATCTGATATTAACACGAACCGTGGTTCAGGTTCATAACATGCTTTTCTTCATAAAAAATAATTTTAAAAAAAGCACAGGAATGCACTACTGTTTCATTTGTCAGGTTTCCTCTGTAGCAAATGGGCTAGAGCTGATATTCGTTGCGCTAACTACTGTAGCTTGCTGACACATAGCTAACAGCTAGCTCGTCCCATCATCATGGTTGTCAGCTGCACCCCTAGTGGACGTAGCCTGCTGACATAATCCTTTAACTTTTCTGGAATCGGATGCTATTAGTCAGCTAAAGGCATTTTATTTGTTTCTGTTTCAGCCCTTTGGGACTTAATGTGGCGCCCTCTGGTGGTCGTGGTCTTCAGAGTACGACGCTCTGTCTATACGCAAAGTTATTGTCATTACCATGTTCTAACTGGTGAACAGCAGTGAAATAAACATATAATCGGTTGAAGGTATTAATTCTATCTTCAACTTTCACACAGTTTTATACCCCAGAGCAATCTATATTAGTTACATGTGGAAATGATATTGTGTGTAGAAACACTGCCTTCAAATAGCACTCACGAGGATGATCATTATTATTTTTTTAATATGGAATTGCTGTTGTTGAACAGAACAAATTTAAAAGTTGGTGGTGCTGTGTGTTGAGGGTTGAGCTCAGGGCCATTCTTACCCCCTCATATCCCCCCAGACCAGACACGTGCACAGATAGACCCCTTGTGGTGCTCAAGCACCTGCCCTTTTGCCCTGGATGAGAAAAGTGCCCCTTCTGCTGGAGCCCAATTTTCTTCATTCATCAGTATTTAAGAATAAAAATGACTCTCTCTGTCATTAATTCCCCCCAAATGTATTTTGATATCTGACGGGGAATTTATTTGAGTTCTTGTGAGAATTTCGCCACGAATTTCGCCACGACATGAATTTCACCACGACATGCTCCGCGCCCCCCCCCTCCTCCTCCACGTAGTGCTCACGCAGTGCTGAGCGCCAAACGGGTGCAGCCTACTTCTTCTCTGACCCGCAGCATCAGACAAACAGGTAATGACGGTGTTTGTGCAATCCCCCGACGTTATTTGGTGATAAATTAACCACAACATTAGCGCCGCTGAAAACATTACGTCGCAACTGGTCCGACGTTTCCTAAAAAAATAAACAAACAAAAAACTCACGAAATCCGTGATTTCAAAGCCTTGTCCAGCTGTTTGTTGCTGTTACATTTACTGTGTAATGTCGTTCGCGGAGTGGTTTTCAGTCTTTCACGGGCCTTTGCATGGGCAAAAAAAACAAACCCTGTGCTTTTATTTTGAAGAGAATTTTTAATGCAGCAGGTGCCGTTTATTCATCCCATCCATCCATCCATTATCAGCCTGGAAAACCTCTAATGGGAGGCGTCCAGGAGGCAGCCGTTTATTCAATTGCTGTTATATTCATGTAATGTTTTGTAACTCCGTTACGTTATTCATTCTGGTCACATGACATTGATTGCTTCTGTCCATCCGGGGAGAGGGATCCTCCTCTGTTGCTCTCTTGAAGGTTTCTTCCTTTTTTCCCTGTGAAAGGGTTTTTACTATCTTTATTGGGGGAGTTTTTCCTTATCTGATGTGAGGTCCCTGGACAGGGATGTGGGCAGTTAGAAAATCCACGGCCCGCCACTGTACAGTTACAACCGGCCCTTTGAGGGCGACCATGATGCTGATGTGGCCTGGGGTGAAAATTAGTTTGACACCCCTGCTTTAATTTATCCAGAGCCGAGTTTTGATAAGTTTTAAGTTAGAATATTTTTTGATTGCATTTGGTTATACAATATGGCCTTGTTTTGTGTGTTTTTGCCTGTTATACATTTATTTATTCAATTTGCTAATTTGAGTTAGTTTGTTAACAAAAATAAATATATAAGTTGAAAATATCCTACTGTGTTTTTTATTTATTTATTTATTATTATAATTTTTAATTTCAGAAATAATTTTGGCGATGGGTGCCCCTTTTTTTGGTTTGAGCACCTGCCCCCCAAAATGTCTGTGCATGTGCCTGCCCCAGACCCTTTCAGATCCTTTCAGAGGCCAGCCGTGGGCCACAGAGGGAGGCAGACATGTCCGGACATGTGGACCTGGTCCACCACTCGGGCCCCTTTTACACACACACACACACACACACACACACACACACACACACACACACACACACACACACACACACACGTACACACACACACACACACACCTCACACACACCTGTAACTGAGACTTGGCCACTACAGTCAGTCAACCACGCTGTCGGTTGCTCCGCCCAGACGTATGAAAAACACTTCAATAGTTTATTTAATCCCTCTGAGGGTGTGGTTTACCACCCGAGAGAACACAATGAGCAGTGAAGTGTTCGAGCACAGGACAATGTTGTTCCAGTTCATTCACTTTGCCTTCCTGTGAGTGGCAACTCGCCTTAAAACACTCTTAAGCACTTGTATTTTACACGTATGCAGATATTATTTTTTTTATCGTATATTTTCCTCTGGGTTATGGCCTCTCGTTCACACGCAGACAGAAGAATCCACCTCGGCTACTGCTTTACTATCGTGGGCTGTTTGACTCTTCCTCTCTGGTCTTTAACGCATCGCTGACGAAGCCTTTATCACACAGTTAAGATGACCAGCTGTGGTGCTAGCGAGCTACCGTATTTGCCTCTCAGAAGCCTCTCAGAAGTCTAGCTTAGTTTAGCTTAGTTTAGTGGGGACCAACGTTTTACTTCCATCCAGTCAAAACCTCAAACGTCAACCTCCCGGTGGCGTGAAGAGGAGGAAGTCTCCAGGATTCTGTCTCTGGGGAACACGAGGGTGTGCACAACATCCATCCAGTAGTTTTATCATTTCAGTCTCGACCGAAGTTGTTCGCCGGCAGACAAACCATGTCATGTCATTAGTACGGGGAATAAAAATGCTGGATTACATAATTGATGGTGAAAATGATCAGCCGGTGCAACCAGACTGACATTTAGGAGAGAGTTTAAGTGAAAATCTGGATCAGGCTTAGAATGGATTGTCGATACAACTATACGAGGCATGTGTGTGTGTGTGTCTGTGTCTGTGTCTGTGTCTGTGTGTGTGTCATTCGGCCGCCTCACATGAGCCACGGAGGCCGGACACGGGCGAGCGGCTCCTGACAGGCATCTCAAACCCATCCTGCCCTCTTCGCTGTGTGGCCTCGCCGATAATGGGAACCTGATCAGAGGGTGAGCCGAGTGGGTGGTGGAAGTGGAGGCGGAGGTGTGTGTGTGTGTGTGTGGTTGGGGGGGGGGGGGTCTGTCTTTTGTGAGAAGCTCTTCAAAGTGCTGGCCCTCCTACATGTCCACTGGAGCTCTTTGTAACGGTGTCCTCCACTGTCATTTCGGCCCTTTTATTTTTAGGCAGGGCTATTATTGCCCCTCACATACCTGAGGCTTTGTGTGCCGGGACGCTCAGGTTTTATCTCTGGGTTGTTTTTTTTCCCGCTCCACCACTTGTTGAGCTGCAGAGTAATGGATCAGAACCAACCGGCGCTCTGCTAATGCCGGGTCTCACAAGGAACGCAGGAGGACGTCTGGTCCCGCCCGCCGCTACTGGACGCCAGCGCAGTGATGATGTCACTATGATGATGTCACTATGATGATGTCCACTGTGATGATGTCACTATGATGATGTCACCGTAATGATGTCCACTGTGATGATGTCCACTGTGGGAACACAGCGTTGCACAGAAATGATCTGAGTGAACATGACATTATACATCCTCTGGTTAAAGCTGCATTCTCTCTCCTGACCACCAGGGGGAGACTTCTCTGGTTGTATAGAAGTATATGTTTCATGTGTTAAAGCTGCATTCTCTCTCCTGACCACAGGGGGCTACTCCGTTATGATGTCACTGTGATGATGTCACCGTGATGATGTCACCGTGATGATGTCCACTATGGGAACACGGCGTTGCACGGAAAAGATCTAAGTCAACATGACATTCTTTCAAAAGCTTGGTTCATATAAAAAATAAAAAATGTAGTTTTGCTTTCTTAATATTTGGAAGACTTGCAGGAGACACATTTAACAAAGAACTTTTCGGTAAATGAGAGATTGTGTTCACGGCACAATGCCGATGCGGTCACTGTTGGCTCTGGCGTGAATCTTGCGGGTCGTCATCAGTGGCGGCTGGTGATTTTTTTTTGAGGGGGGTGGGGGGGGCACAGTTGAGCGGCGTGGTTTAAATAGCACTCCACAATGAGAAGAAGAGGTTTTGAGTAGAATATTCTAAAAAGCTAAGCTTTATTTCAAGAAAACACAGTACTCAACACTGTCCAATAACAACTATCAACAAACTGTAACTTTAGGCATGAGAGGTTCAGAGCAGAATGGTTTAAGAAACATTGGGTTGGGTTTCAGAGGTTTACAGAATAAAAGAGGTGCCCACACCCTCACATGAAATAGGTTTAGAGCAGAATAGATTCAGAAAGAGAGACATCACATTTTACATTGGGTGTTTGACAGAGTAGGACCCACTACTTGTAAAGACATTTAAACTGGGGGCCCTGCAGTAAGGTGGCACTGGTGAGGTGGTCTTTGAAGGCAAAGCGTTCCCTGGTGTGTCCAAGTATGGTGTCACAAACCTACAGATAAATATATAGGAACAGACAGACGGATAAGATGTGGGGAAATATCTACTACAAACAGGCTTCATACTACAGACAAAAGCCAACAATCAGAGTTGACAAAAAACTATGTTTTGTGTGTCTTGATGGCTCATCAACAGACAAAAGGCCAGGAGCCACCTTGATGCTCTAGTCTGGAGCTAACACACACACACACACAAGCCACGCCCCCTTTGCGACATGATTTTTCACGTCTGTTTCACTCACGCGAGTAAACTGCCGATAATTCACGCCGCGTCCGGTGTGAACACGGCATAATGCACATGTCATCCATACTGGTAAACACAAGTGGCAACAATCAAATACAAATAGAGAACATGTCATTGATTAAACACAATCACTCAAAATTGATTTCACTTGTATCAAATGATGTGACCCAACCAATATAAGCCAGTTTAGAGAGCAAACAGGTTGAAGGTGGGAAGGAGAAAGTCTGAGAATGGATAGAAGAAACAATGTGAGAGGACGAGGACGAGGACAAGTGCGTATGCGAGGTGGGCGACGAGGAGGAAGAGGAGGAGGGCAAGAAAGAGGAAGAGGAGGACAAATAGGAACATTGATGACATGTTGACTCCTTTGATTTTTGTCCCTTTTACTGTAGTATTGTATTCTGTAGTAGGCCTACAGTGCGATGCGGGGTACAGTACTGTAAAAATAGGGGTACAAGGAGGAAGAAAAACAAAAGAAATTGCAAAGAGCAAAGCACAGTAGTAATTTCTGATAAATTTTGAGCTGCTTCTCCCTGAGAACTATATTGATATTGTGTATATTAGACGAAAGGCTACCTGTTTGATCCTGCCAGTAGCATATGCTTGTCTCAAAGATTAAGCCATGCAAGTCTAAGTACACACTGCCAGTACAGTGAAACTGCGAATGGTCCCCTGCCATGGATCGTGTTTGACCGGAACATGGACCATGCCTACTACTCATTATATGAATAATTTCTGTCATATTCATTGAATGTGCTGTAACTCTGTTACGTTATTCATTCTGGCCACATGACATCTATTGCTTCTGTCCATCCGGGGAGAGGGATCCTCCTCTGTTGCGCTCCCTCAGTTTTCTTCCCCTTTTTTCCCTGTGAAAGGGTTTTTACTATCTTTATTGGGGGAGTTTTTCCTGATCCGATGTGAGGTCCCGGGACAGGAATGTCATGTGTACAGATGGTAAAAAGCCCTCCGAGGCAAACTTGTATTTGTGATGTTGGGCTATATAAAATAAACTGAATTGAATTGAATATTATTTTGATCACTTTGTTTATGATTTGAGAGCAGTGTTTGAGTTTGAGCACAGGTAAATCTGTTTTGAGGTGAAAGTTTCATTTTGCAAGAGGATTCAGAGGTTTTGTAAATAGTGCTTGAAGATGAGGTTTTGTGTTTACAGTTTTGAGAAAATGGGTGACCGTTTCAAGAAATGTGTCTTAGCGATCAAGAAAAACTGTAAGACAATTCAGTATATTATATATACATCATGTCTCATACCCCTACGTAAACCAACGTAAGAGCTGTTTACAAAGGCACAAAAACAATACTTCTGTTTGCATTAATAGCACACACACACACAGACGCACATGCACACGCATCTGCTGATTTTGACATACACCTCTGCAGCAATCCTTCCAAGCTCATCTTCCTTCATAGCCCGGCGCTTCCTCGGCTGCGCAGAGCCACTGCTTTGCTCCACACTTAGCATTCAGCTAACCAGCTCCGGTTAGCATATCAGCTTGAGGAGAAGCTCCGGGTGTACGTCCTCCCGCAGTCAGTGCTTTGCTGCTGAAGTTTTAAATCCGGACGTTCGGGTCCCAACTCTTTCAGCCTCTTATATATGATATATGAACATATGATCGTCGGTTGAAAGGTGTTTCGCGTAGAGATACTACAGAGTTTTCAGTCGCCATACTAACATAATCAAAGTCTCTGCTAGTGTTGCTCGCGTAGATACGTGGGAGCTATATAGGATGTGAGGGAATGATAAAGGTCTCTGATTCGACGAATAGTGCATTCACGTTGCAATAAGAAACGATGTCATTGGCTAGAGCGCACTTTTGTGCGCCCGAAGATTCGCGTTTCATCCGCCAATGAGAAGCTGTCCTCGCCATAACGCCCCTGAAATGTTTGCTCGCTTCCATAGACTCACATTTGGCCGGCGCCCCGACAGGGGGAGGGGCTTTTCTCAGTGATGATGAACGGCGATATATTATATTTGGTCACATTTAACTGGTTTTAAGTGGTTGTTGACAGGGGCTTACGGTCTCCCACACACATTTAGCGCGTCAACACGGTATATTTCGTATTTAAATTATTTGGTATATAATGTTTTTTGACAGTATATATTATAATTATTTTATCTTCAACATTTTAAGAGGGGCGGTGCCCTAGTGCCCTCTATTGACGCACCGCCACTGGTCGTCATGCGTCACCAGAAGCCCGCGGGGTCAGCGGCGGGGTCAGCGTCACTCTGAACGCACAAAGGCCTTTACACTGAATACTGGAGGCTAGTTCATCTGGCGGCCAAGTTTACTACATTTTAAGACGTCCTAAACAAATTGACCTCCTTGAAAATCCCTGAACGTTAAAATGTGCTTTTTTTTAAATCAAAAACTCTGTGGTGCTCGCCTCCCACCGGCTTCTCTACGCTGAGCTTAAACTCGCTCGAGGCGCCGAATGTGACCCTCAACTTCACACGCAAACCGCCTCGGATGGCCCTGCGTTATATACGGAGATAAGAGATGTTTGTAGAAGAGGGACGACGGTGTTTTCGGGGACAGATGCATGGTGAGGGAGAGACCCTGACCGTCCTGGACCTCCGGAAGTGTCCACTTCCTGACCCCGTGGTGCAGCAGGTTGCCCTGTAATATCTGACATGAGTAGATGAATAATACATCAGAGGCTTTAGCCGCCCTGTAACTCTACTCGAGTCCCTGGACAGGAGGCTGATGAGTAAAAGCCGTAATTGTTGTCGCCAGTCAAACAGCATTTGGTTGATGCGTAACGCTTAACTGGCTGAAGCCCACGACCGGAGCCTCGGTGTGCGTCCAGCTGCTCCGCTGCACACAGCTGTGGTGTGTGTGTGTGTGTGATCTGCTGGCTGAGTTTGGAGCTATGAGTTCAGACTGAATGTGACGTATCTAATGTCCAAGGTTCTCTTATTATCTTCTTTGTGGAGCTTTTTCAAAAATTGGACATGAAAGACACGTTGGACCAGGACGAGCTTTACCTGTCGTCACGTGACTGAAGACCCAGATGAAGAAGACCCAGTTGATCACAAAATCCATCCGCTGATGAAGACATGAGATGCGACTGAAAGTCTCTGAAAACGCTTCTTTTCCAAGGACAAGATTTAACTTTATATTGCTCGTCTTTTGTATTTCATTGTCCTTGAGTAACAAAAATATTTTGACAGTCCTGGTTCTGGTTCTCCCATGCCCCCCTCCCTGGACTGGTCTCTGCTGGATCTGGGTCTGTCCATGGTGGACTGGTCTCTGCTGGAGTCTGAACTGAAGGAGGTTCTGGTGAACCTGCATGATGTCATCTGGTCTCACCAGAATCTGACCCAGTGGCTCCGATGAGGAACTTTAACCTTTTGAAATCCGTAGCCCTGATAAAGGTTCTTTTGATTTTGGATTGCAAAAAAAACATATAAATCACAAGAAAATATATTGATGTTGCACATCAAATTAAACCCCAAAGCCTTTGCTACAAGAATCAGTAAGCCATTTAACAAAAAACTCAAACAGAAAGAAAGATAATCATAAAAGTATAAAAAAAAAAAAATGTCAGAAGTCAGACCACTCAGCACGTTTCAGGACCCAGCGCCCCTTAGCTAGGTGCTATCAGAAAAAGCCTGGTGGCCAAAAGCACGACAATTCCACACAGATTCCAGACATACCTTCCAAATCCCTCTACACCAAAGCATCAGGGAGATATGAGCAAAATAACACAGCATCATGATTCACTTTATCGCTTTACAATCAGCAAATGCTGCTTACCTTTGTTGATTTAGGAGATGAAAACGCATTTTACCTGGTAAATCCACACTGATGTAAGCTCCTCCTCTACCCTGTGTCTCATAAAAAACCCTCCTGGACATGCAGAGGCAACGTGGGACCAGGTCTAGGGAAGCTACTTTCAACTTCTCGGATTTCACTTTTCACAAATGACGACGCCTTTCTGGATTCTATTGGCTCCCAGTGCTGTCAATCTTGTTTTCAGCAGCAGCCCTCAATTCTACTGGCTCTGACCTTTCCAAAGAGGTGTAGTTTTCTGAAATCGGCCCATCCCCCACTGAGCACGCACCCATCAGGTCCCGGCAGGAGCAGCCTGCTAGAAGACCCTGGCCATTATGCACGAGGACCACAGCGGTACAGTAGATTACAGCAGCAGCTTTGTTTTTTGCGCGTTTTATAAGTGCTTTTTGCAAATATTTGATCACAATGGCGGCCAGATACAGATGGTACCTGACCAACGACGAGATACTTGCGAATTATTTTTTGGATAAAAATAAAATCTGTTAATTCAGTTAATTTGTGTGCTTGTTTTATTTTAATGGGAAAATATAGGTTGTTTTATGAATTATAATTAATAAAAAATAAAAAAAATCATAAGAAAATGCTGCATTTGGATGTATTGATCACCATAAGTAATATACAAGTGCAATATATGGTTTGGTACATGATAAAATTCAAATGGCACAGATGGTGCCAAAATGTGCCCAAATGTGCCCAAATGCTCATTTGAATCCTCGTCTGAATTTTCACTGTTCTAAACCCTCTCTAACTTTGTTCTGCTTCACTTTTTCAAAGTCAACCTTTGCAGAGAGAATGTTCACATATTGTGTTATGATTTGGGAGAAGTTTAGACCTTACGAATGCCTCATTTCAAAGAAATAATCATCCTGAAAGTGCTTTTTTTCTAGGCGGACCTGAAAACTTTCAATTTTTTGCTGTGTGCCATCTTCATTTACTCATAACCAGTAAGATATAGACTGATAATTACACATCTGAACAAAATCTCAAATTATACATTTTTATTATAACACCAGGATTATTCAAATAGCCCTAGTGGTTGCAGAGATACACCCTTTTTAGTTTGGGTATGACATTTTCGAGCAGAAACAGCATGGTCCTAAAAAGGTGAAGAACTTTATAGAAACAGACCATCTTCTCTCTGATGGTCTGTTTACTGGTGGAGGTCTAGAGAGGACCAGGACTACACTGAGGTCTCTAGAGGACCAGGACTACACTGAGACTGCATTCTCTCTACTGACCACCAGGGGGTGACTCCTCTGGATATATAGAAGTCTCTTTTTTTTTTAAAGGAGTCTTGTGTTCTGAAGAGAAACACGAGCTGAAAACAGAGTCCATTACAAGAGAGCATCCGGTTCACACATTGACCAGAGAATGATGCTGCACGCCTGGAGACTCACAAGAAATGCACCAAGAGGACACATACACACACACACACACACACACACACACACACACACACACACACACACACACACACACACACACACACACATGCACACACACACACACACACACACACACACACACACACACACACACACACACACACATGGCAGCCTCTCCGGTGAGGATCAGGTGTCCAGTGGCTTATTAAACATTAAGCTCAACAGCTTCCCTACAGGAGGAGCTGTTGAGGTATGAGACAACAGGAGCGCCACCACAATGGGGCCGGAGGCCGACAGCCAATCAGGGCGTTCGCTGCAGCGTTGGCCCGGCGACAGCAGGTAGGCCTGAGATTAACTGCTGCTGTTCTTCTATCTCACAGGGACGCTGCAGAGGTCAGAGGGGGAAAGACCCTCAAAGACTACCAACAAGGAATCTCATGCATCTATGTGTACCGGACACACACACACACACACACGCACACACACTCACACAGACTCACACGCTCACACACACACTCACTTACTCACACACATGCACACTCACGCCCACACACAGTCACACGCACACACTCACACAGACTCACACACTCACACACACACTCACTTACTCACACACACGCCCACACACAGTCACACACACACACTCACATGCACACTTACGCAAACATTCACACACACTCACTTACTCACAGACACACTCACTTACTCACACACACTCACTTACTCACACACATGCACACCCACACTCACTTACTCACACGCACACACATGTGGACGAATTTCAAAATAAAGTACAGGAACCCAGAGAGAGTTAGTTACCCGTCTTCTACAACATTTGATGTACATCCACTAAAAAATTGTTTACAAAGTATCCAACTTTCAAATATGTGTGAGACTGAGCAGCATATTTTGTGGTCTCTAGTAAAAAATAAAGATTAATGAATTAGATCGACAGGAAACTATTTGGCAACAATTCTGAAAATCTGTATATGATTTAAACATTTTTTTTATAAAAGTCTTTTTGATTCTCCTCTGCTATACTTACTTATTCTCTTATTATTATTATTATTATTATTAAACAGTGTAATTGTGCGTCCTGTTCTCCTCTCTGAGCTCTGAGGGGTTTCTCAGCGTCTCAGGTGTTGTGGGATACGCCCTCAAGTGTGTATGTGTTGCTAGTTTGACACCTGACACCTGACAACAAGCTGGGGGCGTGTGTGTGTGTGCGTGCGTGTGTGCCTGCTGACTGTGTTTGTGTGTGTGTGTGTGTGAGTGTGTGTGTGTGTGTGTGTGTGTGTGTGTGTGTGTGTGTGTGTGTAGCTCCATGTGACCTGAGAAGCTTTGCCTAAACTCTACTGCCACCTGCTGGCACAAAGAGACATCACGTAGCACCTGGAGACTCACAACAAATGCACCAAGAGGACACACACACACAGACACACACGCACGCACACAAGAAAACCCGGCTGCTTTAAATTCAGCTGCAATATTATTAAACACGTTTATAAAAGCCAAAGTTCAGATGAGAAATAGATTTGTGTTTGGTTTGGTTTGATTCCTCCGGATGATTAAAAGCTCCAGTAGGTCAGAGTACTCTGATGAGCATGAAGGCACCTTGTGGTGTGTTCAGGCTCCGCCTGATGAGACGAGTCTTTAAAACACAGCGGCTCACTTTGGGTTCGTTCGGGACTTTTTTCTGCTGAGGAATAATCAACAAAATATAATTAAATAAGAGTGAGGCACTTCAAATTGTCAAAACAACATCACCACACTGCCACTTGTATGCTGTAACATTGACACCTCTAACTATTTAAATCTCTTATCAATGCAATAAACATTCCTCACCCTTGTGCTCTGACCAAAGCGACTTTAAAAGAAATTATTTTTCTTTGAACGATACAGGAACGAACATCATGTGACACAAGAGTCTCTTTGTGGCTATGTTGTGTCTCTTTGTGGTTCTTTTGGGTCTTTTTTAAGTGTGTTTGTCTCTTTTCATATTCTGTGTGAATCTCATTGTGTCTCTTTTTGGTTATGTTGTGTCTCTTCCCATCGTTGAGTCTCTTTGTGTCTCTTTGCAGCTGTTTTGGGTTTCTTCTCATCGTTGAGTCTGTGTGTCTTTGTCACAGTTGTGGGTCCCTTCTCATCGTTGAGTCTCTTTGTGTTTCTTTGCAGCTGTTTTGTGTTTCTTTATCCGTCTTGTGTCTCTTTGCAGCTGTTTTGCATCTCTGTAGTTAGTTTGGTCTCTTTGGAGTTCTTTTATGTCTCTGTAGTCATTTTGTAATTATTTTCATTCATATATTTTGCAGGTGAAGACCAGGGGAGCGTTCACTAACGTGTTAAACTTACAAACAATACTTGTCAGAAGTAACATTCATTGTTATTTTTGGTATTTTAATTGGTTTATTGACTAATTATATAGATCTAGAATGCACTGGAACTTGTTTCTGATTGAACCTGAAGCTCCAAAGCTGCAGGGTGTTGATGATGAGGTCTTTCATATGTTTCTGTCAATAATTCAGAGGAAAGCAGCTCCATCAGCCAGGTGAATATTTATGGGAGCCCATGATGCTGCAGAGAGATTCTGGGAAGCCGTGAGAGGCGATTCCTAGAAAGCAGCCGAGTCCAGCAGACCCTCTATATATAGTCTCTGATACTGAGGGAGTAAAGGATCCGGATCCAGAGAGGATGCTGCAGGTGAAAATAATAAACATAAGGCTGCATGTCATTTTAGGAGAGAGGGAAGAAATGTCATATTTCATGCTCATCATTCATGTCTCTGAAACAGAGGATCATCATCATGGTGTCGAGTCGCCCTCCAAACACTCGTTCACTACAAACTGTTTCAATTCAAAGCAATCAGTTGTCTCTGAGCGGCTGTCACTCGGAATGGAATGGACTTTCTTTTTTTTTTACAGCCTTTAATGTGAAAAAATGGAAAAAATAAATAGGGAAAAAGTTTGAAAAGAAATTTCCAAAGATACTTTTTTTTGTGGTATTTACATTTTAATTTTAATTTTAAATCCCTTATTAGTCCCACAAGTAGAAAAGTATTATTTGCATTTTAACCCATAATTAAGGAGCAGTGGGCAGCCGTGAAGCGCCCGGTAGCTATTCATATGATTCTGGCAGGAAACATATAACTATTCCTCCAGATGGACAAGAGTTTAAGAATTTAATTAAAATATAATACTAGCAATTAAGAGTAAAAGTCCTGCGTGAGTCCATGGTTGAATAATACTAGAAATGTAGCCATAAAATATAGTCAAATGTAAACTGTGTCCACTTTTTGAAATTTGGGGTCAATATTAATCACTCGGGGAGTTTATTTATCGTCATTATTAATTAAAAAACAACTGTAAGTAACAATTAAAGGCAAAAGTAAAGTACGTATTAAAGAGACAAGCCATAAAACTGAAACGATTCCACACATAGAACTAAATATTATTCATTAACAAAGAAGAAGAGGGTGGCTGCTGCTTTATTATTATTAATTGTCACAGTCTGTCACTCAACTAAAAGCTAATAAATTACCTCGTCACATGGAGGATGATTTAAAAAATAAAACCGAGGAGAAAAGCTTCTGTTTTCAACAGATGGTGCCATTAAGACACACACACACGCACACACACACACACGCACACACACGCACACACACACACACACACACACACACACTCTGTTTGAGACCAGAAGGAGGTTAATAAAGTTTCTCTTACATTTTACTTCCGTGTTTACTCGCAAGGAGGCTGCTGATTATTTGTTAGTTTTCTTTATGGGAGATCAGAGTTAAAGGAGAAGATCAGAGAGATAAAAGAGGAGATCAGAGAGTTAAAGGAGGAGACCAGAGTTAAAGGAGAAGATCAGAGAGATAAAAGAGGAGATCAGATAGTTAAAGGAGGAGATCAGAGTTAAAGGAGAAGATCAGAGAGATAAAAGAGGAGATCAGAGAGAATACACACTGATTATAAACTAATGAAATGAGCTGTTTTTCCGTTTTCACACAAAGCTCATTAACATGGTTCAGCCTCGTGAGGATGAACCTCGGCGTCTGATGCTCATTTTAATAACACAAGATGTTTTCATATCCATACTCACATTTCACATTTCATTCTGATATGAAGCCGGCAGACCACATGTGGTTTCCAGAGAGGCACCGGGACTCCTCCCTGATTGGACGGCCTCCTCCTTTTGTTGTTTGGTTTCAATCTCCATCACACCCGGGCGCTGAAAAGAGAACCTTTTGTGCACGAGAGAACAATGCTGAGGTGGAGAGGAGGACGGCGAGGGGAGGAAGAGGAGTTCCAAACCTTTTTTTATTTCAGAATATACTTTTCCCACCGCCAAACTTACATTAACCTTCCCCGGCTCCATTGTCTGAGACGGTGCCAACAGAGGTCAGAGCTGGAGTGTCACTGGAGAGGAGACGCCTGCTCGCTGCGTTAAAGAGTCCGTCAGCTTAGACTGGAGACGGATATTTGGGAAGGAATCAGAAAGAGAAATGTCAAATAAAAAAGGCAGATAGATTAAAAAGAAAACAAAGGAAACTCTACCTTTTTGACAGTAGATTCACCTGCAAAGCCTCAGTCAAACGAAGGGTATTAGATCTCCATGGAGCAGACGCCTGCTCTGCTTGCAGTCTTGAACCGCCGCTTCTCCCATTAAGCCCTCGGGATCTTTTTTTAAAGAGAGCGTTTATTAAAAGTGAGCAAACATTCCTCTCCGGTTGCTGCAATAAACTGTGTTTACTGTGTCAGCCCCTGTGGAATTAATGAGACTAAATGGTTGGCTGAGTTTGTGTGCGGAGATGAAGCCGAGATAAGCCGCTCTGAAGAAATCTGCAAAGTTTCGTGACTGTAGATCACGAAGTAAGAAAAAGTTACGGCTCGGCTCTAAAGTCTCTAAATTCAGTGGAAAAGACATTAAAAAAATGACTTTTTCTCAGGAAATGTTTTACATTTAAAAGTGCACGTGCAAACAGTTTTGGTGAAAGACTTAAAATTCTTGTTTTTGCACGTGAAGACGTTGTGTTGGAGTTGCAGTTGAGGCACTGAAAGCAGTTAAAGTGTCCGTCGTAGCCGAAACACTGGAAGGTGTTGGGGAGTGTGTGATGAATTGTTAGAGACTCAACACGTTCAGTTTAATTAGTGAAAGCAATTGAACTTACATTTTAAGTTCAGGTAATTTCAAAGCACTGAAATGCTTTTGAAGTGTCAGCCAAAAGCAGTTGAAAGCAGTTGAAGTGTAATAAGTGAAAGCTTTTGAAAGTTTAGTTTCATGTTTAAACGGCACTCTTTTTATCGACGGAGGGCAACTCAAATTGCATTCTATACATTTCCTCTTGGAGAGCAGTGCTTGATGGGAGCGTTCCAGCGAGCGGGTGCAAGTCCAGCGCAACACTTCTGGCTCTCGAAAACTTGAACCATGCGCTCAAACACGATTGATTTGACTTGACATTTACAAGCAGGCCATTGTTGTTTCCTGTTTGAAGCAGTGAGCAGACAGCTGAGTGGAAGCAGCGACTGTCGATAAAGCGTCATAAAAAGAATTAGAAGAAAGCAGCTGAAAAATATAGTTTAACTGTTAATGAAAGCTAAAGCTGACGTGCCAGTTGAAGTTTGAAAAACTGGTAATAGTTGAAGAGTCAATTGGTAATGGTAAATGGACTCGTATTTGTATAGCACTTTTCTAGTCTTCCGACCACTCAAAGCGCTTGAACACTACATGACATCATTCATGTGTATATATATATATATATATCATTATCCTCTTTGTTACCACGTTAAAGAAGGCAAATAACTAGGGAGATACTGATGCTTGTTGACCTTTTGCGCGTACACACACACACACACACACACACACACACACACACACACACACACACACACACACACACACACACACACACACACACAGGTGATAACCGAAAAACATGTCTAAACTGTGTTTCGTCATCACTTAAAGGGCCAGTTTGTAACATTTAGGAGGATTTATTTGAACCTCTCATAAGTGTTTTCTTTCGTGCATAATACATTTCTCATCGGCCACCTCCCACACACAACAGAAGTTTCCATTGGGCACAATCTGCAGCCTCACCACTAGATGGCGGTAAAACCTGCAGTGGCCCTTTAAGCAGTGGACTGCAGCTCTGCTGGGATTCACTCTGCTGGGATTCATTAGAGTCACTCTTCTCACATAAATGACACACATTCATGAAATTAGAGTCCCAGAGAAAGACACACACGCACACACTAGTTGTCCCCTTTAATTTAATATAACTTCCTTTTAACGTCATACAATGACAGATTGTGACACAATTTTATTTTCAGAACACACTATGTATATGTTTCATAAAATATTTAGTACTTTTTGAACTACGTTGCAAGTCCTTTTATCGCTACAAATGTTGATTGTAAATATGAATGTTTATTTATTTAAATATATCTGACAAACTTAGCATACAAATGTCACCTGTAATCAGACGTCAATTACATTTTGGTTGCTCTTTTAACAGCAAGCTTGACAATGTGCCAACTGCACCTCGCCTGAATTCTCTCTGTACTTTACCTCTCTGACTTTGTTCTGCTTCACTTTTTCAAGTGAAAACATTGCAGAGAGACTGTTCACATACTGTGCTATGATTTGGGAGAGCTTTAGGGCTTAGTGAAGCATCATTTCAAAGAGATAATCATCCTATTTTCTCTGTGTTTCAATCTTTACTCTTAGCCAGCAACATATATACTAATATTTACACATCTGACCAAAAGCTCACAAGGGGTGCCTTTATTATAACACTAAAATTATTCAAATAGCCCTTGTGGTTGCAGAGATACACCCTTTTTAGTTTGGGTATGCTATTTCGAGCTAAATCCTAAAAAAAAACGGGTTAAGTATGATTATGAGACCATGTCTGTGTTGCTATTGTCTCTTTGTGTCTCTGTGCAGTTATTTTGTGTCTCTTTGCAGTTGTCTTGTGTCTCCTTGCAGTAGCTTTGTGCCTCTTTGAAGTTGTTTTGTGTCTCTTTGCATTCATTTTGCATCTCTTTGCAGTTGTCTTGTGTCTCCTTGCAGTTCTTTTGCCCCTTTTATAGTCCTTGTGAGTCTATTTGTGTCTTTGCAGTGCTTTTTTGTTTCTTTATGGTCATTTCGATTCTCTTTTTGTCATCCATCCAGATGGATTACTACTGCGGAAACATAGTAAGATGAGCACGCTGTCATAAGACGCTAGAGAACACAAATCATTCTGCTTGTTTTGCTTTTGAAACACAAACTTGGGTCATGTCATTACTCAGACATTCCATCTTCATCGACACACACACACCTGGAGGTAGACTCCCCGATGGCGTTTCCAGTGAAGTTAAATCTGTTGCACTGATCCAACTGATTAATCCTGAGACTCCAGCAGCAGCTATACGCTTCAAATGTCAACTTCCCCAGGACTTTTTATCTTTCCATGAGGCAAAAAGCTCAGAAGGAGACAAGGAGTAGCTAACGCCATGTTTAGAGGCAAAAAAATAAAACGTGGAATCTCTCTGTCCTCCACGCCCGAGCCCCCGGCTGGGTAAACATCCTCCCCGTCTCCATGGCAGCAGAGTGCAGAGTGCAGCGAGCAGCGCAGCAACGATGCAAAAAAAAACAAACGAAAAACACCCTCAGCTATAAATGTGGGGCTTTGCTTCTATTCTGAGCGACCCGGCGTTCGGTGGATGATGCACCTGTTTGACACATACGAGAGATCTGACGCTTGTGAATTAACCAGATTTGGGTTGTTGTCGTGCCCACCCAGGGGCACCGCAACCCGGTTGTCACATGTCATGAGGAGGAACCGAGGCCGCATAGTGGTTCCTTGTTTTCCTGACGCGGACCGATCGGATTGATCTTCATCGCTTGAACTCTTCAGTTAGACGTTCTGGTCATCTGAGTCCTCGAGTCAATCGTTTTTTACAACGTGATGTGTTATTGGGGTTTTATTTTTTTATATATATTTTTGGTTGCTGTGATCGTTTCCTTTCGTGTTTACTGGATTAGTTGTTGAACCAGATCTTCACGTTGTCACTTCCTGCTCACCACAATTTCCTGCCACTTTGTTGTTACATTTCATTTGTTCCATCTCTATAGCTGCTGGTCAGGACACTGAGATAATGCTTTCTCCCTGTTGCTGGTCGTTATGCTAAGCTAAGCTAAGCTAACCAGCTGTCGGCTCTCGCCTACTTCATTTTTAAATTAAAATGTGCGTTGATTTTTATTTGATTATTCTAAATGAGGCACATCAATTGTGGAAGTATTGACGGTGCTTGTGCTTGGTGTGTGTGCACGTTAATGAAGACAATCAATAAAACTGGACCCTATTTGACCAACAACAGCTGAATGAAATCAGGAATACCTGCAGCCGGGTCGGGTTATGCCCTCTGCAGAGTTTGTCACAACTCAATGAAACACTCGTCTTCATCCTCTGACAGCATCTCTTTAAATCTCACTCCAAAGGCAAACTAAACTCTGTGGCTGCGCATCAAATGGCAGAAATCTCACTGAATGTGTTCTGAGTGAACTCGGCTGAATGAAAAAATAAAATATGATGGTTCACTTAATCTTTTTTTCCTTCTCCAGCACTTATTCCCCAAAAGCACACACGGTTTTATGTGAGGATGTGTGGGTCTGCCGTCGTTGCTCCCTCAACCGTGTGTGTGTGTGGCTATGAAGATAAATAAATCTTGACTTTGTGAGTAAATTCTTTTTCTACGTGAGTTTTAGTCGACCCTTCCTTCAGTGTCTCTTGCTTTTTTGATTAATTTTAAGATCATTCTCACAGGAAATCATTATGGAAGATTATTTATGGAGATGAAAGTAATTTACAAACAAAACTCTGCTGTACCTGTTTTCTCTGACGCTTTTGTTATTTGGCTTCACAGATCCAGGATCAGTTCCATGATGAGTCCGGACAAGAGACTCATTCTATATCTGCCTCATTGTTTCCCAAAATAACTGGACGCTGTAGTATTGCGAACATTTTTTAAATTAAAACAGGAAGAAACGGTGCATTTGTTGGGGACTACTTTTGACGGCGGATTAATCCACATTTGGTGGCAGCTGGACGATGTCAAAAAAAGCTAAATTTGGATAATTTCTTTTTCTCTTTCAGATTTTAATTAACTTTTTTGGCCAGTGAGATCTAGCTTGTGTAGCATGTTGTTTCTGTCATGGAGCTTGTGTAGCATGTTGTTTCTGTCATGGAACTCGTATAGCATGTTGTTTCTGTCATGGAACTCGTGTAGCATGTTGTTCCTGTCTTGGAGCTCGTATTGCATGTTGTTTTTGTCGTGGAGCTTGTGTAGCATGTTGTTTCTGTCGTGGAGCTTTTGTAGCATGTTGTTTCTGTTATGGAACTCGTGTAGCATGTTGTTTCTGTCATGGAGCTTGAGTAGCATGTTGTTTCTGTCATGGAACTTGTCTAGCATGTTGTTTTTGTCTTAGAGCTTGTGTAGCATGTTGTTTCTGTCATGGAGCTTATGTAGCATGTTGTTTCTGTCATGGAACTTGTGTAGCATGTTGTTTCTGTCATGGAACTCTTGTAGCATGTTGTTTCTGTCATGGAGCTCGTGTAGCATGTTGTTTCTGTCATGGAGCTTGTGTAGCATGTTGTTTCTGTCATGGAGCTTGTGTAGCATGTTGTTTCTGTCATGGAACTCATGTTACATGTTGTTTCTGTCATGGAACTCATGTAGCATGTTGTTTATGTCATGGAACTCATGTAGCATGTTGTTTTTGTCATGAAACTCATGTAGCATGTTGTTTCTGTCATGGAACTCATGTAGCATATTGTTTCATGGGCTCTCGCCCATTGGGGAGTTTTTCTGATGAAAAGCTGCCGTCAGGGGTTTCGTGTCTCGTGGTCAAGGACCTGAAAGCAGCCCGTGTCCTGCCAGGGAATTCAGAAAAAAAGCCCTAAATTTCCCAGACAAGAAGGATTTCCACAGACTGGAGGTAGAGTTCAAGGTAACCTCTCCGCTCCTCTCTCCCACGGGCTCCGTTCCAACAGCACAATTAAAAGGCCGACGGAGCTCAGAGACGCTTTTAGGGTGACGTAACGGGATCGTGTTACACAGCGCGGTTCGTTCCTTTTCAAACCCCCCGACGATAGATGCCGCTAAGGAGCGCATCTGTAAACCTATTCGCTGCATAGACATCCTATTTACCCCAAAGAAACCCGAAGTTAGCAACAGGAGGAGCAGAGACTAAGGCAGACCTGGGCATCTTACGGCCCGCGGGCTCTCCCAGTCTGGCCCGCGTGAGATCAATCAAAAATGAAAAATAAATAAATAAGGTGCACGCCATGAATGCAATACAAACTGCACTGCTTTTACTTTGAAAGCGATTTATTTATGTGTGTGTGCACGCGCGCGCTTACGCAGCCTCACGACGGGCAGTGTTGTCGACTTGGAGACTGAAGTGAAAGCGTATTGTTCTGCAGTAAATGTCCTCAGCGAGCAGCGGGTGCTGCCGTGAGACCCCCACCTCCCAAGGAGCCTCGCGCTGCAGTCTCTGCCTCCAGATTGAAAATGAATCGTGCAAAGCCGCCGCGGATCTGACCTGCGGTCTGATCAGAGGTGTCAAGTAACGAAGTACAAATACTTCGTTACCTTACTTAAGTAGAAATATTGGGTATCTATACTTTACTGGAGTATTTATTTTTCAGACGACTTTTTACTTCTACTCCTTACATTTTCACACAAATATCTGTACTTTCTACTCCCTACATTTTAAAAATAGCCTCGTTACTATTTCATTTTGGTTTGTTTTCATTCCGGCTTGTCATCGTTCAAAAACACACACAAAAAACCTCTCCGCCCCGTTGCCCACAGATACGTGCGCGCGCACACAGGTGAGCGCTGAGCACATACACCAGCGGACAGAGAGCGTCGAAAAGTATGTCGCGTGAAAGTAGACCACTATATCTGCGTTTTAAACGCTCCCAGGGTGAAGATGCAACAGCAGCTCTCCAGTGAGGAGCAACCGGAGTTCTCCTCGCACCGGAGCAGCTCTCTGAACCCGGAGCAGCTCTCCTGCTCCAGGTGAAACGAGACAAAGTGCTCGTGTCTTCTACCAACAATGAGCTGCTGGCTTCACATATTACAAAAGCACAAAGTACACGGATATAAAACTAAGTCATTAATAAATACATGGACAAATGCCTGTACTTTCGGAGAAATGATTATGGTGCGCCGTTAACAGGTTACGCTTGCGCATGCGCGATTTGACGCGACGCCGTGAGCTCCGTGAGCTCGTCTTTTCTTGCTGTTGCGTTTCTCAAAATAAAAAAATAGATCTAAGCTCTATATTGAGCATGAATTGAGAGAGGCCGTATCAAATCTACAACCCCGTTTATAACATATGTGTCGAGGAAAGCAGCTCACTGCAGCCGCTAATACTGATACAACGTGATGGCTCACATATCTGCACTCATTCTGTTTAGTTTGGCAAAAAAAATAAAACAAATATATGTTTTCCACAATGAGCTATTTAGTAGTAACTAAATATGAGTTATTTTTTGCACAGATAGAACTTACACAAAACATTGTCTGATGGGGCAATCTGATTTACTTGAAAGTGATTGCAATTTTCTTTATTCTGTTATTTATAAAAGGACAGATGAGTCACACAATTATGCTATTTACAGAAAAAGTTTGAGAACCACAGCTTTAAGTGTTTGTGTCGGAGTCGCTGCCACCGCCTATTTTGCACTATTACAATACTTATAGGCAACTAGTTATCATGTCTTCCGCTCCATGAAACGCATGTTAATGCTCAGTACACATATGGTACTTTAATGTATTTGCGTTGTAATAAAATGTGATCATTTTAAATGGGCATATATGCAGCTGAAACGGGTAGCCTAGTGCATCCCACATTTTTCAACATAACATTTTAAAACATTATAGTCATTATGGCCTTTATAAAAATGATTGTTTTGGGGGAGGTGGGGTAGTGCACTATAGGCCCCTGAGACGCAGCTTAAGAGTTTGTCCTTAATGGAAAAAAAACATTCCCCTTACATTACTTTTACTTTTATTCTTTTAAGTAGTTTTTAAACCAGTACTTTTACACTTTTACTTAAGTGAAAAGCTTAAGTTGATACTTCAACTTTTACAGAAGTATTTTTAAATCCTAGTATCTATACTTCTACTTGAGTAATGAATGTGAATACTTTTGACACCTCTGGGTCTGATACACTATGGCAGAGCACTTTAAGTCAGGATCACTTCTGGATTTTTATTCTTCTCTCAAAGAGGAGAACTTTCCTCACAGGAGGCCTGCTCAGAAGATGTACAGATCAGATCCTCTCTCACTGATACCTGTCAGCTGTCCTTCATCTGCACCTTATTCGACCAGACTTCATGCTCTTGTTTTAAGCCAAAACAGACTGGACTTTTCTCACCGAGTAAGAACAACTGAACTTGAAAACATAAAAAGCACTTATTGCTTTTGTTTAAAGTAAATAAATTGCTGGTCTTTAACATACATATTTAAGGTAAGGTTTAAAAAAATCTTAAAAAATTAAATTACATTTTCTTTACTTATTTTCATAGCCTTATTGTAACATGCATTCTTACCAGTAGCAGCTCAAAATCATATAATTTACAGTTTTTTAATAAAATAATAACATTCATATTGAGTTAATTGAATTAAGTTTAGACTATTGGTTCGGCCCTCCACAACGGTCCAAATTTCTCATTTGGCCCCTTGGGAAAATGAATTGCCCACCCCTGGACTAAGGTTTGTTAATGACATGTGGTTCCCAAGCGCTCTTTGGTGACGTGGTTGATTACGTTACTGTCATCTGTCCATCATTGTATGAAGCCCGCCCTGACAATGTGATTGGTCCGAACAATTTTTTATTTTGGATCATTTCTCCCCAACGGAACAGTGCCAGACCGAACTTCCAGACCTCAAATGTTGTGGGCGGGGCTAGGTTCGGCTGGTACCAGGCTACAGCTTTAGCATACCACCCAAAAATCCACTAGAATGCATGACATAACATCTACTTAAACCAAAATGTCCTGGGGTGAACCATCAGCTATGTCTTTGCTTCACAGAATGTAACCAATGTTGTCAATCTCCAGTAGGCCGCCCCTATCAACGACTTTGGGCCCCACAAACCACCAGCATGCAGGGTACAACATGGGTACAACGGCAAATTAAATCCAATTTTCTGATATTTGTGCCACCAAAGTGTGTGGCTGCTTGCGCGGCAAAATTTTGGTCACCCCCGACAAAATCTCACTCCAAGGTTTTTTGAAAAGTTGGCAGCTCTGATATATGGAAGCCTATTTTCCCAAAGACAAAGTTTGATTTTTTTTTTTTAAAGAACGGCCACTAAAGCTGTTTTCAACGTTCTATCTCTATCTCAACTTTCTATCTCATAATTTCGACTTTCTATCTTTTAATTTCTAATTTCTATCTCATAATTTCGACTTTCTATCCCATAATTGTGCCTTTTTATCTAATAATTTCGACTTTCTATCACATCATTTTGACTTTCTATCTCATAATTGTGTCTTTTTATCTCATAATTTCGACTTTCTATCATAATTTCGACTTTCTATCTCATCATTTATACTTTCTATCTCATCATTTTTACTTTCTATCTCATATATGTTTCTTTTTATCTCACAATTTTGACTTTCTATCACATAATTTCGACTTTCTATCTCATAATTTCAACTTTCTATCTCATAATTTCGACTTTCTGTCTCATAATTATGACTTACCATGGGGACATTTTTATTATCACAGCTAAATTTTCATTTCATTTTTTTTCTATTAATTATTTTCTTGAATTAAAGGTTGTGACATTTAGTTTGATATGATGTAGGATTTAGAAACAAGGGGCCTGCACCAACAACGGGAAGAACGTCCGCACTCCTAAAACTCTTTTTTTGTCATCAAGAAAATTCCTAAACATGCAGAATGTGGCTGTTTTATAAAGCTGTTAAAAGGTTGTGTCATGTTTGAAGTTTTAAAGCTGCATTGAGGTATTTTTTCCCCCCGAACAAATATTTAATCACTGCCTTATAAAGATATTAAAACATTTAAAACAGAGCCTAATTATGAGGCTTTAAAGAGCCAGCGTGCAGCATTTAGTGGGATTTATTGGCAGAAAATGCAATATAATATTATTTCTATGTTTTCTTTAGTGTAATATCACCTTAACATATGGATCATTGTATTTACTTTACCTTAGAATGTGCCAGTAAAGGCAAAGGTAAAAATGTATGAATTCCAATGAAATTAAATACTACTTAAATTAAAATTAAAATTATTTCTGCTTTTTCCCCCCCCTCAAAATAAATCTAGAATCCAGAATGTAATTATGAGCCAGGAGAGATTTACATGCAGCTCTTCTTCCCTCCTCCGCCCGATGAGATGAAGCATTTGGTTCTCCTCGATTCACCAGGTCCTCTCAGAAGATACACGGCTTTTTATTGAGCTAATATCTAGCGGACCCTCCCTCCTCACCTGTGATTCACCTCGCAGAGCATGCAGTGGAAATATTCGTTCTATTACTGGGAGCATTGGGAGTCCGTCCCCTTCTCCCAGTCCGTCATTACAGAGTCGAGGACCAGAGGACCAGCGGAGCTCATTCAGAGCAATTATTAAGAGAGATGAGAGAGAGAGATGAAGCAGCCTGAGAATGTAACACACACACACACCCACACACCCACACCCACACACACACACTCACACACACACACACACACACACACACACACACACACACACACACGCACACACACACACACACACACCCAAGTCTGAAGGGGAGGGCACATTTCTCTCTACATCTCCCTCTCTCTCTCTCCCCCTCTCTACCTCTAACTCTCTCTATCACCTATCTCCTGCTCTCTCTCTCTCTCTCTCTCTCTATCACCCTCTCTGGATCTCCCTCTGTCTCTCTCTCCCCCTCTCTAACTCTCTCTCTCTCGCGCCCTCGCTCTCTCTCGCCCTCACTCTCTCCCTCCCTCTGTCTCTATGTCTCTCTTCCCCCTCCTCCCCCGCCCCCCCCCCCCCCCCCCCTCCATGGTCTCCATGCTACTGGAGCAAAGGCTAAAAGAGAGGACACAAGAGGGAACACACAGTTCCTCCCTTCACTCAGGACATCTCAGAAAGCAAATTGTCCACTGGTGCTTCGTCGTGTGTGTGTGTGTGTGTGTGTGTGTGTGTGTGTGTGTGTGTGTGTGTGTGTGTGTGTGTGCGTGTGTGTGTGTGTGTGTGTGTGTGTGTGTGTGTCAGCAGCTATAGCACGGCGAATAGAATTATCAGAAGATAATTGAAGTGGGCAGAGAAAGAATCCATGAATCAGAACCAGTATTCTGTATTTTTGAAGGATCATGAATGAATCATCTGAGGAAGAAAACAAAGATGGTTTCAATCAAAATTCTGTTTGTTGCCGCTCCGCTGCTCTCTCTCTCTCTCTCTCTCTCTCTCTCTCTCTCTCTCTCTCTCTCTCTCTCTCTCTTCCGAGGGTTTTGTTCAATACGTCACGTTTAAAGTATTCAAGCATTCCTCAAAACAAACCTGCAGCTGCTGCAAGATTCGGTTGTTTATTTAACTTGGATCTTCTTCTTTTTCTTCTCCATCTAGGTCCAATGTTACTTTTAGGGTGGAAAACAAATTCTAATTGAAAGAACTCACTCTTGTAGTTTCATGGCAAATTAAAATGTATGCTCAAAGGCAGCAATTAGAGCAGTACAAGCATGTTTGGGTTGAGCAACTAACACCTGGTTAAAGCTGCAAAATAAAAATAAATTCAAAGCATGAATGCGATTGCGTCCACACGGCTCTCAACATGGCAGCGGCTCGATTGGCTCGTGGGACACAACAGCATGGGCGGGTTGTGAGACAACGGGCCCCTGGTCCCCTGGGCTCCTGGGCAAAGGCCCCAATACCGCATCAAGGCACATAACCTTTATAGTTGTTCAGCCTTTTGTTTACTTTTTTTTGTTGGCCTTTTTTTATCTGCTTTTATTCCAGTTATTGTGGCTCTTTGTGGTCATTTAGTGTGTCTATAGTTGTCTTGTGTCTCTTTCTCGTTATTTAGTGTCTCTTTGTAGTGGTTTTGTGTCTCTTTGTAGTTATTTTGTGTCTCTTTGTGGTCATTTAGTGTGTCTGTAGTTGTCTTGTGTCTCTTTCTAGTTATTTAATGTCTCTTTGTAGTGGTTTTGTGTCTCTTTGTGGTTATTTAGTGTCTCTTTGTAGTGGTTTTGTGTCTCTTTGTAGTTATTTTGTGTCTCTTTGTGGTCATTTAGTGTGTCTGTAGTTGTCTTGTGTCTCTTTCTAGTTATTTAGTGTCTCTTTGTAGTGGTTTTGTGTCTCTTTGTGGTTATTTAGTGTCTCTTTGTAGTGGTTTTGTGTCTCTTTGTGGTCATTTAGTGTGTCTGTAGTGGTTTTGTGTCTCTTTGTGGTTATTTAGTGTGTCTTTGCAGTGGTTTTGTGTCTCTTTGTGGTCATTTAGTGTGTCTGTAATTGTCTTGTGTCTCTTTCTAGTTATTTAGTGTCTCTTTGTAGTGGTTTTGTGTCTCTTTGTGGTTATTTAGTGTCTCTTTGTAGTGGTTTTGTGTCTCTTTGTAGTTATTTTGTGTCTCTTTGTAGTTGTTGTGTGTCTCTTTGTGGTCATTTAGTGTGTCTTTGCAGTGGTTTTGTGTCTCTTTGTGGTCATTTAGTGTGTCTTTGTAGTTGTCTTGTGTCTCTTACTAGTTATTTAGTGTCTCTTTGTAGTGGTTTTGTGTCTCTTTGTGGTTATTTGGTGTGTCTTTGTAGTTGTTTTGTGTCTCTTTGTAGTTATTTTGTGTCTCTTTGTAGTTGTTGTGTGTCTCTTTGTGGTCATTTAGTGTGTCTTTGCAGTGGTTTTGTGTCTCTTTGTGGTCATTTAGTGTGTCTTTGTAGTTGTCTTGTGTCTCTTTCTAGTTATTTAGTGTCTCTTTGTAGTGGTTTTGTGTCTCTTTGTGGTTATTTGGTGTGTCTTTGTAGTTGTTTTGTGTCTCTTTGTGGTTATTTGATGTGTCTTTGTAGTTGTTTTGTGTGTCTTTGTAGTTATTTTGTGTCTCTTTGTAGTTGTGTTGTGTCTCTTTGCTTATTTAGTATGTATTTTGTTTTGTTTCTCTCTGTGGTTATTTGGTGTGTGTTTGTAGTCGTTTTGTGTCTCTTTGTGGTTATTTAGTGTCTCTTTGCAGTGGTTTTGTGTCTCTTTTGGGGTAATTTAGTCTGTCTTTGTAGTTGTTTTGTGTCTCTTTGTGGTTATTTAGTGTGTTTTGGTAGTTCTTTTGTGTCACTTTGTGGTATTTTAGTATCTTTGTAGTTGCTTTCATAATTCTAGTGTAGAGTCTCCTGGTGGTCTCTTTGTTGCAGTTTTGCATTACTTTGGTGGCTCTTTGTGGTTGTTTGGGGGCTCTTTGTGTTTTATTTATTTCTCTTTGTAGTTTTGTGACTATATGTTCTGAAACTTGAATAAGCTCATGGAACGATGATAATTACAGGTGACAAAAAGGGGAAAATTAATGACTGGTCTGTGACGGGACACTAACAATGGGCTCAAAGTCAGAGTCAGACTTCCTCACTGAACAAAATCAACACCGCTTCCTGTGTTGGCACTAAACATTGGTATAGTACAGATGTAGTTAATGAGGTCATCGCATTAAAAAGATGTCACAGTTAATTTGTTTAGTGGCAGAGAGCTGCACTAGCGTCCAGCACCACCTGTTTGGAGAGCAAATACATTTTTTTGCTCCATCTTCTGGGTTCAAAGGGCCCAAAATGAGGTTTAATTGCTAGCATTACAAATATTCTGCACCTCCATTAAATTGACAGTAGACTTTCAGCAAAAGGGCAGAAATCAGTCCGACTTACCCTTTTGTCACTTTTTTCTTGGCCTTAGAAACTATTTTAAAAATGTCAAACAAGCATTGCTCAGTTAAATGTGCCCATTTCAAGCTGTGAAATATATGTGACTGTGCAACCCTGAGCCTGCACGCAGATTACGGCTGAAATAAAACTGGGTGACCTTATAGCGCACGAGAGGAGGTTAGACAATATAAATCGACGGTGGAAATCTAATCAAAAAGGGCCATCTAGGCGCTGTAAATCCTCCCAGACAACGTGATTAGAGCCCCGTCCCGGACTTCAAACTCTCACTGAAATATGTATTTTGGTCTTTTGTGTTTGATGAGCCTTTGTCTTGACATATACTGTTGTTTTTTTAATTTTTTTTTTTTACCTGAAGTCGCTCCCAAGGCTTTGTGAAAATAACTGTGTAAATTGTTGTCGCCGTAACGAACTCCTCCCACTATTTTCAACATCTCTAAATCATCTAATCTTTGACAGTTGAAAACGTTTATTAAAACCATAAACTGTACATAAAAAGACTAAAACTTGATTAAAACAAAATAAAAGACAGCTCCTAAAATGACCATGCAACATAAACATGACAATGCAAATATCCACAGCGAGATATTTAAATAGGGTTAGTGTATATATATTTTGATATTTGCATTGTATATATGTATATATGTATATATATATATATATATATATATATATATATATATATATATATATATATATACACACACTATTTTGTTCTTATTGTGCATTTACTTAATTAAAATGCATTACCGTGGCTCACATGTTGCCATTAACTGCAGCACAAGAAAATAAAAGAGGCTGAAATGAGTCCAAAGCAGGAAATTGAGGATTTTATTTTATTTCATTGTTTTATTCCACTGTCAGGTCCGCTTGGCTCTTTTCTCTTTGTGTTAAATTTTTATAAGAACATACATGTCCTCTGTGGATACAGATCGTGCTTTTGGCCCTGAGTGGTTTTGATTGTGTTCCATCTCGTTTAATCATTAATAACTCAGAGCGGATGAGGGATGAGGGGAGTAATGCCCTGCATATCTGATTGTATTGTTATTTCAAACAATTATATGTTGTTATTATATGACACACGTCTACTGGGGGACCATTATATTTCATGTTTTATTCTCGGGGGTAAGTTTGTGACCCTCCTCCCGTGCGCAACGCTGCTGGGCAGCTCTCCAAAGAGGGCGTGGCCAGTGACGTCTCCAAACCGGCCGAACCTTAAACCTGGCACTTTGAGAACCGCACAGGGCACGAGGGGACATATGAATGACAAATCCGGGAATGGAGCGGACTAACGCGGGGGAATAACCGCGCGGCTCCGCGTGTCGTTCCACTTTTACGCGCTCGCGGCTTGCGGTTCTTCTCCGGCTGCCTGACTGTCTGCGGCGGCGCTGGACAGACAGGAAGCCCGGACCGGCAGCTGATCCCGCTGCTCACCTTCCTGCCTGCGACATACAGGTCGGTGACATGTGTTGTTTTATTTTATGTATTATTCTTTATGTCTTCACTTTTCCCTGAAGAGAAGCGGAGAGGAGCGCTCGTTTTCCACTCCGACAGGTGTTCCCGCTTCATTGACGTACCGCGGGCTCTGCAGCTGTTAGACTCACTATACATCTGGTTGATTATGTTAACTGTTCCCTGTTGCGCGTGCAAACAGACTAAATGTGTGTAGGAACTGCAGTTTTGCAAAACAACATTAGTTTAATTAATTTCAATTAAATTTATTTTGTATTGGCCAAAATAAAAAAATTCACATACGACATCCACTGACCCTGACCTCACATCGGTTCAGGTGAAACTCCCCCAAAAAACCTTTTAAGGGGAGAAAAAGGGCAGACACCTTCTGGAGAGCAACATAAGAGGATCCTCTATCAGGAGGTGACCAGAGAACAATGTAACAGAGTTATAACACATTCAATGAATATGACAAAAATATGACAAAAAATATTAATATATTGAGTATAGCATGATGAAGAAGTTACAATAATAACAATAATAATAATGATAATACAAGGTAATGGTAATGGTAAGTAATGGTATTGGCAATACTAATAGCAATGCAACTAATAATGATAATGATAATAGCAGGAGGAGTCGGCAGGACCAGGGTCCAGATAGGACCAGGACCAGGGTCCACGTAAACCGGTGAGGAGAGAAAGCACAAAGACTCCGGAGAAGAAGCAGAGCCGAACCCGCCCAGGAATAAAGATATCGTTATAAAATCAATTCATAACTACCCAAGACACCTTTTATTATTTTTTATAGTTTATTCCAGCACTAATAGAGAAATGCATATGATTATGATAATGTTGTTGTGTGTGTGATTAAAGACACACTATAACCCTCCACAGAGAGAATACAGAAAATAAAAAACCCATTTAGTCTCAGTTCTGGATCCTGTAGTCTGACCAGCCTCCTCCTCAGCAGAATAAAGTAAGGTGTTAAAATGTCCATATTTATGAACACTTCTCTTCCATGTCACCTTGAAACGGAGTCATATTTGTACTTGTGTGTATAAATGTCTCCCAGAGAGTCCGATATCAGATATTCTGTTTGTATGTGGCTCCTCACGAGTCCAGACCGTGAGCCTGAAGGTGAATCCAGAAGTCCAGACGACGGTTCATCCAGCAAAAAGGAAAACATATATATATATTTGTATTTCAGTTTTTTGTTACAGTCTCTAGAAACTTGCCGAGTGAAAAGAGTCGGGACAATCCAGGGAGGTGAACGCTGATCTCTAGCTCCCAGTTTTAATATCTTAAATCCACAACAAGCTGAGTATTTTCTGACAGAATCTTACTTGTAAATGATTGAAAATAGATTTTTTTATTGAGATAATTTCATGGGAAGCAGCTTCCTGTAAAGCAGAACGAGTTGTAATATAATAAGAAGCGTGTGATATCAGCGTGCAGCCGCATGAGGAGGACGAGCTCTGGTCACTGTGAGCTCTAAACCTCGTCTTCCTCTGCAGCCGATCTCCGTCCAGGAGATGAAACTGCAGAACTCAATCTGTCACTTCAGTTTCCTTCACAAAAACAATCAGTGTGATGTTCCCATTAGATTCCTTCCCAGAAGTCTGGCTGCAAAACCTTTAATGTGGTTTTTATTTAATTTTATTTGAGGTTTTTATCACATGACATTCCTTCACAGTTTATTACAGCGTTGCTGTGTGTTGTTGTTGTTTTAAATGGATATTTGGTTTGCGCTCTAATCTTTTGACGCCGCTGCTGATTATTTTATCTCATCAACAAAGAGACTCTATCTGCTTCTGCTGCTCGGCTCTGCACAGCCTTGACACCGATATAATCACAATCTGCCTGTTGCTGTAAATACCAGATTCCTTTTTTCTTTTCTTTTTTCACTTTGCGAATAACTGAGCTGAGGGGGAGTCGAAAGTGTCTGCGTGTGCGAGGATGGGGAGGATGAGGATGGGAGGATGGAGGGAAGTCCTGCCGTTACCAGAAATAAGAAGTCAGGCTCTGAGCTCGTCCCCTTCCGTCCGTCGGGGTTTCGCCCACGTTGAAAAGCATTCCGGCCGCCCGGCGCCTCGTCAAGGTCACGCTGCCCGACGACTCCGGATTCCTCTTCCGGTCCGTCCTGCGGGCTGTCCATCACCCCCAGACACCCCGAGGACGGAGCGGGACTGAAACACGGCGCCGCGGTGGTCGCCCCTCGCCGGGCGTTTTCTTGGCCAGCAGAGAGAGAGAGGCAGGCAGCGATACCAGGGTGTGATCACCCGGAGCCTTCTCTCTCTCTCTCTCTCTCTCTCTCTCTCGCTCTCGCTCTCTCTCAGTGTTCGTGTAACCGCTCGCCTGGGGAACATCCTGACGGGGTATCAGACCCCCGGCTGCTGGTTTGAGCCGCTCTCGGTTTGTCAGACTCGCTGCTCGTGAAGCTCTGTTTGTTGGTCGACGTGAACTTGATGCTCACCGACGCTCACAGCTGCTTCCTGTCGGGACTTGGAGCACGATTCCACCTTGACCTTGATGTTTAACTCTGGTGTAGAGCGGAGACGATGACGGAGAAGCAACCGGCAAATACGCTGATGGTTATTTCTGATTCCGCCTCATGGGGAAATCGCACATCGACATTTTTCAACAGTTTATTTGTACGTTTAGTGAAGTACGAGTTTTTATTTTGCAAAAAAATGCAGAGAAGAAAACTGAACGCTGATTTTAAGGATTCGGGTTTCCAAGCATTTCTTTAAAAAAGGCATCGCAAATGTTTGAGGCATGAAGACCATTCAGCATATGTTCTAAACCGTTTAAGGGTGCACATGGTTTTCAATGAGAAACAAATGAATGTAAACAACCATATTTGTTCTATAAAAACTCCATAATATACAATTCAATTTAGATTTTAAGCTCACAATTTGATTAGTCCTCATAGTCAAGTTAAAATCATGTATTTAATATGTCAGAACCATAACTTCACTACTGTTAAATAACGATCTACATCAATTGGAAACCCACCTTTAATTGTCCAGAAGAAGATCCACTTCAGTGGAAGGCAGAAGGGGACTTACTCCACAACCACAGCTTGAGTTCCTCAGTGTTTACGAGGTGTGCCTGAATGCATACCTAAATCTTCTGCAGCCTGCAAACTGTAGTTCTTCTGTCAAAGTGGTAGAACTATACATCTCTGTTCAGTAGCTGTGGTGCTTCAGGAGATGAGCAGTCGGCTTGATGTTTGATGTTCAGGGGGTTTGATCTTTATTGTCGTCTATTGAGGACCTTGTAGCCGCCACAGTGTTGGAGCTGAAGCTTAGTGACGCTGTGGGTGATGTTCTGGTTTTAATGGGTAGAAAACAAAGAGCTTTACGTTCCAGCTGTTGTGAAACTGGTTGAACACCCGGCAGCACCTGAAGGTCAGACGTGGTTCTACATGAAGGTCAGAACATGAACGGACCCTTTTTCTCCACCATGTAAAAGAATAGATGTGAAGCACACCTGTGGACGGGCGCTGCAGGTCGCTGACGTGAAACACACCTGATGCCCACATGACGTGTGTGTGTGCGTGTGTGTGCGTGTGTGTGTGTGTGTGTGTGTAAGGCCTCAGCAGCTGCAGGTCGTGTTGCTGCAACAGGTTTCATAAATACACACTTCTGACCCACGTTACTGCAGCTGGTTTATGGACCAAGACCTTTTGGACCTTTGACATATAAATGGTCCAATTTAAGAGATCTTTAATTTTGGTACATATATCTTTATATATGAAATCTGCATATAGGTCGGCTTTCTAGTTTGTCATCAACGTTTATCTCAAATTTAATAAAATGTATGTTGTCTTATAGTTGTATAAACTGTATGTTGATACCATCTTATGTCTGATTCCCATGGATAGATGAAGAAATATGACCCTTTATGAATCCCTGCAGGTGTGACCTTGGGTCAAAGGTCAAAGGCGTCTTGCTCATTGGCCCATTTAACACAATCATTTCCATTTATATCGACTCACAAAAAGAAACAAAAATATGATTTGGCAGCTTTATTGCTGGGCTCGTCCAGACATTTATTCTTTATTTAATAAGAAGAATAAAAACTCGGCATCGTGTTGTTGAAAGTCTGGTTGCTGATAAATGCTGATGAGCTAGTCCACCTTAAAGGTTAGTCCACCTTAAGTGAGCCTGAGCTGAAGCTTCGGGGCTAACGAGCAAGACGTTTGGCATGGTGAATGCGGTGGGAATTTCAAAATAAAAGCGTGACTAAAAGATGATGATATGTACTGGTGACATCTTTGTATTGATGATTTTGGATCGGTGATCATTGAATTGATACATTCATCCAGATTTGTAAGATTCTGCAGCATTTTTAGCTATTTTAAATCTTGTAATAGAATCATTCAATCTCTGATATTGACTTTTAAAGAAGATATTAAATTCATAAGAAGGAAACTCACTCAGTGGTGTGTATCTCGTGTGGTGTGTGTATGGTGTGGTGTGTATGGTGTATATCTTGTATGTATCTCGTGTGGTGTGTGTATCTCGTGTGTATCTCGCTTGGTGTGTATCTCCTGTGGTGTGTATCTTGCGAGTACCTCGTGTGTGGTGTGTATCTCGTATGGTGTGTAGCTTGTGTGGTGTGTATCTTGTGTGTACCTCGTGTGGTGTGTATCTTGTGTGTACCCCGTGTGGTGTGTATCTTGTGTGTACCTCGCGTGGTGTGTATCTCGTGTGTACCCCGTGTGGTGTGTATCTTGTGTGTACCCCGTGTGGTGTGTATATCCCGTGCGGTGTGTGTGTGTGGCATGTGTATCTCGTGTGGTGTGTGTGTATCTTGTGTGGTGTGTATCTTGTATGTTGTGTGTGTGTGGTGTGTACCTTGTATGTTGTGTGTGTGGTATGTACCTTGTACATTGTGTGTGTGGTGTGTATCTTGAGTACAGTAGAGAGCTTCCTGTCTGTCAGGTAGACGGTAACGGTACAATTACTCCAAATCCTGACAACGTAATCGACCTGTCGACGCTGCTGAAGCCTCTCACTCCTCCTGCACCTCCTCCTGCTCCTCTTCACTCCTCCTCCTGCTCCTCCTCCCCTCCTCTGATCTGTCCACCTCTTCATTTCACCCCAGCTCTTTTCCTCTAGCAGTTCCTTGCTGGCTTTGTGAGGCTGAGAGAATGGAGGAGCTGGGCCTGGCTAATGGTTTCACTGGGAGGTGGTGGTGGGGGTCTTTGTGTCTCGGTATGTGCTGTTGGCTCGCAGCCCCGTTCTGAGGAGAGTAGGGCTCCATTCTCCTTTTTTATTTTATTTTGTATACACAAGAAATACACAGGTTTTTAACACACCGGCCTGCAAGTCTCTCTCTCTCTCTCTCTCTCTCTCTCTCTCTCTCTCTCTCTCTCTCTCTCTCTCTCTCTCTCTCTCTCTCTCTCTCTATCGCGCCCTCTGAGCTACGTTTTCTTCTTCATGTCATGTGTGTATATGTGTGTATCAGTGGCGGCTGGTGGCATTTTTTTTGGTAGGGCCATCTAATCCCAGTATGATTTAATGCAAAAAAAGGTATCACGCATTACTACTTTGCAGTTAAATATTATTCCAACACTTTGGAACACGCAACACGCGAACAGAACGTTTGACCTGGGGCGAACAAAGCGAAGGACGCGGCGTGAGTTGAATTCTCCCAACTCTGGCGGAGAAATCGCGTGACGCAATGTTGCGGCAACCAATCAGCGTTGAGAATCAGCGTTGAGAAGCTCCGCCCGTCATCACCGCCGTCCTGCCGTTGCTGAATCAAACTGCTGAATCAAACTGCTGCTGCTCCGCCTGAACCAGTGCTGGTAGCGGCTTCATTGAGACGCTGTTGTGGGACTACGAATAATATTATGAACCCAGACACCATGGAGTTTGATGTTCCAACATATGTGGAGTTTACACAAAAAGTATAAAGCAGAACTGGTGGTTATTTCCATGGTGGATGGCATAATCAGTATCGTTTTACGGAGATAGGCGAGACGCAGTTCCTGGAGGAGTCGGTGAAATTCACCGAGCTGTGTGCGGCTACGGATGATGTTATGAACCCAAATGAACACGGCATAATGCACATGTCATCCATACTGGTAAAGACTAGGGGCAACAATCAAATACAAATAGAGAACATGTCATTAATGAAACACAATCACTCAAAATTGATTTCACTTGTATCAAATGATGTGACCCAACCAATATAAGCCAGTTTAGAGAGCAAACAGGTTGAAGGTGGGAAGGAGAAAGTCTGAGAATGGATAGAAGAAACAATGTGAGAGAACGAGGACGAGGACAAGTGCGTATGCGAGGCTGGCGACGAGGAGGAAGAGGAGGAGGACAAGAAAGAGGAAGAGGAGGACGAATAGGAACATTGATGACATGTTGACTCCTTTGATTTTTGTCCCTTTTACTGTAGTAGGCCTACAGTGCATTGTAGGCTGTATAATGTACAATAAACAAATTGTATGGCCTTGAACATCGTGCTTTCTATTTGTTACAGTAACAGTGCTGACTGCTCAATAGATTTTGACTGGTTGCAGGTTCATATCAACAAAGAACAAGAATTACAGTGTCACAGAGACAAAGAACACGTTTATGAGATGCGGGGTACAGTACTGTAAAAATAGGGTACAAGGAGGAAGAAGAACAAAAGAAATTGCAAAGAGCAAAGCACAGTAGTAATTTCTGATCAATTTTGAGCTGCTTCTCCCTGAGAACTATATTGATAGTGTATATTAGACGAAAGGCTACCTGTTTGATCCTGCCAGTAGCATATGCTTGTCTCAAAGATTAAGCCATGCAAGTCTAAGTACACACGGCCGGTACAGTGAAACTGCGAATGGTCCGGTCCTCCCCCTGCCATGGATCGTGTTTGACCGGAACATGGACCATGCCTACTACTCATTATATGAATCATTTCTGTCATATTCATTGAATGTGCTGTAACTCTGTTACGTTATTCATTCTGGCCACATGACATCTATTGCTTTTGTCCATCCGGGGAGAGGGATCCTCCTCTGTTGTGCTCCCTCAGGTTTCTTCCCCTTTTTTCCCTGTGAAAGGGTTTTTACTATCTTTATTGGGGGAGTTTTTCCTGATCCGATGTGAGGTCCCGGGACAGGAATGTCATGTGTACAGATGGTAAAAAGCCCTCCGAGGCAAACTTGTATTTGTGATGTTGGGCTATATAAAATAAACTGAATTGAATTGAATATTATTTTGATCACTTTGTTTATGATTTGAGAGCAGTGTTTGAGTTTGAGCACAGGTAAATCTGTTTTGAGGTGAAAGTTTCATTTTGCAAGAGGATTCAGAGGTTTTGTAAATAGTGCTTGAAGATGAGGTTTTGTGTTTACAGTTTTGAGAAAATGGGTGACCGTTTCAAGAAATGTGTCTTAGCGATCAAGAAAAACTGTAAGACAATTCAGTATATTATATATACATCATGTCTCATACCCTTCCGAAAGCCAACGCAAGAGCTGTTTACAAAGGCACAAAAACGATACTTATGTTTGCATTAATAGCACACACACACACACACACACACACACACACACACACACACACACACGCACACACGCACACACGCACACACACACACACATACACACACACACACACACAGAAAGTGAGAGCCAACACTCACGCCAATTTCCTTGAAACATACACAGTTATTACAACTTTAACTAACCTTGTGCCTCTTCCGCGGAGTGCTAATACCGTTACTGTTTATAATTTGTATAAACAAATTACCATATTTTCCGTAGTGTTTGACATACAATAAGACTTTATATCGTCGCGAGCCGCCTTCAAAATAAAAGCATTACATTACATTTCATTTAGCTGATGCTTTTATCCAAAGCGACTTACAATAAGTGCAATTCAACCATGAGTACAAACTTAGAACAACAAGAATCAAGAAAAGTACAATTTCTTCAATAAAGTTAAACCACAAAGTGCTATCAGTAAGTGCCATTTAAGTGCTACTAAAGTGCTACTACAGCGCTAATACGAACGTGCCTGCTTAGTAGCTTGACAGAGCTATATCCATGCGTGTCCTCCTGGTGTTCTCATGTTTTCTTAATTTTTCCGACAAGTGCTTCATGTCCCTTAATCCCGTATCTGTCCATGCTGGATCGGTCCATGTTGATTTAAAAAAAGCAAGCATGGAAAGTAAAATATTGCGTTAGCACGACTGCATCCAGCAGCTAGTTTAGCCAAACCGGGCTGGTGTAGTTTAGGTCTGCACAGAAGCTGCTTCCCTTTCACACGAGTCTGCTGTCTCATGCTGAGGTCAGGCTGTTCTGGGATCAGGTGTTTCACCTGTAGTTTCTCCACCAAAGGTCTTCTGTCAAACTGGTGTTGGAGGAGAGATTATACCGAGTTAGCGTTTGGTTTTCTGTGAAGAACGTGCTTGACTGTGCTCGCACTCGCCGCTGTAATGTTGTTAAAATGGGTCGCGCGCACCTCGTCTGCCCTGATGAGACAGAGACACGGGACTGCGCAGCCTGGGGCCAATTGAGTTTGGCCCTCCCGGAAGTGTTTTTTATTGCACTGATTGGATAAATTGTATGTCATTCGTTTATATCTTTATTCAGTGATTGGCTAAACTGCGTATTAGACCCGTCTTTCTTGGGCCAAATCGATCCCCACGACGTGCACGAGCACGGGGGCAGCTCAGAGGTGCACTAGCAGATATTCTATTTTACAAATATTACTGGGTATGTTCCATAGCTCATAAACACAAATATTGACAATTTGTATAATTTATTAATATTATTATAATTGTATATATAATTAATAATATTATAAATATATATATATATATATATATATGTTTTGGTGGCTGAAGGTGGGTGGGGCCAGGCCCCGTGGTCCTCTATTGGCCAGCCACCACTGGTGTGTATATGTGTATATGTGTGATATCTAGTTGATATTTCTGCAGCGTTATTAGGGTCTGCACTTTCTCTCTCTGGAGGGTCCCAGGTCTGTCATTGTTGTTCATTCATGAATCACAATGCAGTGCCGGTTCTTGCCAACATATTTGGAAATGAATGCACTCAAATGTACGAATAACACATCCAGCATTTACATTTATACCACAGACGATTTTAGTAGGGAAAAAGTTCAATTGATATCATTATTTATAGTTTTTTTAATTAAGCAACAAGTAACCAGGAAGGTCAGTATTTAATGATCATGAAATATAGAAATTAGAAAAAAAAGCCAGAAAACAATAATAAGAAAAAACGTGGATTGTTATCCACAGTCGTATATCCAATTCTATTTTATATTATCTATTTATCTGATGATAATTTTTTAGATATACGTTTTCTTCTTAGAAGCATTGTGATTCTCTCGACTCGATGCAGAAAACTCAATAATCAGAAATTTAAAAATGAATTCTCTTCTTCCTCTTCCTCCTCTTCCTCCAGAGCTGTCGCGCCATGTTGCACACCTTGGAGCCGAGACCCAGCGTCCATCTCTACGTTGTTACGGACACAGCGGCGCTCTACAAGCAAAGCCAAGCGAACGTCGTGGAGACTAAAGCGGGTCGGCTGCAAGAACCACAAGCCACGTGAACCGTTATCCCGTACGTAACGTTTCACCACGTGGTCTAGAAAGATGTATTTCTGTACGAGAGCTAAAATTACGAATCATTACTAATATGCAGTGTTTTAAATAAATGGCGTATAGACACGTGATATAACTCATTTAATAATAAAAGTGACTTAAATAATTAAAATAAAACTTAAATAATAAGCATTTTATCAAATTAGGGTTGACCCTTTTTTTATGAAGGGTTACATGATGAGATGGACTGTTTTTAATATTTATATTTCCCAATTTATATTTGTTCCTTGTTTTGTAAAAAATAAATATCAATAAGAAAAAGTTCTTGAGTTTTGTGCAAATTAAATTGTGTAATTACTTGGACTAGTTTTCCTTCAAACCGGTGAATTAAACCTGGCTCGTTCTAGGGAGCTTTTAATGAATGAAAATTACTTTTTAAAGATTCTTTCATGGTATCCTTATAAACCCGACGCTCTTTTTTCTCTTCTCCTGAAAAGGAGAATTGTGTTTTTTCAAAACTAAAACTGTGCTCTCTCCTCATCCACAGTTCCGATTTACGTCATTTAAATTGCGAAAGTACTGTGACCCTTATGAGAAGATACGTGTGAATTTACATTACAAAAAAAAGATTGTTAAGTTTGAATAAATCCTTTAACTCTTTAACATGCCTAAGCGATTATAACGTTTCACTAACACATTCATAAGTACCCCTTACAACAAAGACACATCTAGTAAATCAATCTAGATCATTTTCTGACCAGTATTTGTGTCTCCAAATTATGGAGCAAAACCAGAAGTTTTTTATTTTGCTTTTTTGGGGCGTTCCAAGGTCCTGCGATATCCCATTGCAAAGTCTCCTCAGACTCTTATGAAAGCACGTTAGACGAGACATGCGAAAGTAGGGGAGCATTTACATATGCTGTTTGTCATGTTGTGACGAAGGATCAGCTCAAAGTAGGTCATTTTTCAATTTCGGAACCGAAAAACACGGTTTTTGGACTGAATATGCTTGTAACATGTCAATGCTTGTGTTTATTGTATATATTGTTGTAGATTTAGACGCTTTAGGTCGTAATCTTTCTAAAGATGTGCAGTATTAGTCTGTAGGTTGATGGGAAGGCACACAATAATACAATTTAAAAAAACTCGGGGAGCAATCAAGGAGTCATTTTTGGGGAATCTTGCTCAGACACTTGACTTTTGATCATATTTATATATTTATGCTGAAAATAAGTTTAAAAGAAGGATCTTAAGACTTAATAACATTTCAACTTAAATAAAAGTGCAGAACAACCTCCCACACAACAGGAGTTGCCCTTTGACCCCCGGCCCGCCTGCTGTTGGTCATGGACGGCTGCCATGGACGGCTGCCATGAGCGGCGGCGTCCAAAGCTCAAAACCTTCTGACGAAACTGTTTTTTTTTTTTTTAACACAGTCGATGTATAAAATCCCAACTGTTGTGCCACGCAGTCGTATAGAAGTAAGTAAAGCGTTAAATCTTCTTAAGTTGGTTGTGCAGTTGACATTTTCTGGCTTGTGTGTGTGTGTGTGTGTGTGTGTGTGTGCGTGTGTGTGTGTGTGTGTGTGTGTGTGTGTGTGTGTGTGTCGGGCTGTTTAAGCAACATGTCAATCACAGACTGTAACTCTAATTATATAAATCCAGACTGTTTGATTCTGGTAAATCTGAAAAGGTATTCAGGTTTTCAGCAGGTGGTTTTTACCATAATTATTTCTATTATTGTTATTTTTAAACCGTTTGATTCTCAGACACGCAGCCAGTCTGTAAAACCCCCCTCTCTGTTTTATAAACCTTGATTATGTGAGTTTAGCTCTGTTCAATCTCCACGGTCACGACAACATTTCCATTTATCTTATCAGTGCTTTATAGACATCAGAGCAGCAGCAGAACAATGACGGCCAAGTGACGATAAATATTCCTGCGTGGTTGTGGAAGAGCTGGAGAACAAACTTAAACAAAAAATAACATCTTCACATTTTATTGAAGATTCAGATTTATTAGTAATTGATTTTGACTGCTGTTTTGTTTCTTTCATCGTGGTTCTAACAAGATTTAAAATGTGGACCCACATTACTTATTGGAGGATTGTTGGCTTGGAAGTTGGACTGAGTCCATTGTCGTCATTGTGAGTTGTTATTGTTGTTGTTTTTAGCCCCTTAGTGGTCAAACAATGTGTACTGACTTTGTACTGTTGGAGGTCCAGTATTTCACACAAGATTTTGCGAGACCTCAAACTTTTTAGAGATGTCCAACCATTACAACCCGATTCCCAACTATAGATCGTGAGAAGAGAGAATTTGTGCCTAAACGAACGTTCCCGACCATTTCCTCATCACCTCATGTTATTTATCTCAACAAAAGGGCCGGCTAAACGTTTGAAGATGTTTTAGATAAATCACAACTTGTTCATGTGCTATTAATAAACGTAAGCAAATGTTAAATACCTTTTGAAATGAGACCAAAATAAATGCTAGTAACACGGCTACCTTGTTCTTTTCCTCTTTGGTTATATGATAAACGTGAATGAAATGTTCTCGCATCATTTAAACAAAGTGTTCGCTAACCTTTTTAACATGAGATTAAATGTTTAAAAGTAGGCCACAATTATCAGAACAATACAAACATTTAGGCTCCATCATGCAGCTCAAAGGTGGACTGCATGTGGAATACATTCTGTATGTATTTGGCGGAAAACGGCTCTTGAGGTGGTTTGTGGTCATGCTAGGTTTATTTTTTACATTTTAAAGTTAAATGCATCAATGTGCTGTTGAGAGCAAAATTCAGAGGCCGGATTTATGGAGAACTTTGTGCTCTAATTAAAACTGAAGTCATAAAAGCATTATTTTTTATAGATATGAATGGTGACAACATGGTGAAAATGTAGTGCGCCCACAAAGCATCGTGGCAGGCCACCACCGCCCCGGTGTTTAATGGTGGCCAGACAGTCGATTCTTAGCGTCTTTCAGATTTATCCGATAATCTTATCTGATAATCTAATCTGATATGAGCTGTGTCTCAATTTAGGGGAACCTCGAACCGTGAACTTCAACCAAACAGCCTTAACGAGAACGAAACAAATGGTGCGTTCAAAGTTTCCAAGTCACTCAGAAGTTGCTCTAAAAATGGAAACCGGAAAATGATACCTGAGTTTACAGTACAAGCTGTGGTGTTTTGTATCAACACTTGATGGCAAACGGTGTGTTAAACTAAAACTCTCAATGAACTGAGCTGAGTCACAGCGGGTCAACATTGGTGGAAAAGCCAGACACAGTCCAGAGGAAATCACCCGTGAAACGAAGATCTGCCTCGTTACGTCTTCACACTTCACAGAAACGCTGCCGAAAATCAATTCATTCATAAATCATTTAAATGAGTCATTATTAAGTTAATAACAAATTAATAACAAATAACACAATTTTATCTGCTATCCCTGTGATTTAACGTCATGTGGCTGACACACAATTACTCGTGGGACACTGCAACGGACACGTGGCTTGTGTCCTCCAAAGTGAGGTCAAACGAGGCTGCATTGCTCCGATGGATTTGGGAAGAGGGTTTTTTTATTATTTTTTTTAATGGGACAGTTTTGACATTCAGTCTCGAAAAAATTATAATCAAGTTCCAGCCCCTAAATGAGTTAAATTTGTATCGTGCATTCAGAGCGAGCGGGTAAATGAGCGCATCATTTAGTTTATTAAGGCCACTTTGACCTGACATGTGTGATTCACATGTTGACTGCTGATGGGATCGACCTTGCGACTGTTTGGCACGGTGTCTCCTGTCCACTCTGCAGTCACTTCACAGATACTGAATGGTTTAGAATGACATCATCTGAGCTTTCAAACTCCCCTCATTACCTCAGAATTTCAAAGTAACTGGTACAGCAATTAATTACTTAAGTTTTAGATTAGTCTTTGGGTTATGTAATATGTATTTAAATGCTATGCTTTGTAGCCACTTTGATTAATTATCACATCTGCTTAATGTAGGTGTTGTCAACTTAGACTTCAGGAAGAGAGGAAGTTATAGTTATTTTGTAAGTTTAGTTTTCTGCCATACGGTAAAAGCATAGTCTCCTTTGGTTGTATAGAAGTCTATGCCTCATGTGTAAAAGCTGCATTATCTCTCCTGACCACCAGGGGGCGACTCCTCTGGTTGTATAGAAGTATATGTGTCATGTGTTAAAGCTGCATTCTCTCTCCTGACCACTAGGGGGCGACTCCTCTGGTTGTATAGAAGTATATGTGTCATGTGTTAAAGCTGCATTCTCTCTCCTGACCACTAGGGGGCGACTCCTCTGGTTGTATAGAAGTCTATATAAATGACTCTACTTCTCTCTTGATTTATTCCCTCAGTAAACATTGTAAACATGAGTTTATGTCTCAATCTCTTTCAGTTTCAAGTCTTCTTCAATACATCATGATGTTCAAAACAGACCATAACGCAGGGGATGCTTTAGGGCGGGGCTCCGAGGTGATTGACTGGTCAACACCAGAAATGTATACAGCATCTACGTCTCTTCTACGCAGTCCAAACATGGTCACTTTTATTTACTGGTTGCAAAAAAACAAGATGGCGTCCGCCTTAAATCCAAGATGGGCAAATCGCTGAAATCGAGGTGTCACTACGACTAAGGCCACTTCGGTAAAAGTAACTCCATTGTACATGTAACATTGTATCTTTTACAAAAGAAAAGTTGAATTCATAAGCAACACAATGTACCTTTTTGCTCAATGCAACACACAGGTTTAATTAGCTTTTGGTGGCTAATGTGGCTAATGTCAGTAAGCTGTGGAAGTGACATTACGGAGTCCATTTTTTGCATTAATCATCATGCTATACCTGTGCATTGCGGCCACTATTCATCAACCGTATGTGCTCACTTTAATGGGATTTACTGCAGTTGTAAAGCCTAAATATGTAGCTTCATGGCCACTGCACTGCAGATGACAGTTACCTGTTCTCTGTTGCCTGCCCAGACATCCCATCTGTGTGTTTTCTACCTGTGGTTCTTGGGGTCAGAGGTTCACACTTCTTCCACTGATTAAATAGCTGATGGCTCCGGCACTGTCTGGTTACCGCCTGGTTACCGTATTTAAGAAAGCTGCATGAGGTCACAAGGGTTGGAGATGATTTTATGTTTTTATATTCTTCTACGGGGAACAAATGTTCATGGATGAAAACACTGTTGATGAATACGGAGTTCTTTTCTTCGCCTTCGACACAGCAGCTAAGTGAACCAGCTTTAATAAAATAAATTAGGGCTGTGGGAACATTTGATGCTGTTTGGACTCTGTAAAAACTGTTATTGGCGTTAATTAATATCTTCTCGATAAATAATAATCACCTTTTACATAGTAAAAAAAGACTATGAATTCAAGAAATTGTATTTATTTATTATTTAGTAATTTAGTTTGAATACAATCAGCTGTGAATCACTTGGTATACTTTAATATTTTATCAGAACATTTATGAATTGAGGTTTTATTTTGAATCAACTTGCATTGTAGTAATTACAATCTAATCAATTATATTACTTGTCACTTTGTTGCTATAATTTTTTTTAAGCAACCATTGGTCACATTTGGTTAACTCTTACTGTGATGTTGAGTGGTTTCAGTTATTAATAAACTCTAGACCAGGCCTGGCCAACCCGCGGCTCCCGAGCCGCATGCGGCTCTTTGCCTGGTTTCATGCGGCTCTTGCGTTCATATCGAAGTTTGTGGGTTTTTTTTTAAAATCTTTTTATTGATTTTGCAAATACTTTAGACCACTGGTGTCAAACTCAAGGCGCGACGGCTTGAAAGCCATGAAATCGCGGACCCGTTTTCAGTCATTTGCGGACCCATTTTCAGTCATTCGCGACCCGTTTTCAGTCATTCGCGGACCCGTTTTCAGTCATTTGAAGGGATTTTTTAATGCGGCAGAGTGCAATTTATTCAATTTCAGTCATATTGATGTAATGTGTTGTAACTCTGTTACGTTGTTCATTCTAGTCACATGACATATATTGCTTCTGTCCATCCGGGCAGAGGGATCCTCCTCTGTTGCTCTCCTGAAGGGTTCTTCCTGTTTTCCCTGTGAAATGGTTTTTACTATCTTTATTTGGGGAGTTTTTCCTGATCTGATGTGAGGTCCCGGGACAGGATGTTATTTGTACAGATTGCACATTTTAATTTGTGATTTTGGGCGAAATAAAATAAACTGAATTGAATTGAATATTCACACACTCCTCAATGCTGCGTTCACAACACACTTCACTTGCGTGAGTTTGCACATCGGACTATTTGTGATAGTTTGCTTCATTCCCAACCTTTTTTTTGTTATGTTCAAAAAGGCTGAAGTTATAACATTATTATGTGTGTTGTATTAACTTGTATCCTTAAGAAGCACTTTTGGGTTTTTAATTGAGTGTGAAAGGAAATATTTCTGTGTTTGGCATACTGTGACACTATCTCAGGTTCAAACGACACCATATTTTCATTAAATCAAATTAAGAAGTTGAAAATGTTCCTCGCTTTGGTCGCGGCTTGTCATTCAGGGTGATGGTGGGTTCTGCAGCCAGATCAGTTGAACCACTGCCCCAGACCACATGCATGTTCTTATTAGAGTTATGTCCTTCTCAACTGTGACAAAAAAGCTTTGAACAAAGTTAATATAATAACGTGTGTTTAATCTTTGTCTTTGTTATTTTCATCTGTTTTAAGTTTGATCTTTAATAGAGTAATGTTGGTTTCTTAACCCTAAATTAAATGGATTTATGTCGTAGTAACAGAGACATTTTTATTTTTGGCTCGGGGGGGTTCGTGATATCAGGAGGTGGTCGAGGAGAAACGGTAGTCATGGCTTTGGCGCTTAATTTGTAGAACATTCTTAATTTTCATAAAGGAGTCGTATTCATGCCTCTGAGGAGCAAATCAGTTCTCACTATGGGTTCCTGCTCCAGTGACCACAGAAAGTACTTTCTGTGCTTTTAGGTTGCAACCTAGAACCTGGAATGGCATTTGGCCCCCGGGCCTCTCGGTTTAAATGCAGGTGAAGTTCTCCAGTTCCCAGAAAGCTTCCTGGAATAGACGCTTTCGGTGGAAAATGGGCAATAAATGTGTTTTTGTCGACGCTCTTTCTTTTCCTCAGATCTTGTCCACACGTGTCTGTGGCAGGATTTCATGTGAACCCTCTGACTGCGATGCACTCGGCAAAGGAAAACCTCCCATAATCTTGTGTTCTCATGCGGCACCAGGTTAACTCCCAATGAACTGAGCTGAGTCACAGCGGGTCAATATTTGTGGAAAAGCCCGACGCAGTCCAGAGGAAATCACCCGTGAAACAAAGATCTGCCTCGTTACATCTTTCTCACTTCACAGAAAATCAATTCATTCATAAATCATGTAAGTGAGTGTTTTGTCCACACCAGCGGCCTCCAACGCCAACAGAAACTCAGTGGTGTTCAATTTCATGCTTCACATTTCCTATATGTGTCTTTTTTTTCTTCTTTTTTTTTCACAAATGAAGCCAATCAAACTGCCTCCATGTTTACTGAGAGGCAAATAATCAAATTATACAGCAACTCTCTCGAATGCTTTGTAGCATTTTGTCCCTTTTTTTATTTATCTGACTAAATGCCTTTGCAGAGAGTGCGTGGTTTTAGTTTGAAATGGATTAAGTAATATAGTTTATTTTAATAAAAGTTTTGAAATATTACTAAGAAGGGTTTATATACTTTATGTTAGCTCGTATGCTACCATCCGGTATGTTTGCCATCTTCTCCATCTTACAGGGCTCTCAAGTTTTTAAGACAGGCAAGAGTGACATCTCTCTCTCTCTCTCTCTCTCTCTCTCTCTCTCTCTCTCTCTCTCTCCCTTCCTCCCTCCCTCCCCTCCCACCGGGATTACATTTCACCCAGATACAACAGATACGTTTTTCTGATTGGCTATTCGTGTCGCCCATTTCTTTTTATTGATTGGCAGGGGATTCGGGGGAGACGTGCTTAATTCCTCCATGATGAGGGCAGCGCGACCAGGTCATGTTTGCGCGCTGCAGCACATTAAATAGCCTAGAGTTTTTTTTCAGCGTGAGAAATACACTGTGTGGCGGGAGGGCGTGACTTAAGACCGAAATGCGTGACAGTCACGCTCAATGCGTGACACTTGAGAGCCCTGGAATCTTAGCTTAGTGTGCTAGCACGCTAGCGTTTGCTAACAAGCACAAAACTAAATAATCCATCTGAGACGGCGTCATCGGCTTTGCCGGTATTTGGTGATGAATCCAAGTCTTTGACACATTTTAAGTTTGACTTGATGGTGCAAAGAAACATCAGCGATATCCGCTATCGACGAGATGTCACGCTCTACTTTTGTTCCCCTTGTGGCAGTCGATCAGATAGAAGGACCTATTCCACTGGGACATGTAGTCAGGACTCTTTTACACTGAAATGTGCTCTGACATTTAAAAATCTGACTTTTCAACCAGATTTCCCTTAGTTTCAATTTAGTTTTTATACCTGAAAATCACAGAATCAGTTCCCCCGGGGGCTCTGGTGAGCTGACCGTCTGTGTGTTGTGGTTTAAATCTGTATTTAATATTGTTCCTCCCCCTCTACCACAGGACCTGCCATCACTAGAACATGCAATAGAGGAACCATCCGCTCTGTCGTCGTACTGAGAAGAGCAGGTTCCAACCTGACATGGCCTCCTCCCCCCGGCTGGACGTCGACCCGCTGCTGCAGCTGCAGGAGGTGGACTCCAGCAAGACCTCAGAGAGGCCGAGCTCCCGCGTACTGCCGCCCGCCGTATACAGCCCTCCCCTTGGCATGGACGGCCAGACCGTCTGCATCCCCTCCCCGTACACGGACAGTAGCCACGAGTACGGCCACGGTCACGGGCCGCTCGCCTTCTACAGTCCGTCCGTGCTGAGCTACGCCCGGACGCCCGTCATCGATAGCCCGTCGGCTCTGTGCTCCCCGCTGAGCCCATCGGCCTTCTGGCCCTCCGGCGGCCACCCCAACATGCCATCATTGACTCTGCGCTGCCCTCAGCCGCTCGTCTACAGCGAGCCCAGCACACACGCCCCTTGGCTGGAGGCCAAAGCCCACAGCCTGGCCGGCAGGTAGGTTCACTGACGGGCAAAGTATAGCAGTAACTATTTAAGTGATGATACAATTGTTTAGTGAGTGCCAGTTAGTGAGTCTGGGTGGAAAATGGTAGGGAATTGAAAATGCTTCCACCATTACTTATCTGTAAATGGACCTCTAGAAGCTGAGCAGCTTGGCTGCCATAAAACACGCTTTGAGGCAAAAGACATTTTTGGATTGGAGTAGCTTCTTAAAACTTAAAACTGGGCAGTGCAATCTAACTAAGTGTGTGTCGCAGCTTTGCTGCAATCGTCACTGGACTCTGCTGTTGTGTGCCTTTTGACCAATCATATGGTTTAAGTGTTCTTCAGCTAGGATGCCCATTCCATTGGCTGATGGGAAGGTCTGCACTCAGACCAGTGCAGTTGGTTTGTGGACTGATGTTAAGAAGCCTCGAAATTGGATTGTTTGCGACTGATGAGCAGAAGTTACTGTTGATTTAGGATTTAGCTCTTCCTCCGTAGCAATACTTTATATTTATAGTCTTTATCTGTGCTGCTGTAGCAGTTGATAATCACAGGGCCACGGATGATGGATGATGGATATTTAAACGGCCATTCTTTTTCCCGGGTGATGAATGATGTGCAGTTTTCTGGATGCAATTTCCCAGTTGACTGATACGCGGCTGTGAAGACACTTTCAGCCAAAGAGACTAATGGCGGCTGAATGACAGGATAAAATTCCCAAAATGTCAAGTTGTCCTTTTTCCTCACCCCCACATGGTCTGTGTTTCTTCCTGCAGCTCGCCCATCAGCTGTAACAAGCCGCTGGGGAAGAGAACCGGGGAGGGAATGGAAGGCGTGAACTCCTCCTTGTGCTCCTCCGCGGCGGGGAAAGCCGACATGCACTTCTGCGCCGTGTGCCACGACTACGCCTCGGGCTACCACTACGGCGTGTGGTCCTGTGAGGGCTGCAAGGCGTTTTTCAAAAGGAGCATCCAAGGTACGGCGTCTCTCTCTCTGTCCGTCCGTTACTTCACCATCTCCGCTCCCTCTCCTCATCCAGTGATCCTTCTGTCCTCTCTCTCCTCAGGGCACAACGACTACATCTGCCCCGCCACCAATCAGTGCACTATCGACAAGAACCGGCGTAAAAGCTGCCAGGCCTGCCGCCTCCGTAAATGCTACGAAGTAGGCATGATGAAGTGTGGTAGGTACTCGCCTCTTTGACCTTGATGGGGTCCTTTGGATGTGTTGTCATCTTGTAGCTCTGAAACGAGTGCAAAAAACTCACATGGTGGGAAACGTTTAAAAACCAATGCATAATAATTCATCAGGATGAATGCAGAGATGCAGTTGTTGTCTGCTTCTGAGATTGAATAGTTAGGAGACATTTCAGCTATTATTTCTCCAGGGAAATGCAAACAGGCTCTTTATTTTTATTTTTATGGCTGTCTTAAAGTAAAAGGTGAGCTGAGATGAGAAGATGGACATCACTCTCATAAAGCTCACTTACTGGTTTTAATCTCCCCCCCAAAAACATGAAAATCCTCTTGCAGTCGACTAGTTTGACAGATTTCCCCCACTTGAAGACAACTTCTTCCCTCGGCTCTCTACTCCTGGAGGTTGTGGGTTCATACTGTGTTTTTTTTTGTTTTAGGCGAACCAAAACTTTTTCATTCATTTTCTGTATGCCATCTTTATTTACTCTTAAACAGTAACATATTTACTGGTATCTACACAGTGTTCTCTTTATTATAACACCAAAATTATTAAAATAGCCCTTGTGGTTGCAGAGATGTACCTTTTGTAGTTTGGGTATGCAATTTCCGAGCGGAGGCCTAAAAAATAGGTTCGTTTTTAAGGTGGAAACGGGCTTCTGTCGTCCCAGGAGATCGTACGTGGTGGCACACTGGACCACATGGTGGAACACCGGACCACATGGTGAAAGTGAGGCTCATATGAAACCAACGAAACGCAGATGGTGTCGTTATCCTGTAGTTATTAAATTGTGCAATCAACATTTACTTCAAATGATAAGTTAAAGTTAAATAAATGGTCTATTTCCACTTTAAAGATGACTCAAACACTGCAGTTCTTTTCTGGTCTAGCGTGCTGATGTCCAGAGTTTTCGATTTTAAAAGAACCTTTAAATCTCCGTCCTCCTCGTAGATTCGTCTATGTGATTCCAGATAGCGGCCCTTCTGCCCTTGGAAGCGCCAAACTTCGGCGCCATAGATTTCCAGGAAATTCCGGCTATCGCTATTCTGTAGGAAGTGGTCTCTGGCCTTGGGGTTTCTGTGAAGTGTGTCCTATTTTATATCACAACACATCGAGCTGTGTTGATTTACCCTTGGTTTGTTACGGTACAGACTCTTCCAAGTGTTTAAGAAACGTAGTGGATTCAGGTTTTCAGTCTTGTTTTGAAGCCGTTTGTAGCCACTGATATGTGCTATCACTTTTTTTATTTCCTTTTTAATTTGGGGACACATAAACATAGACTGTATGTAAGAAGTGGACAAAGTCGTCATGACATCACCCGTTATATTCTGAAGCCTTGAGTCGCCATCTTGGATTAAGGCCGTCGCCATGTTTTTTTTTTTCACAACCAATAAACACAACCAAGAAGTTACCATATTTGGAATGCGGAGGAGTGAGGCAACATCTGTCAATCACCTTGTAGCCTCGCCCTAAAGCATCCCCTGCTTTATGGTCTGTTTAACTCTAAATGACCATAATTTACTAAATGAACATCATGATGTATTTAAGAAGACTTGAAACTAGAGATTGAGACATAAACTCATGTTTACAATGTTTACTGAGGGAATAAATCAAGAGAGGAGTAGAGTCATTTATATAGACTTCTATACAACCAGAGGAGTCGTCAGGAGAGAGAATGCAGCTTTAACACATGAAACATATACTTCTATACAACCAGAGGAGTCGCCCCTAGTGGTCAGTAGAGAGAACGCAGCTTTAACACATGAAGCATATACTTCTATAAAACCAGAGGAGTTGCCCCCTGGTGGTCAGGAGAGAGAATGCAGCTTTAACACATGAAGCGTATACTTCTATACAACCAGAGGAGTCGCCCCCTGGTGGTCAGGAGAGAGAATGTGGCTTTAACACATGAAGCATGTACTTCTATACAACCAGAGGAGTCGCCCCTGGTGGTCAGGAGAGAGAATGCAGCTTTAACACATGAAGCGTAGACTTCTATACAACCAAAAGAGTTGCCCCCTGGTGGTCAGGAGAGAGAATGCAGCTTTAACACATGAAGCATATACTTCTATACAACCAGAAGAGTCGCCCCCTGGTGGACACTAGATAGAATGCAGCTTTAAGACACTTAAGAACCGGAGGTTGCCACCTCCATATGAAACAATGACACCTTTCATGCATCACATCACGTCATGTCTATTTCTCTCACTGTCTCCAGGTGTAAGGCGTGAGCGCTGCAGCTATCGAGGAGCCCGACACCGTCGCGGAGGACTCCAGTCTCGGGACCCGACAGGCAGGGGTTTGGTCCGGGTGGGGCTGGGTCCTCGGGCCCAGCGGCACCTCCACCTGGAGGCTCCTCTCGCCCCGCTCCCTCAGGCCAACCACGCACACCACTCGTCCATGAGCCCGGAGGAGTTCATCTCCCGCATCATGGAGGCGGAGCCTCCGGAGATCTACCTCATGGAGGACCTGAAGAAGCCCTTCACCCAGGCCAGCATGATGATGTCCCTCACCAACCTGGCAGACAAGGAACTGGTGCTCATGATCAGCTGGGCTAAAAAGATCCCGGGTAAGTGTGTGTGTGTGTGTGTGTGTGTGTGTGTGTGTGTGTGTGTGTGTGTGTGTGTGTGGACATAAATTCTTCCATTTGCGTTGGAATGTTTTGTGGCTCTTTATTTTGTGGCTCTCTATTATTGTTTCTACTTGATAAAACATGTTTTTCTTCTTTAAGCCACGGCACAATGAGAACATGATGATGCAATCTGGATCTTTGTTTTAGAAATATTTATTTGTAAGTGATTATATATCCTCGCATATGTATTGTTTTGATCAAGGTCTTAGTCGCTGTGTAGACTTTACTAAGTGCAAGACGTTTCCAATTTTCATGTAATCAAATGAGAGCGCAACGCTGATTTCAGTGCTTCCTTTCGGTGCCTGAGCCGATTTAAATACTTTTTTACACTACTTTGATGAGTTCGCCCTGGCAGCAGGTAACGCTAGCCTATCGCCATCAACCTTTTAACAGAGAAAATGCCGAACGGTAAACGGTCAAAAGTGGGGCTGTATTTCGCAAAAAAAGATTCGAACAACGCGACGTGCGGCCAATGCAACAAAACAACATCTAAACTCCCTGCTAGAAACATCTGTTTCCCTGATGGAGGTCAACGTCGGTGCGGAGAAACTGCAGCTGACCGGTGTTACGGATTAACAGGCCTTTGGGCCGAAAGGCGTCTGATGTAGTCGTCGTTACGGCAGATGTTGAGACTAGCAAGAGAACACGTAGCTGTCCTTGTGAATGCCGTATTGTTTAATTCTGCAATTCAATGTCAAACCATCCATCCATCCATTTTCAGCCGCTTATTCGGGGTCGGGTCGCGGTGGCAGCAGGTACAGCAGGCCGACCCAGGCTTCTCTCTCTCTCGAAGAAAAAAAAGATAGATATACGTTAAATTTACGGGATTCAAACTCATATCATTGGGTGGAAAAAGATCTGAGGTCAGTGGCATTATCAATATGCCACGATAGACATAGTGTTGTAGGTTTACAATCAAATGATGTACAACAGTCAGCAGTCGCATTTAAAAGGCAGAGAGCAACCAGATCAACTTGTGACCAACTGCCGACTACCATGGAGCATGTTGACGTTAACTGCTCCGCAGTTTACAATATCGCTGGTTTCTCCAACAAATAGACAGCTGTTTAAAATCAGACCATTCAAAACGTCTTCGTGGCATATTGATAATGCCACTGACCTTTTTTTCTTCTTCTTTTTCCTGTACTACAGAGTTATTTTATATGACACATGTTTGCACAAAACAGACTCTAAAGTCAATTATGTGTTATTTTTACCAACTTTATTTCAAAGGAAGGGCAATTTGCTGACTTCCTGTTTCAACACATAAACAACAAGAGACGTTTCCACTCGCGTGGATACTTTCCCTGAAAAGATTCAACAACGTCTAGTCCGGTATGTTTTAACCAGAGACTTTATACAAGAAGGTTAGACATTGAACTGCAGAATTAAACAATACGGCATTCAGGAGGACAGCTACGTGTTCTCTTGCTATTCTCAACATCTGCCGTAACGACGACAACAATAGACGCTTTTGGATGAAAGTCGCCAGTTAACATGGTCGCCTGTTAATCCGCAACACCGGCATGAACATCAGCTGGGAGCTCTGCAGGAGAAACGCTTCAAGCCGTGACACAAAGGGAGATTATTAGGAGACGTGTTTGTTCCTCGGTGCATTTGGTGTTTGACGAACTCAAGAGCAGCTCTGTCTGGTTCAGAAAAGCTTTCCCAGTTGATAGTAATGATGACGTGTAGTCCAGTAAAGCAGCAGAGTTTGTAGAATCCAACCGTTTCTGAGTGGGGTCCTGTTGCATCAGTGTCTGCTTGTGTCTGTTTTTTTTTTAAATATATTGTTCATAGTTTGAAGTTAAAAGGTTTGAGGCTGTAGTTTGAATTCAAGGGTTTTGTATTTATTTATATTTATAGTATACTTTAAACAGTTAATATATTGTTCAATTTGAAGAAAAAAATTGCCTTGGCAATAAAAAAAAGCCTTTCTTTTATGTCGTCAATCGTCATTTGTGTGTGTTTTTTTCTTTTTAAGTATACTTAATACCCACCGATACTTAATACCCATCCCTACGGATATGGATATGAAGGTTATGTTTAATCTTGGTCCTTTCTTCTTCTGTGGTGTTCTTCTTCAGGCTTCGTAGAGCTCAGTCTAGCGGACCAGATCCACCTGCTGAAGTGCTGCTGGCTGGAGATCCTCATGCTGGGCCTGATTTGGAGGTCGGTGGACCATCCCGGAAAACTCATCTTCTCTCCGGACTTCAAGCTCAACAGGTGAGCGGGCTAGGAGCCGTTTACACGTCCTCACACACGTCCTCACACACGTCCTCACACACGTCCTCACACACGTCCTCACATACGTCCTCACATACGTCATTATGTACGTCCTCATATATGTCATTACATAAGTCATTATATATACGTCATTATGTAAGTCATTATATAAGTCATTATATAAGTAATTATATAAGTCATTATATGTCCTTACATACGTCATCACATACCTCATCATACACGACGCATATGATGAGGTATGTTATGACACAGCCTCGTGCACAAGTAGCTGATATGTTATCCAGCTTTTTATGAATTTGCTGTGCAGGTTGAATTGTTTTGTTGTTAATTTGGTTACAGAGAGTTTTAGTGTTTCAAATGAATGTGCAGTAAAAGCACAATGTTTTACTTGATTTCTGGCTTAATGTCATCGTCTCACTAATGCATATACATTGTGAAACACAACATATAAAGTTATTCTTCTCTCCAGTGAGCGGCCTCGCTGTGAGGGGACAGCTAGCATTGCATATTGCCCACCAGAGCAGTTGGCCACTGAAATAAATAAAAGTATGGGGGGGTTGCATTCCAATGGGAAACGGTGAGACTAGAAAAAGGAGCTGAATTTTTCACCTAAAATGTACTTTTATATCTAAACGTGACGAAATAACTTTGTGGCATTCACGTAATTAACCCTTGAATGTAAGTTATTGTTATTTCACTTGCCTTGCTTTTATAAAATAAAATACATTCTCACAAAGATGGCTCATCAATACTGTTTCTTATTCAAAGTATTTCAGCATGTTGCTTTCCAGGAAAGCTTTTATTGTGAAACATCAGCAAGTAGAATCCACTACAAAGTACATGAGTAGTATCAAAAGTCTTTTCTACAGTTTTGAGGTACTTAAGTATTGCTTAACTTTCTACTTCTTCACTGTTTCAAAGGGAACTTTTTGACACCGAGATTTCACAAAATGTTTGGTCATGGACATTTGGTTTAAAGTCATGGAAAGGTCATGGAAATCCATTGGTCAAAATGAAGCCTGAAAGGCTCGGTTCTCTCTCCACTTGATAAATGAAAGGCTTCTATTATTTATTATTTTCTACAGAGTCATCTTAAACCCAAATTGTTGCATTGTTGCAACAAGCTGTTACTGTTGAGTAACAAGCTGCATGAAGACCTTGAAGTGGGGCCGATATCAGCAGCTCTCGCTGCAGATGTATCTCCCTTCTTCTGCAGGCGGCTCGTTTTTTGTGCCAAAAGCTGTTTTATCGCTCACCGTGTTCCCGTCCGCGCTGACCTTCAACTTCAGCCAGACAACGGTTGCCTTTTTCTTGGCACTCGGCTCTCCCTCTGTGTTCACGGTAAACAGCCGTAATTAACCCTCAGCTTGGATCTCCCTCTGAACCCGAGTACACTTCCTTGAGCAGCAGCCGCTAACGAAACGTTAAAACAATATTAAGTCTCTGGGGCTCAAAGTGCAGTGGAGCGACGACTCAAGCTGCTGATTCATTTTGCAGGAAGGTGATGCACAAACACAGTGAAACACTTTATGTGTGTGTGTGGTTGCTTTTACTGGGAGAGTGGAAGGTTTTATATGTATAACAACGTGTTATTTGTTAGGTAAATTTCTGGTATCCTATAGTTTTTTCTTCTTTTCTTTTTTCTTTACAAATCCACCAGAAAGACTTCCTGTCGGGGCCTCCTCTCCGCTCCGAGCCCGTTGGTTCCTGCTGAAGATGTGACTCTTTAAATATCTTCTTAAATAAAGGCCAACTACTACCTGCAATGCTGGACTTAGTAGTTTTTAGCTAACGTTCCCTCAAACTGGATGAAAAAGTGCATTTGTTAGGGACTATTTTCAGTCGCGGATTAATCCACATTTGGCGTGCGGGTGTGTGTGGCTTGTTGATGTCATTTTAATAGTTTGTGGACCACAAGGAGATCTATCAGGCTTTTGCATGAACAATAAATGGAGTGATCCTGATAGTGCAGAGAGCAGAACACAGAGTGAGATAATAAGAATAAATGTATTTGAGGACAATAGAAGGTCTTTCTTCTAAAATGTTTGACCTTTCTTTCCCCAACTGCCACGGGAACTATCACCACCGGCTTAGGTTGACCTTGACGTGTTCTCATAACACGCCTCGGTGTCCTCTGTGGAGACATACTGGATGCTAATCCATTCTCTGGCTCCTCGAGAGGCTGTCGTCGTAGCCAATCAACATGTAGGAAGCAGCTTTGGGAACCGGTTTGACGAGGCTCCAATTCGCCGCATATATTTGCATCGCAGGTTGTGATCCAGAGCCTCAGAGTCTGTTTTGCATCTTTTGTTCAACCATCAAAATAATAAATAATAAACAGCAGCAAAGCAAAGCTCTGACGTCAGGTCGCTTTTCTCTCTGTGCAAACTTAATGGTGTGTTACACAGCTGCCAATCAGGAAGTTGTAGAGTACCGGGTACATTTCAAGTGTTTTTATTCTAGTGCCAACATGAAAGCCTTGCTGTGGTAACTATGAATATTATCAGATGAGTAAAGAGGAGATGTTATGAAGACTTGAGTTTGGTGATTTGGCCGTCGCAAAGTATGACTATTTTTTGCAACTTATTTTTTACCACCAGTGAACAGGAAATGACCATATTAGGACTAAGGAGGAGTGACGTAGAGACACCGTATACGTCTGTGTCGACCTGTCAATCACCTCGTAGCCCTGCCCATAAAGCATCCCCTAATGTATTGTCTGTTTGACTCTACATTACCATAATTTACTAAATGAACATCATGCTATATTGAAGAAGACTTGAAACTAGAGATTGACATAAACTCATGTTTACAATGTTTACTGAGGGAATAAATTAAGAGAGAAGTAATTTTCTATAGACTTCTATACAACCAGAGGAGTCGCTCCCCCGTGTTGGTCAGAAGAGAGAATGCAGCTTTAACACATGAAGCATCGGCTTCACTCGTCAGAACCGGAGGTTGCTGCCTCCTAAATACTCAAACAGTATACCCTGGTTTTCAGCTAAAAAGGTGTTTTAGGGATCTAGTTATTCTTCCCCTCCATGATGTTCTCCTCCTCTTTTCCTTTTCCTCTCACCATCTCTCTGTGTCTGTAGGGAGGAGGGACAGTGTGTGGAGGGCATAATGGAGATTTTTGACATGCTGCTGGCCGCCACTTCCCGGTTCCGTGAGCTGAAGCTTCAGAGGGAGGAGTACGTCTGTCTCAAGGCCATGATCCTCCTCAACTCCAGTGAGTTCTGCTGACGCAGCTTTTATTCCTCTCTGCTGACGGGTGAGTTAGTTTGCAGCAAGCGACAAATCCTGTCGATCCTGTCCAGTCGATGCATTGGGTTCTCGCGTAACCCGGATAAGTTTGTGCCTCTGCTTGGTTGTGGTTACTTCCACTATGATCTGGAACTAGGTGGGTCAAAGACACCCGTCTCATATCTGATGAGGAAACAAATCTGACCAGAGCAAAATAAAACACCATTATTTAGGATCAAGTGGTTTCTTATCTGGCAGCCAAAACCTTTATGTATATAATATGTCTATTGCCACTTGAATGAAACTTATACAGACATGAAAATCCCTCACCTTTCGGTGAAATTCGCCGTTTTGAAACCAAAATATGTCATCCACGTGAATCACATAGATCCGAAGAGTTTTTGTTTGGGGGGGGGGGTCAACTGTCTGCCGTTTCTGAGATTGGAGTGGGACACGGAAAAAAAACTGAGGTCGTGATCATATTAGCAATAGAAGATCTTTGACGTGTCGAGTCTTGGCCAATCAGCGTTAAGATGTCTACAGCGGCTTCATTTCCCTCCCACCAGTTTAATAATAGCAAGCTAGTCAGCTAGCTAACACGTTCGCAAACGTTGTTGGAGAGACAGCGAGTGAGATTACTGGCAGCGGAGAGTCCGTGGCAGCGTGTGACGTTAGTCAGGAGCAGGAGAGTCAGCGGCACTGCAGTTCTACCTACTGACACCTCACTACATTTAAGGAGAGGACAATGGAGATTTTATCAAACTTTTATTTTAATAAAAAAAACGAAATGAGTTTCCTCCGTAGGGTGGCCGGGTTTATATTTAAGGGTTTAAGATCTACGTGTAGGAAAAAGTGTATCCTCTAGTTAATTATAATTCTAGACTAACAGTGACGTCTCCTCAAAGTAAAGTGGTATAACAGTATGACATAATATGGTCAAATAAAAAGGCTTGTACATTATACATATTATGGCATATAAGTGTAATATTATGAAGTGAAATGTAGTAGTAGCAAAACAATATTCAGTATAGTACAGCAGTATTGCATATTGTAAGTATTAAGTCTACAAAATATATATACACACACACTACCGTTCAAAAGTTTGGGGTCACTTAGAAATGTCCTTATTTTTCAGAGAAAAGCACTGTTTTTTTCAATGAAGATAACATTAAATTAATCAGTAATACACTATGCATTGTTAATGTGGTAAATGACTATTCTGGGTGAAAACGTCTGGTTTTTAATGAAATATCTACATAGGTGTATAGAGGCCTATTTCCAGCAACTATCACCCAGTGTTCTAATGGTACATTGTGTTTGCTCATCGCATAGAAGACTAATGGAGGATTAGAAAACCCTTGTGAAATTATGTTATTAAATTATATTATATTATATATTTAATTATAATTAAAATTATATTAAAACAGTTATGCTGGTGAGAGAAGCTTTACAACTGGCTTTCCTATGTATAGCATCACATGTGTGGGTTCCATTATACTCTCAAAATGGCCAGAAAAAGAGAACTTTCATGTGAAACTCGCCAGTCTGTTCTTGTTCTTAGAGATGAAGACTATTCCATGAGAGAAATTGCTAAACATTTGTCTGGGTGACCCCAAAATTTTGAACGGTAGTGTATGTGTGTGTATGTATATATATATATATATATATATATATATATATATATATACACTTGGGTATTGACAAAAGAAGAATTAAAACCCATAATGATCATAGTTTGTCAGCTTCGGCAATGACTCGCCCGTCACTATATATATATATATATATATATATATATATATATATATATATATATATATATATATATTGATATACTTGTGTGTATTTATACATATATATATATATATATATATATAAAAATGATATATATATTTGTGCATATTTATTTATATATATATATTTGTGTATATGTATATAATATATATATATATATATATATATATATATATATATATATATATGGAGCACGTGGCCTATATATATATATATATATATATATATATATATATATATATATATATATATATATATATATATATATATATATATATATATATATATATATAGGCCACGTGCTCCAGAGTTGCACATCTTCATTAATAAACGTGCGACCCTCACACAGAAGTTGCAATGTCAGAACTGTCCGCTTGTTCATTCTCTATAGATAGAGAAGCGTTTGGATGGGCTGACCTCTGAAGATAGGCTTTATTGCAGTGCGGCTTTTTGTTTTTTAAAACCTTTCAAGTGTTCCAAGCGCTCACCATATCCTCGCCCAGTCGGCCAATTGAGCTCTCGCCCAGTCGACCCCTCACACACCAGCCGATCTCGTGGAGGTGATCGACCTTTCCGCAGAGTTTAACTCGGTTCTACGGCAGATGCTCGCTCTCTGCCAGACTCTGTTCTCTCTGTTGACTCTGCTCCATGCAGCTGGCCTTAGGAGAAGAACAAAAAAAGAAAAAGAGAACAAATTGCGAAAGAAGTGAAATCGAGTCTGAAAACGTCAAAGGGAACAGGGAGGGATTCTAAGATTTATGTATTTGGACAGATGGAGGCCGTGGCTCGGTCCTGGTCCCGGTGGGTGGACGGGTGATCTACAGCTTCCCCGTCTTCTTCATCTGGAATGTCCATCACAGTGTCATTTGGCGTCCCCGATGAGCCAGATGTTTACGAGTAGCGGTCGCTGTTGGATTAAAGACACTCCAACCGTAAACTTGTAATTTAGTTTTTGTTTGTGTGTAAACGTCTCGACTTGCGATTGTTACACGGGTTGTGTTGCGGTGCCACATGAAAGCTTATTGGGTTTCCATCGTTGTTACAACTCCGAGGCTGCAGCATCGAAAAGTCATAAATACACACATTTATTTAACGGGTAATGTTAATTAAGTCAGGGCGGCTGTGGCTCATGTAGAGTGGTCGTCCTACAAGGTAGCCGTTCGATGCCTGGTCTTTGATCCAAAGTTTGCACGTTGAAGTGTCCTTGAGCAAGGCACTGAATCCAAGTTGCTCACCTTCTGCTCCTAAATTGCTACGGATGGGTTAAAAATGCGGAGAAATATGTAATATATACAAATATAAAATGTAAATATGTAATATGCCAAACGTAATAAAGTGTAAGTAATTTGCGATGTCGCCATGTGTGGAAACAGAGAAGAGACTTTAAAGCTTTACGATCAACATCCAGAAAGACGGAGGAGAGACAGCTAACGGAACACTGACCCCTGGTCAAGGGAGGGGTACTGCCACAGTCTATGCATGAACAATGGCGGCACCATTTAAACGTTTGTGTTTTAAGCGACACAAACGTTATATTATATGCAGAGACATTTAACACTATTTAAATAAATTGTGACAGTTTTGAAGGATGGCATCGCTAAAGTGATGAGGACGGACCTCATCCTGGAAAAAGAACCCTGCAGAGAAAATCCTGTGTTCTTATTCACCTTTCGCTCGATCTGGTCCGTTTCTACTGAAGTCTGAACTCTGGCATCTCGACCAATAAGTCACGCTTTCTGTCCTCCAGCACAAGAAACTCAAACAACAAGAGTCTGTTTGTTGCTTGGTCCAGTCCTGAAAGTCAGATACCTCAACGGTTTTGCCGAAGCCTTTTGGTTTGGCTATCGCCGATCTCCAGTGGACGATAGCTGAACTCTGGCTCTGCTCTATCGGGCCAACGCTTCCCTTGGATCGGCGCTTCAGAGGCATATCAAAAACAAACGATTCAAGATCGTTTTTTGTGTTTTGTGGACTCTGGAGGACAAACCATCCTGAGCTCACGTTCAGGCTAAAATGTCAACGTTATCTCATCATTTAAAATGGCATTTTTTAAAGCATTTATAGGGGCGTTTATTGAGCAGTGTTGGCATTTTAAACTCTATACCGGTTGATTTCCGTACGGTATGGATTTGTCATATACCGTCATACTCACTTCACTCATGGTTTGAAAGAAATGACATCGCCAAAATGTATGCTGGGTAAAGCCCGCCCACACAGGAAGACTCTTCTTGAGCAGGAAGAAGTCTCTTCCTATGCGGCTGAGTGGGCGGGTTTACTTAGCATGCATTTTGGCGATGTCATTTCTTTCAAACCATGAGTCAACTTCTATCCGTGAGACGTAAGTAGCCCAGACCGCTGTACACGCAGCTGTAACTATAAACATTAAATGTTGCTGCCTGCCGAAGAATGACAATTACGAAGAATGACAATTATGGCTGCGCATGCACCACTAATATGAATGAACTACATTCCGCATGGTCCTAAATCCCTCCATGTTCAATTCAGTTTATTTTATATAGCCCAACAATACAAATACAAGTTTGCCTCGGAGGGCTTTACAATCTGTACACATGACATCCCTATCCCGGAACCTCACATCGGATCAGGAAAAACTCCACCAATAAAGATAGTAAAAACCCTTTCACAGGGAAAAAAAGGGGAAGAAACCTGAGGGAGAGCAACAGAGGAGGATCCCTCTCCCCGGATGGACAGAAGCAATAGATGTCATGTGGCCAGAATGAATAACGTAACGGAGTTACAGCACATTCAATGAATGTGACAGAATTTATTCATATAATGAGTAGTAGGCATGGTCCATGATCCAGATGGCCACGATCCATTAAGCAGAAGGAGGTAGAGAGGAGGGGCATCCCAGGGGCAGTGGGAGGAGAAAGCAGGGCCATGGCAGCTGGCAGGCCTGGTTCCAGACCGGTTCCATCAGCAGGTTCCAGGCAGCCACGAATCCATGGAAAAAGAAAGTAGAGTTAGTAATATGCATTGAAGAGACAATCATTCATCCAGAAAGAGAGAAAGAAGAGGAGAGGAGGAGAGGAGGAGCGAATGAGGAAGAGAAGGAAAGGAGGAGCTCAGTGTATCCTAAGATGTCCCCCAGCAGTCTAGGCCTATAGCAGCATATCTAGGGGCTGGACCAGGGCAAACCTGAGCCAGCCCTAACTATAAGCCTGAAACAGCCCTAACTATAAGCGCCATCAAAGAGGAAAGTCTTAAGTCTACACTTAAATGAGGTGACCGTGCCTGCCCCCCGTACTGAAAGTGGAAGCTGATTCCACAGAAGAGGAGCCCGATAACTGAAAGCTCTAGCCCCCAACCTACTTTTTTACACTCTGGGAACCACAACTAACCCTGCATTCAGTGAGCGTAATGCTCTCGTGGGGTAATATGGCACTATAAGGTCCTTAAGATATGATGGTGCATCACCAGTTAACGCTTTGTAGGTAAGGAGAAGGATTTTAAACATGATTCTCGATCTTACAGGAAGCCAGTGGAGAACAGCTAGTACAGGAGTAATGTGATCTCTCTTCCGCGTCCTCGTTAGTACTCAAGCTGCAGCATTCTGGATCAGTTGGAGAGATCCAAGGGATTTACCGGAGCAGCCTGATAATACGGAGTTACAGTAATCCAGTCTTGAGGTAACACATGCGTGAATCAATGTTTCTGCATCGCATTGAGTTTAGCTTCCTAACACAACCTATGTACCAACATACATACAGCTGCTGGCCAGTGCGAGTGAGTGGTGAATAACGATGGCGGCGGTCCTTTTCGGCGTCAATAAATGAATGTGTTTATTCGGAAAAAAATACCGTGATATACCATGAAACCATTACGTTTTCTATTACATGTAATTACGCCCCGGGCGAGACCCCCGCCGGGATTTTTCTTATAAACTTACATTTCTCAATTGCACAAATCCTTCACTAGAACATTTGAATAACACACTGAAGAGAATCAATGCACACAATTCTGCATAAAAGTGCCAAATATATATATATATATATACAATCAGATATAGAAAAAAATGAACAAGAGCAGAGATACAATAATATAAAATATTAAGAATTATATACAAATACAATATAGAATAAATAAACACACATGTAAAAACACACTAAAGAAAATCTAATTATTACACTATTGCACTAAGAACAGAAAACACAAACCAAAACTGAAACTAAAACTTAACCTTTCTGGCCTTCCTTGATGCAAAATCATCAATAATGTCATCATATGAAATCTACTGACTTAAGCCCACTAATTACATTAGAGCAGCGGTCCCCAACCCCCGGGCCGTGGGTCCTTTGGTACCGGGCCGCAGAGAAAGAATTTATAAAGAAAAAAAGAAGAAAAAAAAGTCGCAAAAATGTTTTATTTTGAAAAAAGACCGGATACATCCTTCTGTGCGTAGCCTCAAAGTAACCTCTTAACACATGTCAAGAGGTTCCGTGATACGTTACCCCAAAAGTGAAACATAAAAGTCCGTTACAAATCGGTGTTCTGGATTAAAATCAAGGCAGAGTTACTGAGATCGCCAAAAAAGCTCTGAAACCCTGCCTCCATTTCAACATCCTGTCTTTGTGAAGCGGGTTTTAATGAAGTTACAGAGTGCACATAAAGGTTTAAGTTACGGAGTACAGTCAGTAGACTGGGCATAAACACACATCGGGGCTCGGTCTTTTTCTCCCGTCACCCCGAGATGGGACCGGCTCGTAGCAGAGAAACAAGCTCAGGGCTCCAAGCAGGGTCACCTGCAGCTGCAGGGGGCGCCAATTTGCCAATTCCCCACACAGTGATATGATAGATAATGGAAAACCGCTTCGCGGCCCAGATGATATTTTTTTAAGTGGTCGTGCCGCCCCCCACGTGACATGCCCGGTTCACCCGTTCCCAAAACCGCCCCTGCCTACACACAACTGATGATGTACAAAGATAAATGAAAGGTCCATACTAGTCTCCTGGAATAGAAATGAGGAATGCTCCGTGTGTTGCAGATCTGTGTACGAGCTCCCCTCAGACGGCCGAGGAGCTGGAGAGCAGGAACAAGCTGCTGCGTCTGCTGGACTCTGTGATCGATGCTCTAGTCTGGGCCATTTCCAAGCTGGGCCTGTCTCACCAGCAGCAGACGCTTCGCCTGGGACACCTCACCATGCTGCTCTCCCACATCCGCCACGTCAGGTACAGCCAGCAGGCGGCAGGAAACCGTGCAAACCGCACGGAGGAGGGAATCGAGAAAGCAGACAGAGGCTTTTATTAATCGGCGGCCAACGTTATGTCTGTCTTTGGGATTAGCACGCTCCCACAACATATATTCCTACATTAATGCTCAACCAGCATGAATACCAGCAAAGAATACTTGGCCTGAAACGATTGGAGGATCTTTAGGTAAAGACTTTTTAAGAAAGCAATAAACCCGTCCTTGTTTTATAATGATAAAGTTGATAAAGCTCTCAATCGAGGATGATAAAGCTCTCAATCCATCCCAAAACCACACTAGCATAAAAATAATGAACATAGTAACAAAGTAACAATATGTCAAGTTAATAAATTCAATCAAAAGCCAGAAGTAGATTCGAGATTAACGAACAAATAAGTCTAGAAGTTGTGGAAGGACTCGGTCCGAATGAGTTCTAGGCTGAATGATGCTGCAGAGCAATCTGCTTCTTGTGTGCGAGCCACTTCCTGTCACATCATCTGTATTGTACTAAAGTGAATCCAAATGCTTGAACTTCCGCTTCCCTCCGCAGCAACAAAGGCATGGACCACCTCTCCACAATGAAGCGGAAGAACGTGGTGCTGGTGTACGACCTCCTGCTGGAGATGCTGGACGCCAACATGACCGGCAGCGGCAGTCAGCCGTCGTCCTCACCGAGCTCTTACTCTGACCAGAACCAGTACGCCCAGACCCCGTCCCACCAGCAGCCGGCTGCCGACGGCCCGCGGGGACCCCTCGAGGACCCGGTCCTGCTGGACGGACACCTGCAGGCTCCACCCCTCCAGTCGTCCAGTTTAGTGGTGTCTCACATGGACGGCAATGAGTAAGTTACTGCCATTGTACGTTTTCATTGTACTTGATTTGAAATGGAATATGGAGATGATTTTATAGAAGTGTCGTCCGATCTGACGTTACCGTTTGAATACATCTTATTGAAAAGACGACTGTAACCACGGCCTTTGTGAAGAGAAGAAGAGTTTTAGTTTGAGGTAAAAACTCATTAGTACGAATTTTGGGGATTTTCATGCTTTCGGATCAGTTAAAGAATGATGGAAAAGAAAGTAGAGGGTAAAGAAAGGAGGGAGGATAGAATGAAGGAAATAAGGAGAGTACTATGGCAAGGGAGGAAAAGAGGGAATGAAGGAAAGCCAAAAGAAAAGAAGGGAATGCGGGAAAGAATTGTGGGGAAAGAGGGAGAAGGAAAAGGGAAGAAGAGCAGATGAGAAGAAAAGTAGCAAGGAAATAAATTAAGACGAATAAAAGGAGGTAGGAATAAAGGAAGGATAGAAAAAGATGATGGTATAGAGGAAGGAAAGGAATGAAGGCTAATAAGGACAGGAGGAAAAGAACATAAGAAAAAATTAGGTTGGAAGGAAAAGAAAGGAAAGATGGAATGAAAGCAAATAATATTGAAAATATTTGGCGAAAAACGTTGTTGATGAAAAGAAGTCAAACTGGTTCCCAATGAATCATAACTGTGACAACTTCCCTCCCAGTTACATCCACCCAGAGCCATGGTCACAACACGCCGGGGACAACTGTCCATCGGTGCAACCGACAGATTACATCTTCGCCAACCGAGGGGTCATGGAAACGACCTTAGAGGGGTGACGGGCTGAAAGAGACTAACTGGGACTGAACCTTTAATGCCCCTCCTCCAAAGATGGCGAGAAGGAAACAACTAAAAAGGATTAAAAAACAAACGGAAAGTACTGTTGTGAGGTATTTTTTTTCCTCTACTGTTGATGTGTTTTTAGTCTTAAAAAAAAAAAATATATATACATATTTTGATCGAATGTATATTTTGTGTGCGTAAATATTTCCTGTGAATGTGCACTATCCGGTCACTGAACCTCTGCCGGTCAGTGAGCTCTTTTTTGATATACAGCATTTGTATCTCTCTTTTTCACCTCGGTGTAAACATCCAGAACAAGCCGGCTACGAGTTACAGGACGGTGCATGTGGTCAACGCTCACACACGTTTCCATAAAGGTTGTTAGTCGTATCGCAAAAAAAGAAAAAAGGGCATTGCTTTCTATCACACTGATGTTCTTCTCTTCTCTTCTATACATGTACTTTGGTATTTTAATCGGCGCCTGTTCATCCAGGTGTTTTTTTTCTACTCTCTTTGTACAAAACTACAAGTTTCCATCACGAAGCAGCAGGTTGTGGCGAGTGGCACGGACCGGGTCCCAAAACCTCACAAAATAACCCCAATTTAACTCCATGCACGCTAAACAGCTAAGCTCTTAAAAGTTATGCCAATATATCAAATTGCTAATATTAACTGTATGTATGTTTATATTCCTAAGATGCAAAACATTACTTTACATCACCCTTCCAGTTGGACCTTATTGTAGAAGAACTATGAAATATGTACGGTAGTTAACGGCCAGAGAACAAATTAATTACTGAATTTCTTTTTGCTTTACCTTCACTTCAAGAGTTGAGCTAGCGTACCAAATATTAGCAAGTTAACATGATTATTATATGCATGTTGACACAGTGCTGGCATGCTAAACGTTAGCATGTTAACATGCTTATTATATGCATGTTGACACAGTGATAAACATGCTAAACAGTAGCATGTTAACATGCTTATTATATGCATGTTGACAGTGCTAACATGCTATCAGTAGCATGTTAACGTGCTTATTATAGGCATGTTGACACAGTGCTAACATGCTAAACAGTAGCATGTTAACATGCTTATTATATGCATGTTGACAGTGCTAACATGCTATCAGTAGCATGTTAACATGCTTATTATATGCATGTTGACACCGTGCTAACATGCTGAACATTAGCATGTTAACATGTTTATTATATGCATGTTGACACAGTTCTAAAATGCTAAACATTAGCATGTTAACATGCTTATTGTATGCAAGTTGACACAGTGCTAGCATGCTAAAGTATAACGGTTTAGCTACGCTGGTAAAGTTAAACATTGTCCTGTTTAGGTTACTGCAGCACTTCAGATAGATTTGAATACTTCATTCATGACTTATACCTAGACTGAATACCGTGTTACCTTAGGCTGTCCTTCAAGGGTAAAGCTTACATGCAAATGCATGTTGATATGCTAAACCTGGCATTTTTTTTTAAACTATGTTTTGTTTGCTGCAAAGGAAGCAGAATGGAAAATGTATTAACGATTAAATTAACGCATACATTTATTTTATTTTTTTTAGAAAGAATTATTTAGATTTATTTATATCATCTAGTTTTTAACATTAAACAAAAAGGCATTTTCTGTACAAATCAAAATTTTATTAAACTGCACACAAAGTTCTATTTGCATGCTTTATGTAAGTATATATAGATCATATATCGATAAAGCTCATTATTGGCAACTCTTTTTGGAACAAACCTCCATTGAGCCCATTAATCATACGACACCTTCGGCTCATGAACGCTGCACGTTATTATTATTATTATTATTATTATTATTATTATCTGTTACAAATCTAATCGATTCAAAGCAGAAATAAACACACAGAATGCTTCTGGTAAACATTCTGTCATTCACAGAACACACAAGGAACCGTCTGATTTCTGTTCTCGGCTCTGCAGACGACTGTTTGCTTTGAGTTCTTGAACTTTTTGTCTCTTTGCACGTTTTGAAGCCTTGTGTTTCGGCTTGTTTGCCGTGTTCTTGATTCTTGCTCCCCGCTGACCACACAACCTCCTTTTAGTTGTTTGGTGCCATCAGAGTTCAAACGGCTTTGTTTTGATCCTTCAGAATATTGGATTCATAACCCTGAACACATCATTTAGGACCTTTTTGGACGTCCGGTCCGGTCGAGCTGTGCCACTTCGCTGCCAATGTAAATTCAGCCTTGGTGCCAGATTACCCTTCCACTGCTAGACGGATATGTGTCCACTGCGCCTTCTTTCCTGGTGTCTGTAGCTTGCACATGCATACCAGCACACACACACACACACACACACACACACACACACACACACACACACACACACACACTTCTATGAGATCTTTTGCCTGCTCTGAACCAGGGTCTTTCTCTAAACCCGGCAACACAGTCAACACAGTTTATTGTCAATCCAAAATGACAATTTATACCCATAAATAAAGAGTTCACAAAATAAATCCAACTTGAAAGACTTTTTGTCGTTTGTTTCTGTTCTGCCGAGTGTTGCGTTTTTATATCAAGTGATACCCTCTCACTAACATTTAGGATCAATTATGTTAACACTGGAAATGAAAAGCTTTTAAAGAATCTTTGATTGTGTAGATGTAGATGTTTTTGATATAGTAATGAAACAATTAACTGTAAATAGACATAATGCTGGAATGTTGGCTAAATTAGCTATTGTTATATCAGGGGTGCGTCTCTTTCTGACCCCTAGTGGTCAAGAATCAAGCAGCTGCAGCTTTTACCCGGCAGAAGAAGGTCGCTGTGGGGAAGAATCCTTCCTCTCCTCCCTGAATGTGGCAGATGTTAAAGAGGGGAAAGTTAATGTTTGAGTTTCAGCTGTAGTATAATTAGTGGAAATGTGTTTCTATGAACCAATCTGAGTCTGACGAGCCTCATTATGTCACCAGGAGCCAAAAACCACAACAACAAAAACTCAGATGGATCCGTCAACGCGTCGCTGTGTTCAACCTGGGCCCCGTTCCTCGTACGTGGTTCAACTAAGTCGATCAAATGTCCTATTATCCAGCTTAAATTACCCCGATGATTGACGTCAGGCTAACTCGGTTTCTCAAAGGCTGATCTGCGCTCAAACAGTTTCGTTAATTCGAACCAGACGTCAGTCATCAGGATAATTGTGCGTGCCCATTCCTTTTCAAAAGGGGAAAGAGTCGAGCACTGAATCCATGATCTTCTAACGCTACACTGTAAACAGAATTTATTTTATTTTATAACAGATTCTCCGACCACTGCTAATAGACGGAAACAGATTCCAACAACATACGCATTCATATCTAATATCCTTTGCGTTGTTTGCCAAAGACATACAGCATAAATCATGGAAAACTGTTTATTGTCAATCACAATAGACAATCTATACATCCCATAAATAATAGCTCACAAAATAAATCCAACTTTACACACTTTAGTTGTTTCTCTCTTTTGTGTTTGAGGCTGAGATTATATACAATTTATGATCAAAAATTTAAAATACTCGAATTAGTTTTTTAGGATCAATAATATTAACGCCGTATCTGCACAAATATCTTTAAATGTGTTGTATTGACACGACTACAAAGGAATCACTTATATTCATGTTCTGAAAAGAGTTTTAAAGAAGAAGCCGTATTTTACATTATTTTAACCTGCTGGATGTCCCAAAAAATAAATAAACACCTTTTAAAACTTAATTTAAATGATTTATTTTGATATAACTGCAATGTGAGATTTTGCACTGAGGGTTAGCTACTAACTTTAGAAGTTAACAAGAGGACTTCTTTTACAAAAAACCTTACGATTACTCCAATAAAGGAACATAATCATAGGAAAATATCTCTTTTTGAATCCACTGGCATGTAAATTATTGCGCCGTTAAATATAGATTTCAGTAACACTCTCAGTATTTTGCCCGTATATACATATATAAGCATGAATAACACCAATAAGTACATGTGGCTACAGAAAGGCATGTTGCAGAGGAATTGTCACTTCTTAATTATCACTCAAAACGTTTCTGTACAAAATGTGCGATCCATAAGTGTCTTCTTCTCTGAAAACGGCTGCAGTGGTAGAAACTGGCTTGTGTGCTTTGGTTCATAAAACTGTCCCTTTTTCCTCCAGTTTAGTACAAACATGAAAATATCCCATGGGTATTAAAATAGGGTCATGAATTTGTTTTGGTGGATGAAAGAACCAGTGATATGGCTTCTTCTTTGGTTTTCTTCATAACTGTGGAACTCCACAACAAAGAAATATATAGTTTTAAATACAAATTAAATTAAATTTTAAAAACAAAAGATGGCCGGGGCTTCTTTTTTTGTTTCTTTGTACCGGCACATTAACGCTATTTAGGTTTCAATTTTTTTATTTTATTTTCTGGGACAGACCGAACCTGTGGCAGCTCTCATGATGGGCGGGGCTTCTTTTTGTGTGAAAGGGAGACGTGTCTTTGTACATGTTCAGGGCTCCATCTTGGATTTTTCTTCATGTGTGTGTGTGTGTGTGTGTGTGTGTGTGTGGGGGGGGGGGGGGGGGGGGGGTAGCGCAGCATCATGTGGGCGGGGCATCATGTGGGCGGGGGCCCGTTAGTGTAGCGCAGCATGGGGTAGAAGGAGCGGGCAAAGTTGTTGGCCAGCGTGCAGCTGTGGTTGTCGTCGCTCAGCGGCACGAGGCAGACAAGGACCAGCAGCAGGAGGAAGAGCAGGTGGAGGGGGATGGCGGCGCGAAGGACCCGCTGGAAGAAGGGCCGCCGGGGGGGAGCAGCCCGCCTCTCCTCCCTGAAGAGGGCGGAGGAAACAGAGGGTTGAGGGGAATGCTCTTTATTATCATTATTATTCTTTACTTTGGAGCAGTAGTTTCACAAACACTTTTTTTTTCTTTAGTTCTTCCTAATCCCCAAAATGTAAACATAATTTAAAAAGTGACCCCACTGCTTTACATCAAAGAAATCGTTGCTATGAAAACTGTAATAATCGAGAGTAAAAAAACAGTTCTACAAAGACTCGTCTGTTGAAATGTAATTATTTCTGATCTCCTCAGTTGTTTTTATTTAATTTGGAGGAACTGAACCTTTTAGTTAAAAAAAAGAAAAAAGAATCATGCATGAATAAGTTCTATCTTGTAAAAAACACCTTTTAGTCGCTGGTTGTTCAACAGAAGCCGCCTGCAGACCTGCAGTCTCCTGTAGCGACAAACACACAACACAAGTTACTCACTAGTTCACCTTCAAAACACACAACAGAAAACAGAACATTTACTATCTAAGAAGTACTTAAAGTATGAAATACTTATTTGACATTAAAACATTCCCTACCTGTGTTTTACTATAATAATATGATGTTTTTGGATTAATATTGCTGCTGCATTTATGTTGCATTGGCTCTTTTTCCACATTCCTACAGCTCCACACAGACAAAAGATGTTTTAAACTTCAACTAAAAGTTGAAGTGAATGTTTAAAAGTTGAAATGAATGTTTTAAAGTGGCTTGACTTTAACCAGAGTAAACATTCAGGTGTACCGTGTGCAGCAGCAGAGGAGAGCCCAGTGTTCCCAGTCCAATGCTGTCCATCTCTGAGCTGGTTGAGCTGGTTTCCTGAGACACAGACGACAAACCATCAGATTAGACCCAGAGGTCAGAGGTCACAGGTTTTAAAAAATAAATAAAAAGGGTTTTGTTGGAAAGCTTCCAGGCAAGTAAGATATCACTTCATAACAATAAACCAAATATCATATTGCCACAAATAAATACAAAATAAATGAGGCCTCGTGAAGAGCCAGGCGGCCTACCGTTCTCCCCCGCAGCTCACTCAGCTCGACGGACACCTGGCGCAGCAGCAGCTGGAGCTTGTTGCTGATGACGTGCACCTTCTCCTTGGCCTCCAGGCGGTCCTCCCCCGTGGCCTCCAGGAGGAGCTGAGAGGAGATCTCCTGCAGCGAGGACACCTCCCGCTGGCGGCCACGCAGCTCCTCCTGCAGCGCCTGCAGGCAGGAGCGACAGAGAGCACAGCGGTCAACAGGGTGTGAGATTATAGTTTTAACTCTATTTACTATTTACATCTGGAGTGGGCAGATGGAAAAATACTGTCTTTAAAGTGCTGACAAAAATATAGATGTGGTCAGTAAATAGCTCCACCACTAACTTCATTTGTTTGAGGTGAAACTTTATGCTCAACGAAAGTTTTTTGTTTGTTTGTAGAAAGTGAGACAATGCTGGGTGACAATCTGAGAAGATTTTATTTTCCTAACCTGATTCCATGAAATGATCATTGTCGAATTAATTGTGTCCAAATGTGTATATTTACAAGCAATTAAGCCCCGCCCACAACTGGAGAGGACAACAACCAATCTCTCTCCATTGACTTTGTATTGAGTGAAGGTGCCTTGTTGTTACTTTTGGAAATACATAAAAGCTGCTATGTAGTGGGATGCACAATCAAACACAACTAAGTTTTGAAGAAAATGAACTTCCTGCTAAAATATTTTTTTTGACATGCTGACTCACCGTCAGCCCGTCTCGCTGCTGCATGATGGAGTGAGATGTCGACTGCTCACCGACGTTCACCACGGAGAGTTTGTTCTCAGCCTGAGAGAGCCACAGCAGCAGAGAATGCAGCGTCTCATGGAACTCCTGAAGAAGAAGAAGAAGAAGAAGAAGAAGAGGAAGAAAAAGAGGATGAAGGAGAAGAAAAATAAGAAGAAGAAGAAGAAGAAGAAGAAGAAGAAGAAGAAGAAGAGGAGGAAGAAGGAGTCATTTAAACGTCCACATGTCTGAACTCCATCCTCCTCATGACCTCGTCACTGGTTGTCCCACCTGACACTGCATCAGAGCGGCCTGCAGCCTCCCCTCCCAGCTCTCCAGGCCGCCGCAGGCCAGCGTCCAGCTGTGATTGGCTGAGCCGAGGGCATCCCGCAGCTCGGCGCTGTCGCCCCGCAGGAAGTGGCGGCTGCTCAGGTTGACGGAGATCATCAGACACTTGTAGCTGTTGAAGGTCTTCTGCATCTCCTGGAGGGAGAGAGAGAGAGAGAGAGAGAGAGAGAGAGAGAGAGAGAGAGAGAGAGAGAGAGAGAGAGAGAGAGAGAGAGAGAGAGAAAAGGAAAGAGAGAGGGGAAGAGAGAGAGAGAGAGAGAGAGAGAGATGTGGTTTAAGATTTTAAGGTTTAAGGCGTTTCTTCTTCTCCGCGCGGTGATCTGTCAGCGTTTCTTACTTTTAGTTCCCCGATGTTGGCCTCGATGTCTCGGGTGCTGGTGGCCGGCGCGATGCTCTGCAGCCTCTGCAGCTCCGGCAGCACCCGGCCCAACCAGGAAGTGATGTTGCCGAGGTCAGAGTTCAGCTTCTGCCACTGCTCCAGGTCCGGCTCCTCGTCCTCGCCGCTGAACTTCTGCACCTGCAGCAGCTCCCAGCGCTCGATCACACCTGCAGAGTCACGCTGTTACTTTAGTTGTGTCTCTAAACGTACGAGCAGGACGACTTTTTACAAACCAAGTTATTTCACGGGTAACGGAGCTTTTCATTTATTGATTTCTGTCTGGATGTCAAGAGAATTTCAACAAATGTAATTTAAAAAAAGGAAGATTATCAAAGCTTTAAATGGTGTTTAAAGTGTTTTCTTCAACTTATTGTGTAAATGATCCAAATAAATTATTACCACTTAACTGATGAGGCATTTGTCTGAAAACTGTAATGAAACATACGACAAACACAGGTTTCTTTTAAATAGTGCTGACACAACAAGTTGACAAAAAATGTAATAATAATTTTGCCAACTGATTAAGTTAATATATAATATAATATATTTTTTGTATTTACTATTTGCTGTTGGCAGCTGCACAAATGTGTGGCTATGCATTTTTCATCTGTTTTATGTAGTTTGGTTTGTTAGTTCTTTGGACCGTCAATCAAATAAAACATGACAGGAATTACATTTTTTTTTAATTATTAAATCACTAAATCCAAAAAGTAGTTGTGAAATATTATGAATCCTTACATTGTCTGCCAGAGTTGTTTAAAACACAAACATTTTACCCAGAAAGAAAACGTTGTTTTCCTGCACCACCGGTACCTGTGCTGGTCTGCTTGTCCGCAGTACTGCTGGTCAGACCCGGGTCCTCCAGATCCTCCTCGTCGTTCAGGATCAGCTTCACCCTCTTCACGCTGTCGATGCTGCCGCTGCATTCCGACATCAGCTTAGCCTGAACGCACACACACACACACACACACACAGTTAGATTTCTTGAGACGATGGGCTCTCGAAGCCCTCGGTGTCTGTCAGTCCTTACGTAGCCCTGCTGGTGGAAGGCGGTACTGCCGGTGGGAGACGAGCCGCTGAGGCCTCGGAGGATTTCTCGGGGAACTCGTTTCCGCTCCGGGGAGCCGGGCTGATGCCAGCTGGGCGGGCCGGTCACGGACTTCACTGAGGAGAGAGAGAGGGAAGGAAAACGAAAAGGGTAGAATAATAGGGAAGAGAAGAAATGGAGACGGGGCCAAAACAAAAATATATATAAAAACATTAACCACAGAAAAAGAGAGAACGGAGTGATAAATAGAACCATGAAACTCGTCACACAGACTTGTGATTTACTCAAACCACATGCATCCGTCAAATACATGCAACTCATTCAAACATCATAAAGTTATGATCTTGGTAAACAATTGTTACAACGGAATAAAAGGGTTTGAATGTCATTGTTTCACGGAATCTGTGCCTGATTATTAAAATTAAAATAAAACCTTTCAGCAGGTAATGTTGTACATAATACACATAAAAAAATACAAATACACAATACACAATACAAATGAGCGGTCACCTGACAGGGCGCTGAAGAAGGTGGCCTCGTCCTCATCTTCCTCATGTGACGACGACCCCCCCACGTCCACGGTGTGGTCCCACTCCAGCGGGATGGAGTCCACGCTGATGGGGGTCTCTCTTCCTGACCGCTCCAGGGGCGGCGCGAGGAGGTGGCATGCAGCCTGCTGACCGGCGGAGACTCCACTCACAGCTGGAACCTCTTCCTCCTCCTCCTCATTCCTCGCCGTCTCCCAGGAGGAAGTCCCGTTGGTAAGATCAGCTGAGTCGTCCAGGTCCGATGGCTCCCTCTCCTCCTCCAGGACCTTCAAGAACAAGAAGAAAATCATTTAACTTAAATGTAAACAAGCCAAAGTCTCTCTGGCACAAAAGGTTGCATAAGGTCAAAGACTTCAACTTTTTTATTTGTATAACAAGTCAAAAATTCCTTTCAGAGGGACATTATACCATAATTCGGTGTGGCGATGCCAGCAAGGCTGCTGGCAAGTACACTGCATGTCCTGCGGGCTTAATAATCATAATAATAATCATAGTCCCACAAGATGTTTGCGAGTATCTCCTCCTGTGCGTTGCCAGCACATGCGTCAAAATACATCAAAACGTGCGGCTTGCATCGGGAATCGTGTGCTATGACTTTTCTAAGAGATTCGGCCAACCGTTTCCCCCAAAAGCGAGAAATTGTCCCATTCAAAAAATGTTGGGCACAAAAATGTGCCCATAGTGGCTTGCCATACTTTAACGTAGATAAATGATTTAAAATTTAAAACCTTGACAAAAGGATGAAGTATATTTGCCTAAGTGGGAATTGTTTGATAGCTAGCACAGTTTTCATGTAATCATTGTTTAAGTTTAGGAATATTTTTGACTTTTTCAGAGTTTACAATGCAAGGCACGGAATGTTGTGGAGAGCCAACTGCCAGAGTGAGAGGGAGCAACAGAAACTTGTAAAAAAAACAACCTTATTTTGCCTTTAGTCCCACAATTCTCAGTCTTCATACATCATTGTTGGATAAAAACGTAGGAAATATTGTGCTTGTGGTACACAGCGTCATGGAATCCTACAAACTTTTTTGTCAGCAAGCCTGAAAGTTCAGCCAACTGCTCCATTGGACTCCATGTTAAATCGGACCACAATTTTCTCTCATGAAGCAAACAGGAGCACTTTCTGAACTGCCCTTACGCTCTCATTTCTACACCCCACAAACATTTAAAGGACATTTCTGGGTTCACATGAGTCTTATCTCTCTCATGATTCATTTTTTGTTGGTGTTCGGAGTCATGGTTTTTGATAAAAAGCAAGAGATTGACCGGTTCACTCGTTGAAAATCACAGTCCAGTCTGCTTCTCACCCCGGTGCTGTCACCATGACAACCAGTGACACGCACGCACACACGCACGCACAATAACCTTTAAAAAGGGCAACACATTAAAAAACAAATTAAATATAAATTACAATTGATTGATTTCAATGAACTTGCAATGTTTATTTTGTGAACCGCAATTATTATTATTTTTATTTATTATTATTTTTATTTATTATTATTTTGGGACAAGCTACTTGTTAAACTGAATAAAACATTTAGGTTTAGCCTAATTTAATTTAGTATTAAGATGAGCGAAGCAATATATATTTTCTATCATTATTTCTGTATTCTATGTAGTCTTCATTAGTATTCTATTAGAGTAGAATTATACATGTCTTTGTTTAGGTTTATTCATTGTACTTTTATCTTTTAAGCATTTTGAGTTTCACACACTTCTAATATTACAATAATATAAATCATTCTTATTCTTTATCATTATCATGCTTCATCTTCTTCTTATCATTCTTCTAATCATCATTATCTTTGTGTCATGTTGAAAGCCAAGGAAGTTTTTAATAAATAGCTTGAAACATGTGCTGAGGACTTGAGGAGGTCTTGAAGTCATCATCATCACTGAAACCATATTAGTACTACTACTATTACTACTACTACTACTATTACTAATATTACTACTATTACTACTATTAATACTATTCCTAATATTACTCCTATTACTAATACTACTGCTAATTATATGACTATCACTACTACTAATAATATTACTAATACAAATACTATTACTACTGTTAATACTATTACTAATACTAATACTATTACTACTACTACTACTACTACTACTATTACTAATACTAATAATATTACTATCACTACTACTATTACTACTACTAATACTAATATTACTATTACTAAGACTATTACTACTACTATTACTACTTCTGATAATATTACTACTACTACTCCTACTATAACTAATAATAATACTAATACTATTACTAATACTACTGCTGATACTATTACTATTATACTATTACTAATACTTATACTACTGCTATTACTATTACTAATATTATTACTATTACTACTACTATTACTATTACTGTGACTAATACTATTCACATGAATAGTAATATTACTAATACTATTACTAATACTAATACTATTAATATGATTAATACTACTACTATTACTACTACTATCCCTGCATTAAAAAGAAGCAACACGATCATCGTACTGACCGGCCTCCGGTGGACGAGCCGCTGGTGGAAGCGAGCCACGCGGCCGAACACCTCCTGGCAGTACGAGTGTAGCTCCTCCAGCTCGTCCTCGATCAGCACGGCGTCCAGGGGGGCGCTCTTCTGGATCAGGTTCTCCCCGAACACGATCAGGGCGTCGATCTTGTTGGTGTTCAGGGTGATCTCCTGCTGGAAGCCCTGCAGGGTGGAGAGGGGGAGACTCTGGTTTATTTATATTATGGGATGTATTGCTGGCCGACCGCCGTGTGCTCGTGGCAGCAGACTCACGTTGAGCTGCCTCATCTTGTCCTCCACGTCGCTCTCGGAGAAGTGCTCCACGTTGGTGAGCTGGAGGTCCATCTCCGTCAGCCAGACCAGGATCCCCTCACGCGTCCCCTCAAAGTCCTCCCTCTGGGAGGTGAAGTGCTGCAGAGAGGCGTCAGGGTTTAGTTTAGCTGGCAGGGAAACAGTAAAGTTATCTTCATGTCAATCATGTCTGTCATATGGGTGGATTTGTTGTCATTTTATTATCATTTTTATTATGTTATTTTTTTATTTTAGTTGTTCTGTTTGTCTCTGTCCTTGTAAAGCATATTTGAGTATTCAGAAAAGCGCTATATATAATTAAAGTATTATAATTATTATAATTATTATCATTATTATGTTGTTCCAAGGGGAGGGCTCATCCTTTCTTTCCGGCGTTAAGAGTTTATTTCGGGAGTTTTTCCTCATCAGAATAATTTATTGGTTGAGTACATTGCAATTTAACAACGGTGAAAGGTGCATAACAATACACATAGACAATAAAAACAATAAAATAATATTTTCATTATCCAATGCAAGGATCCAAGGAAAAGGCAATTTGCTATAAAGCCTTCTGAGGCAAATTTGTGATTTGTGATATCAGGGGTTACAAATAAAAATGAATCTAAGGAACAATATTGGTATAAAATCTAATAGTATTTAAGTATTCTATACATTATTTATTATGTATTTATATTATTGAATAAATAATAAATGATTTATTTACGTATTTATATATATATAAATACAATATTATTTATTTATACAATATTATAATGTATTTATATAATACTAAATAAATAAACACAATATTATTTATTTATATAATTTATATATATATTGATGTGTTATTTATTTATATAATTTATATATTTATGTATTATTTATTTATAGTTTTAAATAAATAAATATGATGCATTTATTATTTATTAAAATTATTAAATAAATAACATATTATTAATGTATATACTATTATTATGTATATAATATTTAACAGTATAAAAGTGTTGTATGAATGAAATGAATATTATCTCAGCACCAGGACATATGAGCCCTCCTCTATTGACCACAGTGGCTGCGTGTGTGTTGACTCTGGTCTGCTGCACATTCCTGTGACGTAAATATAAATATCGCTTAAAGCCCGCAGAGGTCAAACAGCAGCGATCTTTGATCTCATTCACTTCAATAAAGCAACATAAGCGTCCTCATAAGCGTCCTCATAAGCGTCCTCATAAGCATCCTCATAAGCATCCTCATAAGCATCCTCATAAGCGTCCTCATAAGCATCCTCATAAGCATCCTCATAAGCATCCTCATAAGCATCCTCCATCTGCTAAGCGACAAACATCCGACTTCTTGCAAGCGTGGCGTCTCGTCAACGTCTGAATGACCTCAATCCCGGCGGCTTAAAGCCGAGCGGAGAGCAGGGAGCCGCTACTCTGCCTTCTGATCGTCATCTCACTCGTGTTCATGGCGCTGTCAGTGTTGCTGGTACACTGGGGTTTCTGGGTATTGAAGTTCAAATGCGTTGACCCCGTCTCACCTTGAGTCTGCGGAGCACAGACGCCACCCTCCTCTGCAGGCCGTCCCACCTCCGGTTCCCCTCGCGCACCAGGACCTTGAGCTTGCTGGCGGCGTCAGTCCGGTTCTCTCGGGCCAGGCGACGGTACTGTTTGTTGACGAGCTCCAGCTGAGTCAGGCGCTCGTGGACCTGCCGCTGGAACGCCTGGCGGGAGAGCGGAGAGGAAACACGAGTCACGATGCTGGGAAGCCAAAGACGGGTTTTTAAAGTTTGTGCTGCACTTCGTGAAAGTGACAGTACAATGTGCTCGTATACGGTGTGTCAGTCTGCAGCTTAGAAGCTCTGGAAGTTACAGAATCTGTATGGATAAATCCGTCCGTGGTGCTGAAGTAGATGGATATGTAATTGAAAATTCAAAGCTAGGGGGTTGTTAGAAACCTCCCCGATGAAGGCAAGATACCCCTTTTATACTTCATATACATTCAAATTCATTTTTTGCATATTATCATACTTTTAATTTCCATTGAGAGAGTCCATCACATGCCTTTGTTATGACCTTTTATTGTTTTAGATCAGTGCAAACTAACAAAAACAAGTGCACTCTTATTGTTACAATGCATAGTGCACTTTACACAGTGCAAACTGATTGTGCAATACTGTTCTCATATTTTTGTGTTTCTAATGTTTACCTTAAGTTGATTGTAATTCTGTGTGGAAGGAGGACCGAACAAAATACATTTTTCATTGCACGGAGTAACTGTCCGTTATCTGTGCATATGACAATGAAAATATCTTTATTCTTCTAGAATCTTTATTTAAAAGTGACTGCATTTACGTGCAAAACACTTTTAACTATGTCACCAGAGACAAAAGGTGCTTGATGGGAACGTTAATGATGAACTGATTGGTCGGCCTTCCTTTCCGATATTCTGCTAAAAGAGAAAAAAAACTGAAAAAGAATGAAAGAAAGAATGTGTCTCCTGACCTCAAACTTCTTGAGCTCCTCCTTGGCGCCGGTGTAGAGGACGTCGGCGGAGTCCGGCTGCGCCGCGATGAGCTCAGCCGCCTTCAGCCAGTCTTCAAAGCGAGAGAAGTCGTCCAGGAACTTACACCAGAGACGCCAGGTCTCCTCAATCCTGGAAGCAAATCATTAAATCATAACATGCACTCTCTACTCTAATTATTCTTTACGAAACGTGAAATAACAACCCAAACCAGACGGGATACAGATTTCAAAGGGGGGTTTCTGCGCCCGCTCACCTCATCCTCCTCTCCATGGACATTGCGCAGATGTTCCTCCAGCGCCGGTCCAGGCTGCGCGTCGTCTGCTGGATGGAGTCGTTCTCGCCGTCGCTGCTGCCACAGGCGTCGGCGTCGCAGAGCAGGACATCGCAGAGCGTCAGCACCGACGCCACGCTGTCCGTGTGCTGCTCAATGTCCCGCTGCAGGTCCTGCAAACGGTCCGAACCGAACAGTTTGAAACTCAGTTACCGGGCAGGTATTTAACTCATCCATACAACAGTATGCTTTGGAAGAAAGTAAGGGCTCTCAGTTTAAGCTTTCAAAAAGCTGCCTGGATAAACCACACATGATGTGCACAGATGATGTCTACAAGGAGAACAAGCGTGTTTCATCACCTGCATCTCTGCAGGAGGATCTCATGTCCATCCCACTATTTTGGTTCCTTTAGATTTTAAATGTTCTCACAGAAGTACGGCCCACACAAACCTGCAAAGCCCCATAAGTGCTGCGTCTCAAGTAGTTATTTAAACTCTGAGCCCTAGGGTACCCTAATATGGGGTTCCGTTTATATCAGGTCACAAGGTACAAATCTAGACAAATAACATGGTATATAAATAAAAAAAATACATGTTAGATATCAAATTAAACATAAAAAGCAGGGCTACAATAATATGTAATACCTCTAAACACAACTCAAACAATACATAGGATTAGGGGTTAGGGTCTGCCGTCTAGTTCTTCCTGAGTGGAAGGTGGAAGGACAGAAGTCCAGCATTGTATCCCCGTCGAGTCGAGGACGTAGCAGCGCACTTCAAAAGCTACAACAGGCTCTGTTTACTTTCAAGGTATGTCCAAAAGAAACACACTGCTTTCCCCTGTATTCACCCTGAGTCTAGAAAGATCTGTTCTCCCTTTAAACCAATCGCTCTCTAATGCATTATCATTATATTGTAACGGACTGAGGGAAATGTTGTGTTAAAAATCTTATGTTCAGGATGTAAGTGAACGTCTCATGAGCTGGTAGCTGTGAAGCGTGTCTGTGATTGGAGAGCGAGGATGTTGTTGTGTGGGGTTGTGTTACGACCCGTTCGGAGCAGAGTCTATGACCCGGAGTTTTGCTGTTGTTTTGGCGTAGGCTACGGCCCACAGTAGCCTGTTCTATGTTCCCTGAATAAACACCCTATAAGCCATCTACGTCTCGTAGCTTTCCTGACCCAGGGTCGCTACATTTGGTGTCAGAAGTAAAACTTTCACTATCATCAACATCGCCACGCGAGTTAGCAGCAGAGAAGCTAAGTGGCTAACGCTCGTCAACGTTGAGAAACATGACGTCGGGGAGCCGTCTCAAGATTAAACGGGAAGGAGAAAGTGACGAACGAGAATGGGACGGCGCAGCCGGGGCCTGGCAGACGACGGAGCACCAAGAGCGGGTAAAAGAAATGACCGCGAGGATGGCTGCAGAGGCTGGCTTTGGCCACTCGGTGAGGGAAATGGCGGCCGTAGAGGAATAACTGCGGCCGCAGAAAGGGACATGACTGAGCACACTGAGACACGCAGAGAAGCTATTCCGTCCACAATAAAGACCCCCAGATATGATGGTAAATCCAACTGGGAAGCTTAACATGCACAATTTGAACTATTAGCCCATGCCAGTAGATGGTCCACTAAAGTAAAAGCTCTCCAGTTAGCAATGTGCCTCACGGGTGACGCTTTATCAAGCCTGCTGCTGCTGAGTCCCGATGATAGGAGTGATTATGATGCACTAATTGGGGCTCTAAAGCGACGATTTGGACAATGCTCTGCCACTAGCCTGCTCCGCTCTGAGCTATGCAGCAGACAGCGACGGCCAGAGGAGCCGCTGAGGGAGCTCGCTAATGACATTGAGGGGCTTGTTCACCGCACCTACGCCCACATACCCCCGTCCATCCAAAGCGAGCTAGCTAGGGACCATTTCCTCCAGGCCCTGCTGCCAGCTGACCTGCGCATCCAGACACTACTCGCTCACCCTGGGTCGCTCCAGGAGGCTTTGGAGTCAGCAACGGAGAGAGAGATGTTGTGTGCTGGCGCCATGGGTAAAGTGGTTGAAAAAGCACCAAAGGGGAGCCCTGCTTGTGAGACGGAAAGGGAGTTGGCGCAGCCTGCCTGGGTGGGAGAGCTAACTCAGCTGGTGAGGGCTGCCACTTTGAGAGATGAGAGGCAAGACGCCACGACCAAGAGTCTGCTGGGGGTGTGGCCAGCCTGGCCACCTGGTCCGACACTGCCCCCATTCCACCGCGAACAAGGGAAACGAGCCGGGGACCGCATAATCAGGACGATGCGGACCCCTGGCACCCTGTCCCAGCCCCCTCTAATTAACGAAGCTACGCAACCGTCCGGCCAAATAGGGACAACCAGACCACTGGAGGATTTTGATGGTCAGCTAGAGCAACTAGTGGTGCTGAATCGAACCTGGATAGGAGACTGTTGGTATGCACCGCTCACCATTGGAGGGACATGCTGCTCTGCACTGGTAGACACAGGTTCGTCAGCAACCCTGGTGAGGCCCGATGTGGTGACAAATGGAACTGATATTTTTCCCACTATAGTGAAAATAGTCACCGGGGAGCGAACTCCCATGGTTGGGGAAGCAATAGTGACTCTGGGGCTGGGGAAAAAGGCTATCCGCTGCCCGGTGTGGGTTGCTAACCTGGAGGACTGTATACTGGGACTGGATATTCTCGGGGCTTTGGACTGTGTCATCAGCACAAAGAGATGGCCATGTCATCCAGATGTGGCGCCAGCCACCCCGGCCTGGCCGTGTTGCGACCCACACGGTTGCCACACTGACGGCTGAGACAACCCCTAGCTGCATCCCTTCAAATGAGCTACCCACACTGCCAGCTGCTGAGTTGCACCCACCCCCAGCCTCTGTCCGGCCAGCTGCAAGTCCACACACACAGGTGACAAACGCCTCTCCACCTGACGACCGTGAAAGAGTCTTGGCAGTGAGGGAGGTCTGGCAGACAAACTGTGGTGGTCTGACTCCTAGCGAACAAGATCTCTTGTAGCAGCTGCTTCTTGAGTTCAAGGACTGTTTTTCAATGTGGGCCGCACAGATCTCATCCAGCATTACATCGAAACAGGAGATGCACGGCCGATTAGGATGAGACCTCGATGCCTCCCACTGGCCAGGCAGGCTGCGGCAGACAAAGCCCTGCAAGAGATGCAGCGAGCGGGAATCATCGAGCCTTCCACCAGCCCCTGGGCCTTGGCGATCGTCCTGGTCCCCAAAAAGCAGAAGGAGGCGTGGCATTTCTGTGTGGACTTCAGGCCCCTCAACAAAGTGAAAAAAAAGGACTCCTACCCCCTTCCACGCATCGACGAGGCCCTCGGCACGGTGGCAGGGTCAGCCTGGTGACGCAGCAGACTGACAGCTGTGGACGCAGCATAGTGGGGGTGCAAACAGGAAGAGGATGTCGACATAAGGCCAGTGCTCGCTTGGGTGGGATCCCAACAGCGACCACCTTGGGGAGAGGTTACCATGTGTTCTCGAGCCACAAAGGGTCTCTGGTCAATTTTTCAAGCCCTGCGACTGCGTGATGGTGTACTGCAGAGGGGGTGGAAAGAGCCGGTGACTGGAGAGACACAGTGGCAAGTGGTGGTGCCCAGGGCTCTGAGAGAGACAGTGCTCCGGGCAATGCATGGAGCTCCGGGATCTGGTCACTTTGGCGTTACGAAGACCCTCCGTCGCCTCCGCCAGGGGTTCTACTGGGGCCAACATAGGCGGGATGTGGAGTACTACTGCCGCCGCTGCGACCGCGGCACAGCGAAGAAAAGCCTTGCAGACAGATCTCATGCCCAGCTCCAGCAGTTTCCGGCTGGGTGTCCCATGGAGAGGGTGGGGATTGATGTTCTTGGACCGTTTCCTCACTCAGAGAGGGGCAACCGTTACATCCTCACTGCCATGGACTATTTTACTAAGTGGCCCGAAGCTTACTGCATGCCGAACCAGGAGGCGGAGACAATTGTGGATGCTCTGGTGGGGGGAATGTTCAGCAGATTTGGGGCCCCTGAAGTCATCCACACAGATCAGGGCAGAGACTTTGAGTCCTGTGTCTTCGCCGCCATGTTTGACAAACTGGGATCCCACAAGACCCGCACTACACCCCTCCATCCACAGAGCGATGGGCTGGTCGAGAGATTCAACTGCATGCTGGCACAACATCTGGCCATAGTGGCAGCTAAACATCAACGCGACTGGGACGACCACGTGCCTCTTGTGCTGATGGCTTACAGGTCTGCTGTGCAGGACTCCACTTCCTGCTCTCCTGCCCTTCTCATGCTCGGCAGAGAAATCCGGACGCCAGGGGAGATGATGATGGGGAAACCTCCTGACGCCCCTGCGGGTCCCACCGGGGCTCGACTATGCTCGGAAACTCCAGGACCGCTTGGAGTCGGCCCACAAGTTTGCCAGATGCGCAGTGCGCGCGTAAGGCAAAAGAGGAACTACGATGTGCACGTCAGAGGACGACATTTTGAAGTCGGAGAGCTGGTCTGGGTGTATAGCCCTCAGAGGAAGAAGGGCAGGTGCCCAACGCTCGATAGTGAGTGGGTGGGGCCTTGCCGAGTCCTGGAGAGACTTGGAGAGGTGGTGTACAGGGTCCAGCTGCCACCACGAGGAAGGAAAGTCGCTCTGCACAGAGACAGGCTGGCCCCCTACTGGGGCACATTCACCCCGGGGCACGGGGAACCCTGGACTCAGCCCAGACTACCCCCAAACCCTTCCCAATGGGCCCAGCCTTTCGCCCGCCCCTTCACAGACTGGTCTTGGTGTCCCTGGCCCCGCCCCTCCCTTCCCTTTCTCTGCCCTTGGTCCCAGCGTCCCCTCAACCCCTTTTCCTTCTCCCCAGCGCCGACGGCAGCCTCGGAGGAACCGCAGGCCCCCTGGCCACCTGAGAGACTTTGTTTGTCCCCTCGGGGGCGAGGGACTTTGTGGGGGGAAGGTAGTGTAACGGACTGAGGGAAATGTTGTGTTATAAATGTTATGTTCAGGATGCAAGTGAACGTCTCATGAGCTGGTAGCTGTGAAGCGTGTCTGTGATTGGAGAGCGAGGATGTTGTTGTGTGGTGTGGTGTTGTGTTACGACCCGTTCGGAGCAGAGTCTATGACCCGGAGCAGACGTGAAGCTGGTTGAGAGGCTTTCACGGGGTTTTGCTGTTGTTTTGGCGTAGGCTACGGCCAACAGTAGCCTGTTCTATGTTCCCTGAATAAACACCCTATAAGCCATCTATGTTTCGTAGCTTTCCTGACCCAGGGTCGCTATAATATTCATCTATTTATATCTGTGTTGTTGCTGCTGATGTTATTATTGATTTTACTAATATTATTTTAGTTTTTCTTACATTATATTCTCTTTATATCTCTGCATCGGCAGTCATAGTCACCAATTCTTGGACTCAATGGAGAGCACTTTTTAAGAAATATAAAGTATGGATGGTGGTGAACAGCGCAACATTTGTTGTTTTTTTTATACATTGTTGCACCGGTGATATTTAAATACGTCACTTGTTTTAGAGACAACCTGCTAACGCTTAAGATTCATACGCTGTGAAGTATTATTACTGTAATAAAGCTTTTATTCTTTTATGCCACATTGTTGTTATTATGACACCGCAGATTAATTAATCAAAATATAAAAAGGGACTAAAATTGGCGACAAAATTGTAAAAGTTATTTTAGAAGCCTTCAAGAACTGACTGTGTATTTTGGTCTGTGTGTGTGTGTGTGTGCGTGTGTATGCGTGTGTGTGTGTGTGCGCAGCCTGACAGCACTTTTGTCAGCTCTCGTTTGTTCAGTTACCACTCTCCGGGTTGCCATGATGAAAGCGTAAAGAGCCCCTCCACACAGGAAGTCATTTCAGCCGTCTGTCATCCGCTAATGGGGAGGGGGGAGAGAAAAAGAGAGAGAGAGAAAGAGAGAGAGAGAGAGAGCTGCATTCTCTTTTCTGGGGAACAGGCTCCTTTTTGGGGCTTTCACCGCAGCTGTGCTGCATTTTCTTCATCACTTTTACCAATTTCTTTTTTCCTGGTTTCTGCCTGTCTGTCATACGTCTCTACCTGTCTGTCATGAACCATTTATTTCCTCATTCATAAACTCAGATGCATCCCGGTCCAAATTCAGACTGGCCGCCAAAGAGTCGGGTGTATATTTTTTCTTCCGTCACTCTCCACATTTTAAAACACAATATTTCAGTTTTTTTGGGAGGAGAGGAAACAATTAGCAGGTCTGCGTACTCCTTACTTTAACATTTTGTGAAATCCATGCATCTTGACACAAAATCTAGCATAAAAGTAGAAGAAGAAACATCCAAACTCTCCTGGAACCTGTAGATTTTTGACAGCGCCGGCAGCTTTTTATGAAAGCTTTCTTTGGGCCGCCGGCTGAGGCCGAGCTCTCGAGTGCATTTACCGTCTCTCGGCCCAGCTTGACGGCCGCCACCCTTCACAAATATGTCCTGGGATTTTTTACTTTGCAGCGAGCATTACTCTCCTCTCCTTTCGCAGAGTCCTCGTGCTGCGGACCGCGGCAGGGTGGGTGTCACATAAAGGTTTTAAGAGCAGGCGTGCATCATGAGCCAATGAGAGAGCTGCTTCTTGCCCCGCAGAGTGGAGTCTCCATTCTGGACCTGAAAGCTTTTTACGCCGTTGCGCTTTGTAGTTTAACTTTATTGAAGAAGTTGTACTTTCTTGATTCTTGTTGTGTTGAGTTTGTACTCATGGTTGAATGCACTTGTTGTAAGTCACTTTGGATAAAAGCGTCAGCTAAAGGAAATGTAATGTAATTGTTTTTATAATTTATTTTTTTCTTTCTTATTATAGTGTGTTTTTATTTCCTAAACTGTTGACCCTTAGAGAGCCCTGCACAAGAATTCCAATGTGTCTGGACTGTTGGTCTATGCACAAATGGCAAATAAAAAACCATGAACCTTTCAGTTTATGAGCTTACACTTATATTGTATTGAATATTTATTAAATAACTATTTTTAAAGGGTTTTTGAATGGATGCAAATTTTTACTTTTTCTTTCTTTCTTTTTTTTATCCAATGTACCGCCGTGTGAAAACCACTGTGCTCGACATTTGACTGGTTTTAAAACGACGCTGTTCTCCATGAAACAAGAACCACCTCGTCTCCGCCCACCTGCTGCTCGGCCAGCTTCCTCTGGATCTCATCGCCGTGGCAGACGCTGTAGACCACCGGCTTGGCCAGCTCCGCCTCGATGCGAGACAGCCATGTCCGCAGGTTACTCATGTTCTTATCGAGCTGCTGCACCGTCACCAGCGTCTCCTTCAGCTTCCTCACCCTGCGGAGAGAAGGACAAACGTCACGTGACAGGAAGGAAGGTGTCGCTGGGTCCATCCTCTGCTCCTCCGCCGGCGTCTGGTACGCTGCAGCCACTGCCGAGGACAAGGGCAGGCTGCAGCGCATCATCCACTCTGCCGAGAGGGTGACCGGCTGCAATCTGCCTGCAGGACTTGTTCCCTTCCAGGACTTGTTCCCTTCCAGGACTCTGACACAAACTGTTGGAGTCCCTCTCCTCTGGCAGGAGGCTGCGGTCCATCAGGACCAAGACCTCACACCACAAGAACAGGTTCTTCCAAGCTGCAGTCGGATTCATCAAGAAAGAGCAGGATCCCCACTGACTCTGACTCTCACATCCTCAGTAATATAAAGACCAGGGCCCTATTCCTCGTAGCTGGCTTACTGAGTTAGCTGGATAATTTTCAGGATAAGATGACGTAGGTCAGGCTTTTCGGTTCCACGAAGCAAGTTTGGAAAAATCCCCATAGCAACACATCCAAATCCCTCAACCTGCGCAGGCTTACAGAAATTCACTGGATAAGCTGGCCACTCCCACCGGACAAAAAAAGCAGCTCCCTTCCTCATTGATGAAGGAGCGATATTAGCTGCATTCACAGAAAAAACTTTGCAAATATTCGCAACGCGTTTGCTGTGAATGCAGCATTATACTTTGCCATGGTTGTGGACTTGACTTCCTCATATGCGTTCATGATCATCTCCTGCTCCTCAGAGGAGAAAAAAGAGGCTCTTTCTCTGAGTTTAATTGCCATTGTAGCATTTGAAGATCCACACACTGACTATCTCTCACATTCACAGGACAATTTCCCTCAACACCCTTGCACATCTTTTCTTTTCTTATTAAAACACATTTGCCACTTCTATTTCATTATATATATATATATATATATATATATATATATATATATATATATATATTTGTTCTAAAGTACTGTTATCTGTTTGTTGTTTAGTATATTTATCTATTTTTATAATATTTATATTGTTAACCTTCGTCTCTCTCTAATAGTTTAGCCTGTTGCGCTGCAGAAGCAGTAACGGCTAGCGGAAGGTTAGCGGAAAGCCAAGCTAAACTGTTAGCAACATTTTCTCTCCATCTCCGAAACACTTTCCCGAAATCTTTCCTATGTTCAAATGTGATGGGGTTTGAAGCGTGGAAACTGATCAGAGCGGTGACACCTTCAGGTGCAGCGTGAAGACCGGCCTCACTGCACAGTTCAGACATGGCGTCCATAGCAAGACTCACACCCGGCCCCTTGTTAGCACTACGCTGGGCTCCACGACGCGGGCTCCAAGGCCGCAACGCGGCGAGCCTTGGAGTCTGAGAAGTGCTGCTGTCTTTCTCACATCATGATGGGCTGACCTACATCCAGCCGAGAGGGCCGGGTGGCATCTAGTGGGAGAGACTGCATTCCAGTTCAACTCTCAGGTCAGTGACCTACATTATTTGACAAACTAGCACAATGCAGAGAGGGAGACACGGCACTGTCATGTGACTGCAGTCGGTGGGGAGCGCTCTACCAAAACCACCTCTGAGACCCAACGTGTGTGTGTGTGTGTGTGAGTACATATTATATATATATATATATATATATATATATATATATATATATATATATATATATATATATACACACACACATATATAAATATATGTATGTATGTATGTATGTGTGTGTGTGTGCAGGTGGGAGGTCAAGGTTGGCTCATTGCATAGACACATACACAACCACAACCACACACACAAACACCTGCCGTTCAAGCTGCTGCCTAAATTCTGACACGCACAAGACGACCGGAGCCGGCGGTCTCAATTGAATTTGCTCTGAACGGCTATGCATGCGTCCGCCTGTCTACACGCCTACACCGATAAAAGCCCAGCCCATCCCCCGCCACTCCTGCTCTCTCTGTCTCCTCCTCCTCCTTATTACAACAAAACACCCAATCTGCTCCCCTTTCCCCCCGCCTGCCTCCTCTGTCTCATGCCACGGCCGGGTCGCAATGAGGGCAAAACGTACTTACGGGCTGCTGAGAGGAGGCTAGTCCATGGCGATGGCTCGTCTGCTAGCAAGCACAACCCTCCACCCCTCCACCATCCCACCCATGTCCTCCTCCTCCTCCAAGGTTCACTCAAGGACACACAACAACAGGAACTCCTTTGGGAAAGCTGCAGCTAAATCATTTTTCATTATCGATTCATGTTTTGATTATGTGTACAATTAATATAATTATTATTATTCAGTCTAAAATGTCCCACAACATTATCGCCTTTTCCCCCCTCTTCTTTAAAATATATCTTGTTTTCTTATCGTCAGTTAGTCTGAGAGTGTAAACATGCGAGTGTGATGATTATTATGCATTTTGAGAAGCAGAAAGTAGAGCAGCTTTGGCTCAGAAAGAGTAAATCGGTGCAGGATTTCCTTTTCATTCACAAAAAAATATGTATGAAATTCCACTTTTGAAAGACAATTTGAAATGATCATAAAGTATGTTTTTTTGTGCTTTAAAAATATTGGTAAAAAATAGAAGTACTTGTTCAAGCATCAATCGTACACTTGGTGCGTTTACGTAGAATCGTCTCTTTTGAAGTATTTCCTTGCGATGTGCAACTCCAAAGACTTTCATCGGGGCACAAAAGTTCATATTTAGGCTGTAAAACTCGAAATATCACATAACAACAACAACAACGACAATCAGAGCCAACAAGCAGTCCATTAGCGTTAGTCCGGTCTGGAGCGAATTACAGGTGCACGTTCACGTTATTTGACCGGACCAACAGGGCCGACCCAGTGGGGGGGAACACCTCCATCTGCCACCTCCTTCCATTTCAAATAAAGCCGTCCAGCGCACGGAGAGCGAGTATATGTCAATGTCTCAATATGTCTCTGTGACGGTAACGGTGGGATTCAGACCCGCGGTGCTCGGCAGCTGCTGAGAGCTGTTGCCTTCACGTCTCAAAAGAACCAGCAGCGAGAATCAAGTTCATTTAATTAATTTCTGCTGCTAAATCCTTCATTAATGAGCATTGTCGCCACCATGCAGTTCATAATTTATTACATTCTGGATTATCCGTACAAGCATAGACCGAAAGGAGAAAAAAAAGGTACGGGGCGATTTATGAGTCGATTATCGCGGGCAAAATGATTGCAATTCACAATATTATGCCGATAATCATCAAAATATGCACTTTTGCCGGACGCAAATATTAATATATTATAAAAAAAAAAATTACGTGCAAAGCAAACAATCAAGCTTGATTGAGGTAATCCTAAATCACAAGGTCTGCATGAATAAATAAATAAAAATAGAATCTTTTTTATTTTTGGACTACGATGGAAGCTGCTTTTTCATGCCAGTCATGTGATGATATCCACGATTATACCGATGATAAAGATTCATCACAATCAACTTCTTGAGTGTTTTTTTCTTCCCGTTCCTCGTTGTTCACGTCCTTTGTGCCGATGCTTTTATCGTCTCTTCTTTCTTTCACGCAGCTGCCTGAAAGTCCAGAAACAATTAAAATGTTCTCACTTGCTTTTCCTGTGCCCAACAACAAACTTCAGAAACACAAAAACAGAAACGGTGACACACACGAGGACGGCTGTGCCAGGTGTGAGGAGGAGGAGGAGGAAGAGGAGGAGGAGAACAGTGCGTTGGAAAGACAAACATCTGCCCCGTGTGCGTCTTATTCGGACAATGACGAGGGATGCCGGTGGTCCCCAGTGGCCCCCGGAGGCCGAGGGCTCCGTGGGCACAAAAGCTCGTGTCAGCAGCCGGCAGCTGCTGGGCCGGTGACGGAGCACCGGTTTGTTTTGGGGGACAAAGGCCAGCGGCGGCCAGTGTCAACCCGTTACTTAGTTTAGAGAGACGCAGACAAAAGGGCCGAGGGAACCCGCTCCACCTCATCACAACGTGTGACTCATTGATGCAGGGAGAGAGAGAGAGAGAGAGAGAGAGAGGAGATAGGGAGAGAGAGAGAGAGAGATAGATAGGAAGATAGGGAGAGAGAGAGAGAGAGTCCGCCAACCAGGAAGTGCACTTCCTGTTTTCTCGTCTGCAAGTCTGTGTGTTTTATCTTGTAACTCTGAAATAAGTTGTGTTAAGACATTTGAACGTTTAGTTCTCCGACACGAAACCAGTCAGTGAACGCACCGCTTTTTAGCTCCTAACGTTAGCTTCTATACCTCTGCTGATTGTGTTCACTCTTCAGAAATCATTGTGATTATTTGAAGATTATCTCCCTGAACAAAAACATTAAAGTATCAAAAACATTTGTTTGAAACAGATAGTTTTCTGCAATAATCCCCCCCAAAAACTGTTGGCTATCCCCTGAGATTTTAGTTGTTTGCATCTGATATCCATTCGTGGAAACGCACCCACATTCCTGGTTTAGTTTCAACTTGAAATCAACAGTTTGGTGGTACAAAGGTTTATATATTTTTAGTTTTCGGACCAGGGGGAAAAAACAGGTTTCAGCTCTGGCGGTTTTGAGGTGAACAACATGGTTCCCTGCTCGCGTTGTGGAGGATCGTTACAATGTGGCACGTCGTTATAATGTGGAGGATCGTTACAATCTGGCTACAATGTGGAACTTCGTTACAATGTGGCACGTTGTTACAATGTGGCATGTCGTTACAATGTAGAGTGTCGCTACAATGTGGAGCATCGTTACAATGTGGCGCGTCGTTACAATGTGGCTACAATGTGGCTACAATGTGGCGCGTTGTTACAATATGGAGGATTGTTACAATGTGGAGCATCGTTACAATGTGACGCGTCGTTACAATGTGACGCGCCGTTACAATGTCCGGCATCGTTACAATGTGGAGCATCGTTACAATGTGGAGCATCGCTACAATGTGGAGGATCGTTACAATATGGAGCGTCGTTACAATGTGGAGGATCATTACAATGTGACGCATCGTTACAATGTGGAGCATCGCTACAATGTGGCATATCGCTACACACATTCTGAGAAGCGCTGCCGGGTTCAGAGTGACGGGCACAGAGTCCACAGAGACCCAAACACGAGACATCTTAATGCTTGTTTAGACAACAGGGTTCTCCCCTCAGCACAGGGCTCCGACCCAACCCCATTCAGCACCTTTGGGTGAACTGAACCGGTACTTTCGATGGCAGTGGTCTCATAACATCTAAACCAACAGTGTGACAACGACACACACATTCCATCACACACTGGAGGCTTGTGCCTCAGCAGCGGCTCATTAACCGGCTTAGCCTCGTTATGCTGGTTATAACATGACATGGTGATGCTAACATCGGTGATGCTAACTTGGGTGATGCTAAAATGGGTGATGCTAACATGGGTTATGCTAACATGGGTGATGCTAACATGGGTGATGCTAACTTGGGTGATGCTAACATGGGTGACGCTAACTTTGGTGATGCTAACATGGGTGATGCTAACATGGGTGATGCTAACATGGGTGATGCTAACATGGGTTATACTAACATGTGTGATGCTAACATGGGTGACGCTAACTTTGGTGATGCTAACATGGGTGATGCTAACTTGGGTGATGCTAACATGGGTTATGCTAACATGGGTGATGCTAACTTGGTTGATGAAAACATGGATGATGCTAACATGGGTGATGCCAACATGGGTGATGCTAACATGGGTGAGCCTGAGGACAGCCAGAGCCACCGGGGTCACTAAGCAGCCACCATATGGCCGATGTCAGTCAGTCCCATGGAGCATAAGTCCCCTCCACCCCCACCTCGACTGCTTCAACCCATCTGGCTCCATAAAAACCATCCACTCAGTTGGTCTCGATGAACTTTGTGACAGAATTTATCCAGAAAATCATATCATAACATTCAAACTAACAACAATACCAACAGTTAGGTTTGATTTGTGTGTCAGCCACCACTGCTCCGTGTATTGGAATGAGATTTGCTCTTATGGATTAATATTAATGTCGCTCTATCCTCTGTCAGCTCTGAGCTTTTCCACTTTAATCTGCAGTAGAACACAACAGCTGTGCTGTGTTGTCAGAGGAGACAACACAGCACACGGATAACTGCTGCAGGAAGCGACACGATTGGACTCAAAACAGTCAGTTATGCCTCATAATGAAGGAACAAACAACAGGTTTTATGGTAAATGGAGTCTTACTATAGAAAAACAAACATAAAACTTGATTTTAGCTCTTCATGGGAACTGAGTTGAAGTTGAGCATGAACAGAAATATCTCGATGAACAACAAGTCATGTGACAGTTTCGAGTGAAGAGACAACCACGGGTTCTCTTTTCATTGTACATATGTATGTCTGTCGTTAATAAGAACAAACGGTGGTAAGAATGAGTTAAATACAATTGTTATAGTAGGTTCAATATGGAGTATGATGATTTCTGTTCGATTTCTGTTCGATTTATGTCCGTGTTTTTCTGGGCCCTGTTTCTCGTACCTGGCTTACTGAGTTAGCGGGCTAATTGTCGGGATAAGATGACGTAGGTCAGGCTTTCTCGGTTTCTCGAAGCTAGCTTAGATAAATCACCATAGCAACACAGCCAAAAATGTAAACCTGCTCCCGGGCAGGCTTACTGAAATTCACTGGATAAACTGGCCACTCCCACCGGACAAAAACGGCAGCTCCCTTCCTCATTGATGAAGAAGCAATATTAGTTTTATTAGTTTTATAGGGAGAGAGTTCTTTCAGATCGCCAGGATCCATCCTTTACATCATCATGACTTCCTGTATGCGACGATATAGATTTTGCCGGCAATAAATAATTTATTTACGAGAGCTTCTCGAGCCGCGGACATTGATCACCACAGGCGCAGCCGATCGGCCGTCTCAGACACAGACTATCAGCCGCTGCATGCCGCTGTTCTTATGTTTATTTAGCTCTTGAGAAACTTATGGATGTGTTGAAAGCACTCATAATTATATGTCAGTGTTATTAGTACACCATACATATCATCATTGTAGAATATGATTACGGTGATCATGATAAGAATACAGAGAATCATACACAATTTATTTTCACTGCTTCAATTGATTGAATTTCTGATTATGAATAATACATACTGATCCGCCCATAACATATTCAAACTCCTAGTTATATAGTAATCTACACATACATGTATAGACATATAGTACATGATTCATACGCGCATACAGTACATATATCCTCATAAGTATATATTTATTCGTAAATATAATCTGATTGATCTCTGGGTGATGAAGCACTTCAAATTTGCCGATACATTTTCCCAACACTGACGCATTTAACTTGTCTGATATATTTGCGACACTTATGTCTCACAGCGGGGGCGGAGTTAAGCTGCGTTCACGGCAACAATGTTGCAAAAACGTTGGAATATTCGCAATGCGTTTGCTGTGAATGACTACGGTATTAACTTCCTCATATGCCTTCATGATCATCTCCTGCTTCTCAGCAGAGGAATAAAAAGAGGTTCCTTTGAGTTTATTTGCCATTGTACTGTTAGAACATCGTGGTGTCAGTGCTCGATTACTATCCCTTCTGAAGAGGAGCGGGCGCGCGCATTTATCCAGGTGACTGACGTCTGGCTGTGTCAGCCGTGAAGAAACCCAGATAGCCTGATGTCAATCATTTCGCTAATTTAAGATGGAGATTAGAACATTTGCTTGACTTTGTTTAGCCAGGTAGGAGAAACAGGGCCCAGTCCTTTGTTTGTATAGTTGGTTGTTATGCAGTTTTTTTTTTTTTACTTATTTGTTGTTGTTTTTTGTTGTCTAGTAATGTGAGGTAATGTGTAACTTGTCAAAACTTACAAAGAAAGAAACAACAAACTTAATAAGATTGTGAATATTTCTTGCAAGATTGGTCAACAACAACAACACAGTGACACAGTGGGAAATCCTCAGTGACGCATCACGACGTAATCAAGTCTAGATCGTTGGTGATGTTGTTGTAGAATAAATATTTAATTGTGATGTTTTTGTCGGCCAGACACAAAGAGAAAGATAGGATAAAACCTCAGTTTTAACCAAAGGTCTTTATAATCAAATAAAAAATAAAATAGATTTCCTGGGGGATATTCTTCGTACCTGGTTCAACAAAGTTGATCAAATGTCCTATTATCTATCTTAAATTAGCGAGATGATGGACATCAGGCTTTCCCGGTTCTTCAAAGGTTGACCTGCCCTCAAACGGTCTAGTTCATTCTAACCAGCCGTCAGTCATCTGGATAAATGCGCATGCCTGCTCCTCTTCGAACACAGATTGCATGATCTTCAAACGCTACAATGGCAAATGAACTCTGAGAAAGAGCGTCTCTTTTCTCCGTGAAAGGAGCAGGAGATGACTACATATAATGAATTTAAGTCCATAATCATGGCAAAGTCTAATGGTTCGTTCACATCCAAAGCGTAGCGATTTTCACAATACTTCCTGTTTGTGAACACAGCATAACGCCGCCTCTGCTGGTCGGGCTAGAGTCACATAAGAATTGCAAAATATCAAGTTAAATGCATAAGTGTTGGGAAAATGTATCAGCTAATTTGAAGTGCCTCATCACCCAAATCAATCAGATAATATTTATTTAAATGTGCCTGCTGGCGAATTAATGTATACTTATGAGGATATATGTACTGTATGCGCGTGTGTATCATATATGTGTATATACATGTATGTGTAGATTACCATATAACTAGGAGTTTGAATATGTGTATGGGCGGATCAGTACCTTAATTATTTTCGACAATAATGATATGTATGTGTGTACTAATAACACCGTCATGTAATTATGAGCTATTTCAACACATCCATAAGTTTCTGATAGTCTGCATACTGCGAGACGGGCAATCGGCTGCGCCTGTGGTGATCAATGTACGGCTCGAGAAGCTCTCGTACATAAATAATTTCTTGTCGGCAGAATCTATTGCGCTGCGTACAGGAAGTCATGAGGATTTGAGAACGGATCTTGGCGATCTGGAAGAACTCTCTCCCTATAAAACTAATATAACTAATATCGCTCCTTCATCAAAGCTGCCTTTTTCGTCTGGTGGGAGTGGCCAGCTTATCCAGTGAATTTAAGTAAGGCTGCCCGGGAGCAGGTTAAGGGATTTCGATGTGTTGCTATGGGGATTTTTCTAAACTTCCTTCGAAGAACCGAAAAGCCTGACCTACGTCATCTTATCCTGAAAATGATCCAGCTAACTCAGTAAACCAGCTACGAAGAATAGGGCCCTGGTCAGACTCAGCTGTGCTTGAGGGTGAATGCTAATGTTGGTATGCTATCCATCCCAAGCATGCTAACTAACTGTTCACTATGATGACCGTACGCCGGGCCGCAACACCACTTTGACCAAAATGAAGTAAAGACCAGAGTCTCTACTTGAACTCATTGCTCTAGTTATCTCCTCCACCATCTGCTGGTTGCCTACCTGGCATTGATGTGGTCAAACAGGTGCTGCCAGCGGTCGTTGACGTCCTTCAGCTTGTCGTTGACCACCGTCTCCTTCGTCCTGTTGCTGGATGTGATCAGTTGTTCCCCCAGCTGCTTCAGGTGGGTTTTATTCTCGCTGAACAAGTTGATCTCCTCGATGCAGTCCTGACGTGGAGAAAAGAGGAGGAGAAAGAACACATTAAATTACACATTTAATCTTTTATCTGAAGGATTTAGTAAGTTAACATTTTATCATTTCTAGTAGGAAGAAAAAAAAACGTAACATTCATTGAAAACAACGAATCTTAAAGAAAGCCTTCACGCCTCATGAAAGGTTTGCTTCATAAAAGCTACAATTATTTAACTAGAATTGCTAAAACCATTAACTAGATTTATCTGCCCTGCAGGCAAATCTCATGACAACTTCTGACTTTGGAAGTTTGCCAGAAAGGAAAACACAACTCCTGCCTGCAGGAGTCTGTGTGGCGGAGCAGGAGACGCTAGATTTAAAGCTCCAGTGCCTGAAAAGGTTTGAACAATAGGTAGCAAGTAACGGCGGCCGTGAGTTTGATACAAAACAAACCGGCTGGGGCTCAAACAGCTGGCGTCTCTGTAACAACCAGGAGGGTGGGGGTTCACAGCCCGACAGTCCTCACAGAGAGGTGACGGAGCAGAATAAAACACACAGGCAAAACAAAACATCTGCACAGGAACATATATATATATATATACTGTATTAACCCTGTGTGTATATATATACACACAGGGTTCATACACATTTTTACCTCTGTTCTATGACTGAAAATAGTAGGATATAACTAAATGATATACTAAATTATAAGATAATTTAGTATATTAAATACTAAATAGATAATTTTCATGTATTTTCCAAAACTTTCTGCCTTCATTTATTTTTCCCAACCTTCTTCAGGGCTGAAAATGTAAACTACATCTCTGTCCACCGTGTAATTGTTTTCGACCAATCGGTGAGCGTCTCCTCCCCTCCTGCAGCCTCCTACCTTCTTGAGCTTCTCCACCATCTCCTCGATGTTGAAGTCGGAGTTGTGCGCCACCTTATTCTCCATCTGCGTCAGCCACGCGCACAGCTCCTGGTTCTTTTCGTTGAAGACGACCCAGGCGTCCAGGCGGTCCGCGATCTCCTGTTCACGCAGAGACACCTGACAGAAATGACACAAGCTTCATTATGATAACACGATCAGTCAATTTGTCTTTTACCAATGCCGGGGTTCATACACATTCTGACCAATGGATTTCCATGACTTTTCCATGACTTTAAACCAAATTTCCATGACCAAGCATACGGTATACCTTAAATGACACAAATGAATGAGAGACAATAGTTTGATTAAAAGAATAAACATTTATATAGATGCCTGTATGTATGCCTGCTTATATTTTGAATGTCTTCTTTTAAAAGCATATTTATTATTTCCAACTCAGCTGGATGCTCAGCTGGATGCAGCCCAAATGCCATATTTGGTCGACGTCTCTCTAGAACACTAACGTTAAAAATGGTCACACTATCACTATCGTCGGATATATTTCACCCGATATAATGTACCTGATCAAATATACATAAAATATATTAAAATACAACAATACAAGGCAAGTTGAAGTACTCTTCTTTCATTTTACCCAATAGAACTTTTCATAAAACCAAAAACGGGTATCTGGGGGGGGGGGGGGGCTGAAAAAAGGCTCAAAATCGGGTGAAAAATTTGGTTTGAAACATGATTACAAATATAAATAATGGAGCTATGAACTTGTTCTTTGGTCCACCCGTTCCTGGGACATGTGCGCCTTGTCCTGTGAAGGAAAAGTCTCCCTTCAATGGTAAAACCCTTTCGAAATGTTTCACCCTCTATCACTAACGACGGGTAAAAATCTCCCGAACACGTGCCTGTTGAAAAAAACAGGGATTGGAGCAGAGAGACACTGCTACCTTCAATAAGACATGCCCACCTTCAATAAGACACGCAAACCTTCATTAAGACACGCCTACCTTCAATAACGTCAGTGAGCAAGCTACACAAGGACCCACGCAACTCAGACAAAAGCAACACAATGAAAATAACGTAACCACAATCGCTCGTGTGAAAATCACCCGACGTTAGTGTTCCAGGGTTAAAAACTAAAGCTCAGAGAAACAAGACGTCTCGTTTTTGTTGTACACCTGTTGCCTCGACTCCTCTCTCCTTGTCTCCTCTCCTCTTCTCTGCTCACACCTGCCGTGGGCGAGGAGAAGGAGGCGAGGAAAGGAGTGGAGGATGTACAAACTGTGAATTGGGAAATGGCAATTAGGATTTACACCTATAACACAGAATGTTGCAACAAGATGTGTCTTTCTCCGGTCTTGAGCAGCACAGAAGTCCCCTCCCCCGGACCCATTTCAATACAATAGCTCTTCTTCCTGAAGCCTCTCCCATCACCATCTGTTCCCCACAATGACTGTCACACCCCATCACACCTGTTGCTCTCTCCAGTCTCCCTAAAAAAACTGACAGGATTTACTCACTTAACTTCACACTAAGTGACCAGAGAGCAGAGCTGTCACGTGTCAGACGACCGCTGTCCTCAAAAGAAAACTTTGATCTAATGAAGCACATTTCCACAAGCGGCCTTTTAGTCGCCGCACTAACAAATTACACAGATCACTTTAAAATACCAGCTTTACCAGCCGTCCCAGCAGCAGGACAGTCAATACCAACTCAGAGTCCCACTGTTCCAGAAATAGCAAATATGCTGCAGGCCGAACCTAATGAGGCACAAGACATTTGGAATATTTCAACTTGATTGAGACATTAAAATAAAAACTAGGAAACACCAAACAGCTTCAATGAGGAGCTGAAACAAGCTGATGAAGAAATATACACATGATGCGGTCAGATATTGTGGAATAAGATGAGTTTTACAACCTTATGGCATCAAGCTCTGTTTTCCGAAAATTCGAATGGTTAATATAACTATACTAAATTCCAATTATCTCCTCAACCACAAGGCCTATTGGAAAAATTCAAAAAGGTATAATATACAGAACACCCTGGGGAACATTCATATATGTGTTACATTCATATATGTTACTTGTATATTGGTTTGCGATAGTGCCCAGAAAAAGAAAACAAATATATATCTACTGTATATATTTTGCAAAATATAAATAATTAAAAGTTACATTTTCTTATCGTAACTATATTTGCTATATTTGTATATACATAACATAGCTCTATGTGCTAAGAGTATCTGTGCGAAGTTTGGCTTTGATTGAGTGAAGTTAAGTATTTTTAATAATTAAAGATACATAAAGGGAATATTAAAGTAAATTTAGTAATTTACTCTGTCAAGTACAAGCGATGACGTAAAATGAGAGCAGATAAAAATCAGAAGCAGCCTGTGATCGAAGGACAACCAGGAGACACTTGAGATCAAAGTCTGGGTTTAAGCTGGAGTTGAGATCAAAGTCTGGGTTTAAGTCGGAGTTGATCCGCAGGCTCACCTTGAGGCAGAGCTCCTCCCACTGGCAGTGCAGGTGCTCCACCTGCTCCTGAAGCAGCAGGACGTCGTCGGCGATGATGTACTGGGACAGGTCCGTCTTCATGGTGCTCAGCTCCGTCAGGCTCTCCGCCCAGTCCTCCAGCGAGTCCTCGTTCTCCTGCATACCATTACACAGCGGAGCCACAACAGACCGTCAGGGACTCACTGCTCCCTCTTTCACGCAGCTAATGGCTCTCTCTGTCCGGCCCCTTTCTCCTTTCTCTGTCCGTCTCCACGCCCAGAGAGAGGATTAAGGGCCACCGGGGCCGGGGGAGGGCTGAAAGAGGAGGGGGAGGGGCTTGAGGGAGGGAGGGAGGGGGTTCAAGGCGGTGATGGGTCAGAGAGGATGAGTTTCAAACTTGGCCTTGGCAATACAAATAAAATGTATTATTAGGGCCTGAGCACTGACGTAGTCAGGTCGAGGACCCTATTGTATTTCGAATGTTTCTTCTTATTATTATTATTATGGTAGGGCTTTGCGTGGGGAAAAGAGGTGCTTGTGCTAAAGCTACATTCTTCAAAATGTGCACACCCATCCGACTCGGTGAAAATCGCAATCTGATTTGGGTGTCAGACAAAAGCCGGAGAAAATGTCTCTATAGCGCCCCCTTTAGGTTGAAAGCCCACGCTTTTTGCCAACTATGGCCGATTGACTTGAAATTTTACACACATGCCCGGGTGGGACTGCTCTACAAAAAACTCATCCGTGAAATTAAAATGCGCCTAATTAGATTTTCCGCCATTTTGAATTTCGTAAAAAAACACATTTTTGCCCATTCCTTCTAAACGCTGGGTCCATTTCTTACGAAAATGTCAGTGGATAATCATTGGCTCAATGTGATCAAAGGATATCTTCCACTTGTTGATTTCTCAGCTTGTTTGTATCTCACTGTGTTCGAAAGAAAAGGACCCATTAACTTCTTCGGGGTAAATTCAACTAAATTCAACAAAGCAGCCCTTGCAGTACGTTCAACATAGATATACAATATTTGATAGGCGTATGTACCACATATAAACTTAAAAATAACTCTCTTGGGACCATGCTCTAAACCGTACTAGAAGTCGTCCAATTTCATTTTATTCATTCATTTCTAGTTCAAATTGCCATAGTTTCCCAGTAGGTGGCGCTCTGACTATGAGTTCATATTGGCATGCAGAAGTCTTCAAGCCATGCCTCTCATAAAGCATGCTAACTTTGAAACAGTTTTGACAAAGTACAGTTGAGTTACAACAGCTTGCTGCATGATCACGAACCATATGATATAGTCGTCACACCACTTCCACGCCGTTCCATGAAACCTCAAGCTTTTGATCACTTTTAATACATATTTTTATCTTTTATATATATTTATATACATATTTACATGTATAAAATATACATACATATATTCCATTTTCCAGAGGTCAACCTTTCTGCGAAAAAGAGGAAATATGTGTCTGTCATCACATCAAATGACAGAACTCAGTCAGCGCTTCCCAGATCTTTCTGCCAGTGAGAACGAATTCAAGCTGTTCTCGACTCCCTTCCTGATGATGCAGAAGAAGTGAAGAGCCTGAACTAGAACTGATGGAGATGCAGTGATGAATCTCTGAAGAACCAGCTTCAGTTTCTCTCCCTACCGACTTCTACTGGAGCTTGGAAAAGGCCAAATTTCCTCTGATGTGATTCTTTTATTTATATATATATATATATATATATATATATATATATATATATATATATATATATATATACATATATATCCCTCTAAATTAAAGCTGCTCGCAGCTGTGACTGGGCCCTCACTTCCCGGCCTCGAACATCCGCCTGGCAGGCGAACGTTCTCGGACGGACGAGCCGGCGACCCGCAGGCGTCCCTGACGTGCTGGAAGTGAGGGCCCAGTCACAGCTGCGAGCAGCTTTAATATTATTATTGTTATTATTAGATGCTACAATGCTACAACTGTTTCCTGATGACCTGATGACCTCCATCTTTATCCTGGTGTGTATCTGTGTTGAATACGAGGCGACTGGATGCATACATTTCCCCCTGAGATCAATAAAGTATCTGTCTGCCTGTAATTATTTTGATATTTAAAAAAGAGGTATTTATGTATGGAGGACAGAAAACGACTTAAGTATAAATAAAGAAATGCATGAATAAATACAGGAATAAATAAATAAATTCATTTATTTATGCCTTTCTGTGTCCTTATATGCAAATGAGCTGGGGCAGTCCGAACCTCTGTCAAAAGCATGATCGGTCACAGGAGTGTGATCGCACCTGGTATGTTATGCTATACTACTTCTGCCTTGCACATGTTGTTGAAGTTGGCAAGCTCAGCTAACTGTTAGCAGAAGTCGTCGTTAGCACTTGGCAACATGGCATTGTTATTACAAGCCATTTCAAATCAATTGCGATCTTTAGCAGACGATGAATCGTCTGCTAAAGATCGCCTCAAACCTGAATATTTTAGACAGTAAAAGTGAGGTTTTTACTTTCTTAGGAGAATATCTGTGTTCACAATTATTGGGCAACTATTAGTGTGCAGACAAGTGTGCACACAATTCAAAATAATAATTTTCAAATTAAATAAACTGTAAATAACATTTAAATAAAGTGCAAATTAAAATATAGCCTTATGATGTGAATGATATGCTTCAGCAGTCTTCATGTTTGCAGAACCAGAAGTTGCTCTTCATATCTGTGACAGCTGGCTTTCACAGGACATTTGGAGTTGCTTGTCAGTGACAGATAGACCTTTTCTGCATCTGTAGTACACTGTCCTTTATCTGGAAAAATCCCACCGGCTTTCCCATGAGTATTGGATGTTTGGTCTCTAGATACCGCTTTAGCTGTGAAGCCTTCAGTGCTGCGTTAGCTAGCGAGGCTAGCGTTAGCTAGCGTTAGCCCTCACTCCACACAGGCTCAGGGCTCTGCCTTGTTACCTCCGTTCACAAAGCCCTACTTCGTGAAGTCAGGATTATACTTGCACAAACATTTAGACATTTTTTTTTGGGGAGGGGGGGGGGGGGGTGTCACCTTCAGCAGCACCTTCATCTTTCCTGTATTTATTCATGCGTTTATTTATTTATACTCAAGTAATTTTCTGTCCTCCATATTTATGACTGTTAATGACCATGAAGAGTTTGTGATATATGGATCGATTAGGGCTGGTCAAAGTTGAATAAATTTAACTAATTAATCGCATGATTTTTCTGTGATTAACTGTGATTAATCTATACTAAGATTAAAAACCAGTGTATTGCACACTTTTATAATAGTAATGTTATCAGAACAATATAACTGGCACTCTCTGAGCAACAGCAAATTAACAACAGTATATAAAAATGTTTTCTTTTTACAGGTACCAGAAGAAACATTTTATTTGATTAGGGAACAGCATAAACAGTCTGTTCAGTAGTAAGGGTCCCTGTTAGAGGGACTAGTGGCTCCTTCTTTTGTCCATGTTCAAACAGTAACATAAAAAAAAAATCAGAAATAGTCAAAGCATGTGAAGCAGCACCCACAGTTCATCAATATAATGAACTTTGTAAGTAACTCAATATGTGTTGTAAAGTTAGAAACAGTTTGCCAATCAATTTAGTTGTTTTTGTTGCATGTTTTTTGTTTGCGTTGAAACGGAAGTCGCGAGTTGAAATATCCCAACTTGAAATATCCCAACCAAAAGTAGCATCAGCCAATCAGCGTTGAGAATCAGCGTTGAGAAGCTCCGGCCGTCATCACCGACGTCTTGCCGTTCCTGAATGAAACTGCTGCTGCTCCGCCTGAACCAGCGCTGGGAGCGGCCGTCATTGAGACGCTGTTGTGGGACTACGGATAATATTATGAACCCAGACACCATGGAGTTTGATGTTCCGACATATGTCGAGTTTACACAAAAAGTATAAAGCAGAACTGGTGGTTATTTCCATGGTGGATGGCATAATCAGTATCGTTTTACGGAGATAAGCCAGACGCAGTTTCTGGAGGAGTCGGTGAAATTCACCGAGTTGTGTGCGGCTACAGATGATGTTATGAACCCAAACGCGAGGGCGTTTCATGTTCCGACATGTTTGGGACTTCCACAACAAGTATGAAGCAGAACTAGTGGTTATTTATTCCATGGTCGATAGCGGAAGTGAAAGCTCTTTTCATGGAGAGAAGCAACGGAGATAAGCCACTTTTATTGTCGAGCGAGTAAACTACCACGGTAAACGTGTGAACGCAGCATAACTCCGAGATAACTGTGGTTACAGCGATGACCAGTAGTCTCAGTAAGAGCAACAGCTGGTGCACGTTGTAAAGTAGTCACTCCACTCCGTTTCATATAAGTTGTGTATTCTCCTGACGACGACATGGTTCTACGCAGTCGTTGAGCATTCAAAGTTCTGCGTCGAGGGGACGCGTTACCGCCATGCCGCCAGGGGTGTGGCTGTGTGGTTTCAGGGATTATATAGGGGCCGAATCCTTTTTCTTCCGGTCACAGTAAACAGTAAACAATGGCGACCAAGTTGGAGCGGCTGCATTTGGAGTTGGAGCTCATCAATATTGAAGAGTAAATGCTTATATTGCAAATGTTGAAGCGCAGGCGACAGAGAAGACGTTTGCGGAGGTGGTCTGTACGACCACTAAACCGGTCGAGGCTGGGAAAAAGCAACTGCCGGAAATTACGTTCTGAGCGGACCAATCACAGCGCTTACGGTCCGCGTCGACGCGACGCGTAGTTAGGATTTTTTGGAGGTGCGCGTCAGGCTACGGCGTAGGGGTCTGCGTCGACGGCGTAGCTACGGTGTAGCTACGCCGTCGACCTGACGGAGAATCATAGATTAGGCTTAAGGACGCTGGTAGCTGCATCAATGCTGTGTAACAATAAGCCCCTCCCAATGCAAAACAATAAAACATGCAGTTAATGCATGATCAAATAATTGATTCATAATAACGTGCCCAGCCCTAATTTATATATATATATATATATATATATATATATATATACATTCTCATTCTCTCTCTCTCTCTCTCTCTCTCTCTCTCTCTCTCTCTCTCTCTCTCTCTCTCTCTTTCTCTCTCTCTCTCTCTCATATATCAATGTAATTACCACTGACTTATTCAGTCAGTTACTCAGTCTTTAGCTCCACCCACTGACGTTTAACTCAGCCAATGAGAGCACTGCTGCCTGCAGACTGGCTCTGGCCCTCCTCTGGATGTTTGGCATGAAAACCAGCCGTTTGCAGACACACCTTGTTGTATTTCTCGGTACTCGGCAGCTCATCGTCCAGCTCTGGCGTTGCCTGGTTCAGCCTGGTCTTCATGTCCTGTAGCTGCAGCGCGCTGTCTGTCAGTCCGACCACGCAGCACTCCCACTTCTGAGACACGGTAAACAATAAAACATGTTGAAGGCTCGCAGATCAAGCGGATCAATGCTCCGGGTTCTTGAACAGCTGATTGATGAGCAGAGGGCCGTTACTCTCCTTTGTCTCTGACTTGCTAAACACGTCCACTGCATTCAGCAGAGCAGATTGGATTAATTTAGCTGCTGTCGGAGACTAAAGGGGACGGATGGATTACTGCACGGGCCCAAAGTACCAGGAGCCCCTCTGGGCCAAGACGTGACTCAAAATGACCACAAAAAGACACAAAACAAACACATAAAGCCAAAAAGAGACTTGGGATGACTGACAAGGGGCGAAACAACCTCAGAGTGACACAACATGACAACAAAAAAATATAAAACTACTACAAAGAGACACAAAACCCCCAAATATTAAATTCACTATAATTTATAGAAGAGAAAAGTAGAACCAAATGCAGTCCTCTTTGCCTTGACAACAGACCGTTAAAACTGATTCCTTTAAGGCCCAGTCCAAGACCAGGACCCTGGTGTTTGAGTCCAGGAACAGATCCAAATAAGGTCACTTAGCACCAAGTCAAGCCAAACAGGAGTAAAGATGGAGAATACTGACCGACATAGCCGACAGACACGACATCCAGCATGACAAACGACGCAGTGAAACACATTTACACGATATCCCTGAACGCATCACTTTCTAGAAGAGGTACCTTGACGACGGCCCCGGTGAGCTCCACCCTGCGGCCCAGCAGGCCGTGCAGGTGGTCCCACTCCTCCTGCAGGGCGCCCAGGTCCGTCTGCAGCCGGGTCTGGGTCTCCTCGTCACCCATGGAAAAGAGCTGCCGGCCGACCTCCAGCGTGTGGATGAAGCTGCACTGATGCCTCTGGAACAGCAGCTCTGTGTGCTGAAGGGAGGAAGGTGGAAGGAAAGGAGAGGAAGAAGGGAACACGGTGAGCTGTGGTCTTCTCAGTGAAGACTGGTTTCTTCTGTGGAGACGCACAATCAATTTAAATCTCATCTACTCTTATCATGCTAATCAAAGAAGCAGAAAGGAAGCACTCTTCCTCTTCTGTCTCTTTTGATGTAAATGTCATCAGCAGCAGCTGGTTTTGTTTGAAAGTCCAGACCGTCTCTATTTTACACTCCTGGAAACCAGATTAAAACCATTTGGTTGTTTCTTGAAGGTCTGAGAAGTATTGTTTTAGTTTACTTTAGTTGTTGAGTCTTAGTGGGAAGAACTTTACACTAAAAAAAAATCGACTGCGTCTTTATCATCTTGGATTATTTATTTATGCACTCTTTATTGCACTCTGTTTTATGATTATTGTTAAATGTTCAACGTTATGCACCTCCCGCCAGGACAAATTCCTTGTATGTGAAAACATACATGGCAATAAATGGTTCTGATTCATAACACAACATCTATTTCATTAATTAATTCACTTTTCATTTTGTTTAAAGTTCCTATAAACGTGAATTGAATAACAGAAATAACCTATTTAGATTGCATGACGCAACATGTACTTTAACACTGACAATCAGGACGATCTTGGGGAGAAAATAAGGACAATAAATATTAAAAAACACATTTTATTCATACCCTCTAAACTAAAAAGGAATCTGGTTCCAATAAAGATCAAACACGATGATGAACCGAAAACTTCAGGCTGAAATTCCTCCATCAAATTCATCGAGGGTTTGTCATTACGCAGTTCTTTGTATCTGTAAAGTGATGCCCTTACACATTATTTATTGTATAATAATGTCAATTGACCCATCAACAATAGCCCATGCACCGCTTTTGTTGTCTAGTTAGTCACTCATTCTTTATACACTTCATATAAACTGCACATACTTTGCATTTTTGCACTTTCTTTATTGTTTCATTTCCTTATTACGCTTTACTGTTTTATTTTGTTGTATATATTGAGTATTTTGAATTTCTGATATTTGTTGATATTTTTTTTGGATATTTTTTATTTTTTGTGTCTCATATGTAAGTTGCTTGCTACTGTGACAAACGCATTTCCCCTTGGGGATAAATAAAGTACACATCTGTCTTTCTATCTATTTCCTCCCCTCGCCCCCTCCGATGCTGCTGCCGGCCTCACCTGGAGGTCCAGCAGGAGGTGCCGCAGCTGCCGCAGGCTGCAGTGGGCCGGCCCGGCGGGGGGGAGGAGCCTCTGCGTCTCCGACAGGAAGTTCTGCAGCTTCCTCAGGCTGCGGCCGTATAGGTGCCAGTGCTTCACAAGCCCCTCCACCAGGGAGCGCTGCTGGTCGGCCCGCTGCACCGCGCCCTGCCAGTGCTCCCGGAGCCGGGCGAGCTTCAGGATGAAGTCACTCCTGGGGAACACATTCGCTCTCGCAGGTGAGAAGCCGCATTAGCCCCACCCCCTCTCTTTATTGTGCCGGAAGGCGTGCTCTCCTTACCTGTCCTCCACCTCTCCTTTCTGCAGCAGGTGCAGCGCTTCGGTGATGACGGAATGGAGGATCTGGTGACCGGAGGACAGCTCGGCCTGGAACCGCTGAAACGGCAAGTTCAGGCAGGGTTCATACACATTTTTTTTTATTATTTCGAACTCAGCGTAAATGAACGTCATGAACATATGAATATAACATGGACTTTTCCAGGCCTGGAAATAACCATTTTAAAATTCCATGACTTTTCCACGTTTTCCATGACCGTAAAAACCCTGTCAGGGTTCACACCCGCGCTTGTGTGTGCTCGTGAAGGTCAGCGGGTGAGTTGTGCATCAAACACGATACCTGGTGTGTGCAGAGCTGCTGCCTGAGGCCGGCGTACGAGCCGGACACGTCCACCGCCAGGCTGTCCTCCATCCTCTGCAGGAAGCACATCCAGCTCTCACACTTCTGCTGGAAGCTCTGCCGTCTTAGGGCCTCCGTCTGCAGCTCACTGTACACACACACACACACACACACACACACACACACACACACACACACACACCACAACAACAATACAAGAGTGTACATATGATTTGAGAGATGTTTGTAAGTTTAATGTACAAAAAGCTAAAAAAGGGATTAAAAGAAGATGTATTTCTATTGTAGGAGTTTAGTTGTGGAACAACGCTAACATGAATGTAAGAATGGTCAACTAATTTTTGGTTTTCAAAAGGACTATTTATAAAACCATTTTTGAGGGTTACAAGTGTGAATGAAATGTATGAATATATGTTTCTTTTTTTCTTTTCTTTACGTCGAATTCATTATCTGATTTAATTGATAATAATTTAGGATAGGAATATATAAGCATTATGCTTCTACCTATACCTATTCAGTCTTTCTTTTTTTGTATGTTACATTGTGGCTTTGCTTATTGTATTGTAATGATTGACTGAATAAAACACACAAACAACAACAACAACCAACGCAGTGAGGCAACAAGTCTTCAAACTTAAAGGGATTCAGGGTAAAACAGGATCTGACCTGCAGGCCTCCTCGGCTCCGGCGGAGGCGTCGGCCCAGCGCTGGTTGAGGCGCCGCAGTCGGCGCGCTGCAGTGTCGGCCAGCGTCAGACTGCAGCTCTGCTCGTTCAGCACGGCCAGGTCAGCCGCCGGGCCGCTCAGCTCCAGGAGGCCAGCCTGGACACATACGGGGTCACAAGGGGTCACGACACTGCATGCATGAACGCTGCATGCCACACATGTGCTCCTCTGCTGAGTTTCTAGTCCGTCCAAACTCGTTGTTTTGCCTTTACTCCTCTCAGCTGGAGACAAACTCCTGATTCATGGCCTGAAGTTTCCCGAGAGATCCACTTCCATCAATACCTATAATTATCATTAATTCTGCAAAGAAATATTGTCCTTTTAACACGTCTCTAGCTCTAAATATCACATTTTCTTTAACTAATTCTTAAAAGTTAGTCAGCAGGGTGTGTAATATAAAAATAAATAACATTTAAATTGGAGTCTTTTCACCAACATGGGTGTGAAGTCCTTTTAAGTGCTCACAAAAAAGGTGAATTGAAAATAAGGATATTGTGCTAATTTGTAATTGATATGATAATTTAGTATCTTGATATGAGACATTATGACACTGGAATTACAAAACTCTTTATAGAAAACTAAACTGACTATAAAAACAAGTTGATTTGTAAAAAAATAAATCTCATTCATATTCCAAACTGCTCTAAGAAACTCTTATTTCCAACTTGTCCAAATAAAACATTTACATCAACAAAATATTGAACAAAATATAAATTAAGGAATCCAGACGTCTTCATCTCCGCGTAAAAGCTCTCCTGCTCAGCGGTCCCTGAACGCCCCGTGCCGGCTCACCTGGTCCGCGGTCTGAGCCGCCGCCTGCTGCAGACGCTGCAGCCGCAGTTCCAGCTTCCCCTCCAGCGACGCCAGGACGTCTTCAAACTCCTGCAGCCGGCCGAGCTCCTCCTGCAGCGGGAGACACGCGACACGCCGCCATCTGCTCTCAGTTTATAGGTCACTGGGACACTCAGGTGGCAGGTTAGGCAATGCACGAGTCATGGAGTACACAGAGGACCGTGACGAGTGTTATAAACAACAACAACAACATGGTGGCCAATGTCGGGTGGTCAGTTACAGACACTGAGGGCAGATTCACACATGATGGAGGTATATTTATCCACCAGGTAAATGAAAAACAGGTTCTTCTCTGCATTCAATGATTATTATGATTATTATTATGATATTGTCTACCACCAGGTAGACCTTGATATAACTTTGGACTTTGCACTGCCAGGCTTTTTATTTTAAGAAGACAAAATTATAGGTCTAAAATTGCCTCCTTTTTGGAGCTCTAACCTCAAGGATTATGAAAGGTAAAGTTTTCATGAAATTGATTAAAGTTTCAGATGTTTAGAAAGGAAGAAACCTAACAGGAAGTTGGGAAATATTCAGACATTTCCCTTTTTAGTTTTCTGTTGCAACCCTGTGTATTGATACATTGATGCATACATTGAAACATTGATGCATTGATGTATTGAAACATTTAAAGAATGATACATCTTCGTCTCTTCATCTTCCGGTTTGTTCAGTGTTGTTTTTTTACTGGACTAATCTTGTGTGCCCGGATTTATTTAGTTTAGTTTTTTTTCTTTAGTTTTATTATGTTTCATGCAGGGACTGGTGTTGTGTGCCAATATGTTTGTATGTATTGATATCGTGAATACAATACAACACTAATTACAAAACAATGAAACAAACATTTAAATTAAGAGGTTGGCACACTAAAAGGCTTAAAGAGCAAAAAGGGAATCAAACGCTGCTTTCAGATGTCACAGCGCCCTAATCCCCGTCTATATATAGCCTCTTTGCTTAGTGGTGACGTACCTGCAGCTGACTCCGCCTCCTCCTCAGCGTCTGGCTGAGCTGCTGGACGCCGCGTGACAACAGCCGGCTTTCTGACTGGACCAGACCGGCGGTCGAAGGTTCCAGGTGGGCAACTAAGTCCTTGGAGGCCTCCAGCACCTCCTGCAGGTCGACCTGCAGGGTCTCGGTTCTCTCCAGGAGACGCTGGGGAGCAGAGGGGGGACGCTTTATTCAGGACTCTCAACCATATCCTACTTTTTAACTGTTCACAGTCACAAGGAAATAATTCCGAAAACGTCCTAAAACTTCCTTCCAAAAAAATTAAAGCAAAAAGCATATCTTGAGGGGATGATTCAGCAGATTTGGACAGGACGTCCGTTTCATAGTCCACTTCCTGTTTTTACTTGATTTCCTCACCTGAACGTGGACCATCTGGCCGGCGACGCGCTCCACAGAGTCCTCGTCTGCAGCCGCTCCACTCAGCGAGGACCCGGCGTCGCTCTGCAGCGTCTGCAGCCGGCGGGAGGAAGACGCCGCCAGCCCGCCGTAGACCTCCCACAGCTGCATGATGGCCTGGCTCCAGAGGAGCCGCCGGTTCAATGCTGCGCACACCTCCGTCCAGCTGGAGGACGATCAAGTGGTTAAGGAGTGAGACTGTGTGTCGGTCCTGTGCATCAGTCGTGTGTCGGTTGCGTGCGTTGTTGGTGTGGTTTGAGTGTTGTGTGTGTGTGTGTGTCGGTTCAGTTGTGTGCGTTGTTGGTGTGTGTCTGCCGTGTGTGCCGTCTGTGTATCGTTAGTGTGTGTTGTTCGTGTGTGTCGTTCGTGTGTCGTCCACGTGTGTCGGTTGCGTGTGTGTGTTGTTTGTGTGCGTCGGTTGTGTGTGTTGGACTGTGTGTTGTTTGTGTGTGTCGTGCGTTTGCGTCGTTGTTGTGTTGTTCATGTTTGTGTTGTGTGTCTCACCTGTCTCTCTGTCTGTCCAGCTGTCCCGTGAGGACGGTGGCAGCAGCAGGACTGACGGCGTCTTGCAGGCAGGAGGCGCTCTGCTTCAGTTCGTCCCACTCCATCTCTGAAGCGTCTGTCTCCTCACGAAGAAGCTGCTTCCAACACAAACCAATGATCAAATCAGAAACTACATGCGTATTAAAAATTCCTGCCCAACTCCATCACAACACAAACACAAGTCGGTGCACCGGTCCTCCTCCTGTACCTGCAGCTCTGCATGGAGCTCTCTCTGCGCCTGCAGGCAGAGCGGAGGGCCGCTGTCACGATCCAGCCTCTGAGACGTCCTCGCTATCTTCAGCGTCATCCGACTCAGTTGCTGCTGCACGCCATCCCACAGCTGCTGGGCCTCAATCAGCCGCTGTTGCACCAAGGCATGCTGGTAAAAAACAGACAGGAAGTTTCAATAACACCGAGGAAAAGAAGTTAAAGCCAGCAGACGAGAAAGTAATTCACCTGCTGGGAGAGCGCTGCACAGGCCTGGATGGATTTATCCGTCCGAGAGATGAAGCCACAGCTGCTGTGTTCTCTTCCGCCTCTCAGCTCCTGAAGAGCTGCACACTTTTGTCCGATCTTCTCCTCGAGATGCTGAAAAAAACAAAAACAAGTAGATGGAAAGTGCTCCTCTGCTCCGTGACGCCTCACGAGTGGAGTTGGACCCTGAAGCAGCAGCCGTCGGTTCCTGCTGACCTGAACGGTGCTAACGCTCCTCTGCAGCTCCGTCCGGCTGCCGGGTGTCTGGGCAGAGTCCATCCAGAGGTTCTGCTCTGCCATCCAGCTGTCGATCTGCTGCAGACGGGCCTCCCGCTCCGCTCTGCTCCTCAGCTGCTGCTGCGCCTCCTGGAGCTGAACACCACAAACAACAACAACAACAGGTCAGAGTGTGTATATTCAAGTAGATGTGATGCAGCTTCGGGGACAGAGGAGTGGAGAATAAAGATAATTATATTATTTATTATTATTTATTTATCACTGATTCACTGGCTTCTTTGACTGTTGAGCTGCTGCAACAGTTGAATTTTCATGCTGTGGGATTAATACAAAAAAGTAAAGACCTGGGGGGTATTCATCATACGTGGTTTAACAAAGTCGAGCAAATGTCCTATTATCCATCTTAAATTAGCGAGATTATTGACATCAGGCTAACTCGGTTTCTCCACGGCAGATTCGTGCTGAAACGGTCTCGTTAATTCTAACCAGACGTCAATTATCTGGATAAAATGTGCACGCCCGTTCCTCTTCAGAAGGGATAATAATCAAGTACTGACACCACGATGTTCTAACAGTACAATGGCAAATAAACTCAGAGAAATCTTTTTTTTCTCTCCACGCTGAGAAGCAGGAGATGATCATGAACGCATATGAAGAAGTCAATACCTTAATCATTCATAAGGTAGAGACATAAGCGTCGCAAATATATCAGACAAGTTAAATGCGTCAGTGTTGGAAAAATGTATCGGCTAATTTTAAGTGCTTCATCACCCAGAGATCAATCAGATTATATTTATTTAAATGTGCCTGCTGTTGGCAGTAGTATACAAATAAATATATACTTATGAGGATATGTGTACTGTATGCTCGTATGTATCATGTACTATGTGTATACATGTATGTGTAGATTACCATATAACTAGGAGTTTGAATATGTATATGGGCCCGTATGTATGTATTATTCATAATAATAATCAGAAATTCAATCAATTGAAGCAGTGAAAAGAAATTGTGCATGATTCTCTGTATTCTCATCATGAGTCCATCGTAATCATTTTCTACAATAATGATATGTATGGTTTACTAATAACACTGTCATATAATTATGAGTGCTTTCAACACATCCATAAGTTTCTTAAGCGCTAAATAAACTTAGGAACAGCGCGGCATGCAGCGGCTGATAGTCTATGTCTGTGAGACGGGCAATCGGCTGCGCCTGTGGTGTTCAATGTCCGCGGCTCGAGAAGCTCTCGTAAATAAATGATTCCTTGTCGGCAGAATCAATAGCGCTCGTACAGGAAGTCATGATGATGTGAGAACGGATCTTGGCGATCTGGAAGAACTCTCTCCCTATAAAACTAATATCGCTCCTTCATCAATGAGGAAGGGAGCTGCCCTTTTTATCCGGGGGCGTGGCCAGCTTATCCAGTGAATTTCAGTTAGCCTGCGCGGGTGCAGGTTTACATTTTTGGCTATTGTGTATCTAGTGAGATGTATTCATTGGAAAATGATTAGAGCCTAAAATGACACAAAAAAATATGTATAAAATATATCTAATAACATATTAATTTCTATGAATGTTTGATGGAATTTGAACCAATAAAGGCCGTGTGAAATGGTTGAAAGCTACAGTGTTAAAATAATGTTGTCAAACTACAATTTCCAAGATCAAGACTGGACTTCCTGCTCAACTTGAAGCAAACATGGAAGAAGGAGACGAGAATCATAACTTGTTTTCTGACCTGAGAGCTGAGTGCTTCCTGCAGGCTGAGCCACCGATGGTTGAGCCGACCCTGCTCCTCCGCAAACCGGTTGTGTTCATCACGCCCCCTCTGGCCGTCCCCGGCACTGCACGTCTGCAACGGCTGGCTCATGTAGTCCAGCGTGGTCTGATGGGCCGACATCTCTGTCCGACACTCCTGAGGGAAGAAAGGGTCGCGAGAGGTCCACCAGCAAATCAAGACTGCACTTAAGTTAGTGCACTAAAAGTTCAGTGTTTCCCCTAGGTTTACAGCTTTAGGAGGGGGGGGGGGGGAGAGGGTGAGGCAGTGGTTCTCAAACTTTTTCTGTAAATAACATAATTTTTTGACTCCATCTGTGCTTTTATAAGGCCACGCACCACACTCTCCTCTACCTTGCAGTGTTTCAGGAGCTCACGCAGATCAGCGTTGCTGGAGGAGGTTTGGCCGACTCTGCTGCGGCGCTCCTGCAGACAGGACTCTGCAGCCTCCAGCCAGGCCTGCAGCTCCAGCAGCGCCCCCTGTTGGCTCAACGTCTTCATCCATCGCTGCGGAGGAGGAGGAGGAGGAGGCAACAAATTACACACTTCTTCAAGAAGCACTTTTTGTACTCCTCAAAAAACTCAGGATGATTTACAAAATTAAATGATGTAATTATAGTCTAAATATCAGGTGTTTTTTATGCAGGAGCCTGCACACATCTGGGCTAGTGTCATATTTAAAGCTAAAGATATTTATTTTTAAATTGTGTCTTTACTTGTTCATTTGTGAGATGCATTTCATCTGAAATAAGCTTTAAAAAATCACATGAAAAGGAGGCGAGTGAGAGGGTAAAAGCAGTGGGTGAGGGATGGTAGAGAAAAGAGGATGAAAAAACAAGGTGAGGGAAATAACAGAAAATAACGAGAACAGCAAGAAGAGAAGATGAGAGGGGAATGAGGCAGAGGAAGAGAGGAGGGTTGGAAGATGGGACAAGAGGAGGCCCAGACAAGGCAGACAGACAGACAGACAGACAGACAGACAGACAGACAGACAGACAGACAGACAGGCAGACAGACAGGCAGACTGGTTTCACACCAATAAGGGCGAGAAGAGTCCTCAGGGCGGCTTTGTGCCGCACGGCGGGGATGTTTAAAACTAATTGGTGACATGAAGACTGCGGCAAAGCGTTCCACGCTGTACATGTGGCATGGAGGAGCAAACATACGCACACTTTTTCATATTTAGAGACACATGGCGACAAAAACCTCCATTATATTTGGTATTTTCATTAAAATAATACAGTAAAAAAAGTCAATAAATGTTCATAAAAAGTAGGAGAAGCCAAGGAAACCTTATCTATTCTAATGATAATTACTGATTAAAATAAGCCACACCTCTGAAACACTATATTTAAATCAAACTTATGGAAATCACATACTACGGTGGCTGAGAAGTGTCAAACTAATGCAAAAGCAGGAAAGTGAGCAACAGCAGATGCTGTCAGTGAAACGGGCCGTCGTTGTTTCAGAAGAGCTTTGTGCATGCTGGTTAGACTGGTTCTGACGTCATGCACACACTGGGAAAAGATCGAGGTCACAAGATCAAGGCGGCGGGGATTTTTTAGGCTTCTCTCCACCGACTGCAAGACATATTTGCAGACTTTTGCATCCATTCTCCTCACCGTATGCAGAGCTTGTTGGACGATGGGGGCCTCGGACAGCAGACTGGACCAGTCCATCTCCACCCGTCTGAGCTGGGAGGAGACGGAAGGGAGGTCTGGGTCTGAAGGCCGTGAAGCCTCTTGGTCCTGGTCCTCTCCGTCCTCGTCCCTCAGCTGAACCAGCTGGATTCCAGCACAGATAACAGCCACTTTCAGTCCAGATTGGGCCTCCAACTCTTTGTTCAAAGTCTAAAAAGACAATTTATTTTACTATTATTTAATTAAACAAGTCTTTTAGACTTTGTGCGACTGTGGGAACAGTCGCACAAATGGCCAAAAATACAGCTGGTCTGTGGGGTTTGATGGGATCACTGCCAGAATATCGGACATTCTCGACTCACTTTTCAGCTTACTTCAAATCATTTGCACTTACAGGACAGTGGTCAAGAATAATACACATCGTCAGTGTGTGGAGATTGTGACTACACACTAGTTTAGAGGCAGTGTTGGGGTAGTTATTCAGAAAAAGTAACTGGTTACAAGTTACTAGTTACATCTGAAAATTGTAACTAGATTACTTTACTAGTTACTGCATTTGAAAAGTAACTTCACTACTAGTTACTTTACGAAGAAATATGCCTCACTTTAAAATCCACAAACAACAGGATACAAGAGGCTGTGTATGGTGGGGACATTCAGGTCAAACAGCATTACATTACATACAACACATTAAAAACAGGCTTTTGGAAACATGAGACCCCACTAAACCAAATGGGGGCCTACTCCTAAGAACAAAACCAGCTTGTTATAGGAATCATTGTAGTGGTTTAAGAAAAATAAATTGCACTTGTTCCCATAAAATAGAAACAGAAATGCACTTAACCCAAAAAATAGAAACAGAAAATGCAATTAAATAAACAGAAAATCCACTTCATTATTGCCTAAATAAACAGAAAGTGCACTATATCCTATGAAGTTTATCATTTTTTCTATTCTTAAAAATAGCGATTGTATCGCATGAGTAAAAGTCTCTCGAATCTTTTATCCGACAGCCTGTTCCTCCTTGGGGTCAGAACAATACTGCCCAGGTTGAAAAGCCTTTTGACAGTGTTGTAACTTGTTTTATTACATGATTTACTCTTATTGTGAAGAGCATGTAAACAGGAAGTGCTTTTACTTTGAAGGCATAAAGTACAATGATACGTGCTTGTTGACGCTAACTAATGTTGATGTTACGTGTGGAAAATATATACATGTCTGGTGCAAGAGCGCGTTCTCGATCGCTTTAACAGTTGTAATACTGTAGTGCACTAATAAAGTGATTCCGTTCATACCAGACGTGTCTTGTCCTCATCAGAAGCTCCACTTCATTATAGACAGGTGCATTTGATGGTATTGGAGTGTTGTATTGCTTTGCAATATCCTTAATCCTAGGGAACCTGGAGAGAACCTCCCAGTTGGATCCGGGCACTCCGTCTCCGTCTCCGTCTCATCCATTCCCCGCTTCCCTCCTTCTACGCACCAGCAGCTACGTCACTCAAATCACTCAGATCGAGTTCTGTGATAGGTTGTTCATGCAGGAAGTGTCGTGTGATTCGCGCGCCACTAAAAGAAAACTTTTCGGACTGGTAAAAATGTCTCGAGTAACGTAGGAACGCGCGTTACTGAGGTCTAGTAAAGTAGTGTAGTTACCAATATTTTGAGTGTAATGCGTTACTTTACTTCGTTACCTATAAAAGTAATTACGTTACTGTAATCCGTTACTTTGTAACTCGTTGCCCCAACACTGTTTAGAGGTCTACTGACATCAGAATTATGCTCCAATTCTCTCTCTCTCTCTCTCTCTCTCTCTCTCTCTCTCTCTCTCTCTCTCTCTCTATATATATATATATATATATATATATATATATATATATATATATATATATATATATATATATATATATACACACACACACACACACATGAAGAGTGTGATCAGGATACTTTAACACCTCCATTCGTTTCCTCTGGTTAAGTTTCTGGATGCTGGCAGTTTACAACATACGTTCTGTTGCAGTGAATTAAATCACTTCAGGAAGTCTTAATCTTTACAATATGAAGGGCAGCTTGCTTGAAGCTGATGTTGTTTATTGCAAAATGCAAAAAAAACAACAACAACAATAAACTTGTAATTTAGAAAAGAAAGAGAGTAAACGTTTAATTAAACTGTAGAAGTCTGGTCTGAACAGAGAGTCTCCTGCTCACCACAGACTGGAGGTAGTGGTCACGCCTCTGGTTAACATCCATCTCCTCCTCAGAGAGGTAGAGCCAACTGCATCTGTCAATCAGCTCTCTGGCTCCGCCCATCCAGTCAGCCAGCGCCGCAGAGTCACGAGAAAACCTGTTTAATGGTGGAAAACATCACGTTTTAATTAAGCAGTCTACCTGAATACAGTGTCAACTGAATAATGTGTATTTATTGTATTTATATATGTATAAATATACACAACTATGTACATTTATTTAGACTTTAACATCCTTATCAAGTGTTTTTATTAGATTTTATTATTAATAATAATTTTGACTAATTTAATATTTTAATTAAGCAATCTACCTGAATAACATGTCAAATAATAATTTTAAATTATTTAATTTATGTATTTTAATTTTAATAACAAAAATGATATATGGGATGAATAATATCTACATAATATCTATCTATAATATACATTAGACTTTAACATACAAGTCAAGTGTTTCTATTAGATTATATTATTAAAATGTAAATATTATCATTTATTATGGTTACATTGAATTATGACCCAACCAGTAAAAGGATAAATATTTCCAGTCACCAGTTTCCACCGGAAATTAATTTAATTGCAACATTTCAATGAAAATAAAAAGTTCAACTCTAAATCAATTATTTGATCAAACCTATTTAGTCCAAATGGTATTTACTCCTTTAGTTCCCTCACCTGCTGCTCAGCTTCCTGGTCCTGTCTACATTGGTGTGTTTGTGCTCCAGCTTCCTGTGCAGGCCTCTCCACCGGGCCTCCAGCTGGCTTGTGGCCACGCCCACTCCTCCACATCCCGCCCCCTGCAGCCAGAGCCCCGCCTCCAGCATCCGACTGAACCGCGCCTCGCTTCCCTGCAGAGCGCCACGTTGCTCCTGTCAGAGAGACACAACTTTATGTCCTCACCTCTATCCCTAAACACACACAAGCACGAGTACGTGGACGTGGACGCGCACACACACACACACACACACACACACACACTTCAGATGAATAAGAGACACATCTCTTATCCCGCAGCCACAGAACATGAACCAAAATGAATCCTACCTGGAGGTCTCTGCTCGGCTAATAACTCACATCAAAGCCAAGGAACATCGTGTTCCCCTACAGAAAACAACCCGTTCACTTGTATTTAATTGAGCCAATTAGGTTTTTGAAGGCCATGCACAAAGTAGAGCATGGAGAGTGCGCCCAATAGTCTCCAAATGAGCAGAATGGAACATTGCCAAATGAGCTCCGTCCTGCAGTGGGCTGCTTGTTGGTAAATCACAATCATCCCCGGAGCGTCTGAAAGAACATGCGTATTAATAAGAAGAGAAAGTACCTTGTAGACAGAGAGGTCTGATATCTGCTTCTCAGGATCACCCCCCTCGTGCATCTTGGGAGATGAAGTCTCGATGGCTCTCAGCAGGGAGTCCGACCAGGCGCTGTCCTCCTCCCACTGGGACCACGTCTGAGAGGACGAAGAGACGGCAGCGGTCAGAGGAGACGTCTTCTTTAAGGAGTCTTTTAATTCTACCTTAAAATTCGCATGTAGTAATTTTTCTCAACTCTTTACTTTTATTTAGTAGATGTGGGCATAAAAGGGTGCGGTGCGCCTTATGACCCACATTTTTCGGTAATAAGTCAGCTGCACCTGTGCCATGACTCACATATAAACCCTCGAAGTACCTCGAAAAGTTACGACCTTTTGAATGTCACAGTAACAAAGTTAAGTGTCTGCAGCCGATCATTTTTTTCACTCTCACCTCCTCGTCAGATAAATAACCTGCATGTCAGACTCTACCTGGATGGTTTCCTGCATCCTGGTCCCTTCCTCTAGTCCACGCTGCTGCAGTCGGGCCACCTCGCCTTGCAGCCCCCTCACTACGCCCTCCCACCCCTGGAGGGCGCTCTCTGGGACTCTCTGGGTCAGCTGCTGCAGGATGCTGAAATGATGGCCCAGGAACTGGAAGAACTTCTGCGAACACAAAGGGTGTTAAGAGTTAAAGCGTGTAGTTAAAGCAGCGGTATCTTCTCTCCTGTCTCCCGCAGACGGTACCGTGTGACCGCTGAGCCGCTGCTGGAACTGAGCTCTGCTGCGCAGCTCGACATCAGGCTGCCGGGCCAGGCGTTCGGCGCCCACAGCCAGCAGCTCCTCCAGGCTGTGAACCAGACGCTCGTACTGCTGCTCCAGCTCCACGCCGGCCCTAAGCTCCTCACAGTGCCAGCGAACGCCACCCAGAGATCCGTCCAGCTCACACTGCACACACAGAGGGGGACGCAGATTTAAACGTGCACCGGAACCCCGTATATAGGGTCCTCTTCTGGGAGGAAGCTTCGTAACATGTCTTGGTGCACACAAAAAGCAGACCTTACAGATGTGAGCGTACCTGCAGCTGCGAGGCCTGGTGGACGAGAGAGGGAGGCAGGTGAGCCTCTCCCAGCAGGGAGCCCACCCGCCGCCGCAGAGCCCCCTGCACCGCAACCACAGCCTGCAATACACACACACACACACACACACACACACACACACACACACACACACACAAAATGACCAATAAGAACGCTGTGATGTGAACTTAAATCTCTTCATGGATTACTCTGTTTCTCTCCTTCTAGCCTTTAAGGTAATACATACTGGTACATGTACATAAACATAACATAACATGTACATGTACATAAACATAAAGGTATTTATTCTCTTAGTTTCTCTCACTCTTCATAGTAAGAAACCATTTCAGTGTCTCCATGCTGGGAAAGCAACATGTAGCTCACAGTATTTTTTACAGTTTATATTAATGTAACTTGTGCAATCTCCAGACCTAAAGTAGCAAGGCGGTCGATAAGCCTGACCTTTGACCTTGTAAATTCTGCAGACTTCCATGAAACAATGTCCGTTGCTGTCCTCTGCTTGGCAGAGAACCTAAAACCCTCTCATGCTGCAGCTGACCGCTACGTCCAATGTTAGTTTAGTTTAGAATATTTAGACATTGAAATATTATTGTTATATATATTATTATAATATTGTGATTTTGAAAAGATTGTGCTGACAGTAGCCTGTAACATTGTGAAAACATCAACCTATATAATTATCAGGTTATTACCTCATTAATGGCACCGTATAGACATTTTTATATTCAAATATTGCACTGACAATTTTTTTAAATTATTGTTAATATCTTATTTATAAATGTATATTGTTGCTCGTTACATTACCTCAATTATTACCTCCTTATTATCAAACCATCTGGCCACCATTAAGAAAAAAAAAGAAAAAAAGAAAAGAAACATGCACTTTTATTAATCCCCTTGGGGAAATTCTTCTCTGCATTTGACCCATCCCTGGTTAGGGAGCAGTGGGCAGCCCTGTGAGGCGCCCGGGGAGCAGTTGGGGGTTCAGTGTCTTGCTTAGGCACTTCGACATGTGAGCTATGGGGGGACTGGGGACAACCACTCATCCCCCCGAGCTACAGCCAGGGGGATGACTTGTACCACATTAAAGTCTTCAAATATTTAGTTGAATTCAAGTTTAACACATTTTATATAATTCATTCTAATGATATGAAACTTTTGAGACGTAATTATCAAAATAATAATTTCCTGTCCGTTCATCCTGTTCGTACCTTCAAGTCCAGAGTTCCACTGAATTCATTAGTTATCTGGAGAGCCGTCGCCCGGTTAGAGGTGAAGGCTGCATGCAACTCATTTAGTAGCATCTGAGGGGTTAAACACACAGCACTGGTTCTTTAAACTGGTTCTTTAAACTGGTCTGTATTTCTGCGTGTGCGTCATGGTATCTGACCCGGTGCCTCGTCAGCTCCTCCTGCTGGTCGGCGAGCTGCTGCCCTCTGCTGGTCAGCGCAGAGCGGACCACAGGAAGCACTCGACACAGACCTTTGACACACCGCTGAGCACGCTCTGAGCCCAGGATGTGGCTGACCTTTGACCCTTGAGAGGCCAGCTCGCTGCCGAGGGTAGCCAGCTCTGCAGACAGACTCTGAAACGGAATACGAGGAAGTAATGCAGCTTTAAGACATGAAGCATATACTTCTATACAACCAGAGGAGTCACCTCCTGGTGGTCAGGAGAGAGCATGCAGCTTTAACACATGAAGCATCTTCCCACCTGCAGCTGCAGCAGCCTCTGATCGCTGTCGCCCTCATGTGGCGGCCCAGCAGGCGAGTGCAGCAGGCTGGTAATGGAGGACAGGGACAGAGATGCCCCCTGCAGGACAAGAAACAAACCTTCGTCCAGCATCTGATGAGATCCGTCCACAGGGGAGGCCTAGGGATGGACAGGGGAGTCAAACTTTTGCCATAAAAACGTGCAGAAGATGAATTCATACCACGCAAGTATTTAGTCGGATGGGAATGTTGGGATCTTTCTACGATTGTTGATGAAGCATTTTGAGTCATTATGGAGGAGGAGGAGGAGGAGGCTTCATCATACTGGCTGTCTGTCGTGTTTGTTGTTTTATGCTCTTTCTTTTTCGTAGTGTGATGTCACAGTGCGTCTCCCGGGATGAGCGATGAGAATTTCCATCTTTTATTCTCGTCAAACAAATAAATGTGGTTTGAAACTCGCTCTAAAAACTCCACATTCATCTTTCTCCAATACTTTACTTTCACAGACTTCTGGAATTCTGTTGATTTTCATCAGGTTGATTCTACTTTCTTTATTCTCTTCCGTCTTTACCGTCCATCACTTCCAATCTGTGACTTCACGGTAGAAATATATATTACGCTTCATCTCTGGGCAGTGGATCACAGAAGGTTAACCGGTCCGTCTGGTCTCTGAATCTACAATTGACCTCAACACCTCGATGATTGAGATTTACAATATAATATAAAAGTTCATATCAGTCACCATGTCTGATACGTTGGGTTGAGGTTCAATTCCTCATCTTCCAAAACGTACTCTTAATGGTTTCAGAGCGTGGTCCCAACCTTTCTGGGTTGATTCAGCATCATGATGTATATAGAGAGGTAAAGACGGGTGTAAAGACATTTAATGCATTACAAATAATGTTTAATGTGATGAACATTTTTTTTTTGGCAATTTGGCAAAATGCACCTGGCATAAGTTTTGTCTCAGTTGAGTTTTTTTTATCAGCTCCCATAGTAACTATAATAAACTGTGCAGCCAACCTACAGCCACTCAGAAATTTAAATTTAAAATGTCTCTAGCATTTAGTATCCAGAAAATAAATAATAAACAATCAACAGGCACTATGTAAAGAAACTGGCATTTAAAAGGTTAATAATATGAAAATGTATCAATATTTGGTCGTTATGATCAGGACTGATTGGTTCAAAGGTTGAACACTGAAAAAGTAATACAATTATATTAGCATATCGTTTTATTGCATTTTTTTTTTTACACAGACATTTTTAGCATCTAAGGACCGACATAAATAAGACTGTAAACAACGACTTTTTTGGCAACCAGTGAACAGGAAGTGACCATATTAGGACTGAGGAGGAGTGACATAGAGACGACCTGTCACCTTGTAGCCTGTAACTTTATGGTCTGTTTGACTCTAAATTACCATACTTTACTAAATGAGCATCATGCTGCATTGAAGAAGACTTGAAACTAGAGATTGAGACATAAACTCATGTTTCAAAAGGGTTATGGAGTATAAATGTCGGCTCCTCCCATTTTATCCCCCGTCCCAACATACATATCGCCATGACAAAGAGCCCGCCACCTGATCCAGCGCTCCCTCCATCGTGAGTGCCAGCTCTCTCAGGTTTCTGCCGTGGGTTTGAAGCTCTTTCACGGCCTCCGCGCCAATCATGCGTCCCGCTGTGCCATCACGCCGCCTCGTAGATGAGTCTGTCACCTTCAGAGGGAGAGAAGAAGACACACACGACTTCCATCATGCCCTGCAGGACTCCCCATCACACCAGAGACACAACAAAGTGCCTTCTGCTCACAGAAGGTGATAATCAAGCATGGCGAGAGCACCGATTTTTTTTCTTCATTTTTCTTTTCTCTTTTGTATTTTTGAAAAAAAGTGATAATCAAGCACTTCATGATGAGGGCCTTTACCTCAGAGGGAGGAAGCAGCCATTGCTCCTCCAGCGCCAGCAGCCGGCTGTGAAGGCCGGCCCACCTCCTCTGAGCGGCGTCCTCCTCAGCGGGAGGCGACCTGCCGGGAGAGAGAAGAGGCCGAGCATTAACACTTCATCTTCCTCTCCATCGGCGGGGGTGAGAGAGGCTCTGCTATCATCTCTCACGTCCATTCACTTATTCAAAGACGGCAAATTAATCCAAAATATAATATAGTGGCATTGATTGGACAAATTAAATAAAACAGTTAAAAAAGTTTGAGGATGAATAATTCCATTTGTGTTTTGTTCTTTCTCCTGCAGCCTTATTCTGTCTCACACACATACTCACTGCTTGTAGATGTGCTTAAATAAATTATTATTATTGTATTGGGAAAATATTAAAATTCTAAGAAGACGAAAAATAAACTACAATATAATATAATATATATGTATGTATATATATTACAACAATATTATTATATATAAATAAATACAAATATCTATATATAAATAAATACTTCTTTTTAAAATATATATATCTATATATATATAGATATATATCTATATATATATAGATATATATAAATAAAGGAAGAAAAAAATACATATATAAATAAATAAATAATGTAAAGGTACAGTGTGTTACCATTGCAGCAACTGACTGTGGTCCTCTGGGTCCTGCCTGTGGAGCCGGCCCCCCTGCCTGGCGATGGCCTGAGTCAGGCCTCTCTGTTCAGTCAGCTGCTGCTCAAACTCCTGAACGGCAACGAGAAGTATTCAGCGCTTTAGCTTCAGTACTAATACCACACTGTAACAACAGTTCTACTTCCACACTAATAACAGTACTAGTAGCACACTGTAATAACACTACTAGTACCGCACTGTGATAACGGTACTAGTACCACACTGTAATAAAAGTACTAGTACCACACTGTAATAACAGTACTTATCCCACACTAATAACAGTACTAGTAGCACACTGTAATAACGGTACTAGGACCTCACTGTAATAACAGTACTAATACCATACTGTAATAACAGTACTAATACCACACTGTAATAACAGTACTAATACCACACTACCTTCTGCTGCTGCAGGCTGCGCTGCCTGAGCAGCCGGTTCCTCGGGGAGGAGAAGACCTCCTGAACGCTGCTGCTGCGCTGCAACCGGCGGTCTGGACGAGGAGCCGGGGTCTGAGGAGGAACCGAGGTCTGAGGAGCCGAGGTCTGCGGAGGATCCGAGGAGGTGTGAGGAGGAGCCGAGGAGGTGTGAGGAGGAGCCGAGGTCTGAGGAGGAACCAGGGACGAGGAAACACATGGGAGGGGAAGGAGACGCATTAACATCTCATCATGTTCGCCTTTTTTATCTTCCCAATCAGACTTGACCTACTTGAGATTTAGTCACTGACCATGAAAAACTACTCTCAAGTTGTGGCTTTGTCAGCCTGGAACAATAGAACAATACAAATTATTTAATTTTAATTTTAAATATAAATATTTTTCTTGTCTAGTTTGAAGTCTAGTTGAAGTCTAGTTGTCTAGTTTGAAGACAAATAAACTAATTGCAGAAGACTTTAAAGCTCTCAAAATACTTTTATTTTGTCTTTTAATTTGCTCACAAAGAAACTTCACAGCTGCTTCCGTGCCCAGCGGTAAAACCAGTAACAAGCTTGTTATGAGCTTGTGATGTTCTCTGGGAAACGTGTTAATAGCCATCAGCGAGGGAGCATCTTTTAAAACGCGTAAACTTAAATTAAAATGTCGAACGAGAGAGAACAAATAAATGAATTATGGACTAGGAATATTTGTATTATTTTTGTTTGACCATATTCTTTCAGACTTTGTTAAAACCACGTTTGCTTTTCATGGTTTAAGCTGATAACAAAAAGAGTGAAGTTGCACATCCAAACATCACAAACACATTTAAACAAACACTTTTAAACACTTTTCTGTTCATGAAAAAGAAAAAAAACTGTTGCGCCAAGAAAGACAAACATGAGTGAAATGACATCATGTAAATATAATGTGGGACATAAAGTGTTCTTGGCATAAATCGCCATTTTTTACTGTTTAGCTGCAATTTAATTTGACGAGTATTGTTTCCCTGCACGTCTAGTCCTGCAGAGGTGGTGTACCTGCTCTTGAGGCCCCTGTGGTCCCCTCCTCTCCTCCCGCTGTCGGTCCTGCAGCAGCCGCTGGAACGAGACCAGATTGGCCTTCAGGAGCTCCAGTTTGGAGGAGAGCAGCTCGGCCGCCTCGTCCTGCAGCCGATCAGCTGGAGACAGGCCGGAGACACTCTGCTCGATCTCCAGGAACATCTCCTGCACGGACACACACACACAGGTTTAAATAGTTTTCTCTAATGTGTTTATGTCTTGAAAATCGGTGAAAAAAATAAAAATAAGGTTTTGCCAGAATCATTTCTCAGGATTTGCTGTTTGTAGCGGACACCAAAATAAGACTGCGGTCAAGCCAGCCTCCACTTTGAAAAACACAGTCAAGCCAGCCATTCTATGGTTTTGTAACTATGGACCATTGCTTCATAAATTGCCTCAAAAACTGATTTGAAGTTAGCTCATGAAGGAGATTTTGAAGGGCTTTTTTCACAGAATGTGTTGATTTTCTCCGAGTGACATCTTGAGTTTGTTTACTATTAATCTAAAGTGGAATTAGTTTGTAACTATGGAGCATTTCCTTTCAATCTAATCTGAAGTTAGAGACACATTTGCTTTTATTTTGAAATTCAAAAACAGAATGTCCTCATATTGGAAGAGGTACTTTCCGAGGTGGCATTAGGATTCACACAATAGAAATACGAAATGTCCTTGGAATACAGTTTGCATTCACCGGAATTTGGCTCTTATTTTGAAGTCAGTTCTTACCGTAATGCTCAGTTCATACGCATAAATGGCTTGACTGTTTTTAGAAGTGGAGGCTGCCTTGACCGCAGTCAAATAAGAACCAATAAAACATCAATGTTATATTACGAGTGTAAACATTAATTAGATGACATTAATCACAACATTTTCTCCTTCTCGAAAATTACCTACAAAGGCTTAAATCTAGCATTAGCATTAGAATAACCTTACAGCGCAGCAATTTAGCCATTTCAGCTAGCATTAGCATCTTATTACAATATTAATTTAACCACTTTTACAGGTTCATTAAAATCAAATGCCACTAAATGTGCTCAAAAACCTAAATTTGCTTCACAAAGAGACTATTGTACTACAGAGGAATACCTTATGAATACCTTTTCCTTCAGTACAAACTTTGAGTGCAAAGTCAAGTTACGAGATCTAGTACCTCTTCCGGTCTTGCCAGAAGTGCTTCAAAATAAAAGACCGGAAACACTTACAAAATAAGGACTTGCCGAAAATAGTCACCTTAATAATAGAAGCTATTGAGTCATTTACACTGTTGTAATATACTACAAGAGGCTGAAGTGCACCACTACAGCATTGTTCTAAATAGGATGTATATACAACTAAAAAAAATTATAAAATAAAATGTTTTCTTAAAAGTTAGTTTCAATTTCTCCGTTCAATGTGTAGGCTGCTCTCATCCAGGTAGCAACACCTGAGAAATGTAATGTGGCTTTAATTTAGTTATTTATCGTGTACTACAGCGTGTGCACATTGTGTATTTATCGTGTACTATAGCGTGTATTAATCGTGTACCACAGCGTGTATTTATTGTGTACTACAGCATGTATTTATCGTGTACTACAGCGAATATTTATTGTGTACTACAGCGTGTATTTATCGTGTACTACAGCGTGTATTTATCATGTACTACAGCGTGTATTTCTCGTGTATTAGCGTGTATTTATGGTGTACTACAGTGTGTATTTATGGTGTACTACAGTGTGCATTTATGGTGTACTACAGCATGTATTTAACGTGTACTACAGTGTGTACTACAGCATGTATTTATTGTGTACTACAGCGTGTATTTATTGTGCACTACAGCGTGTATTTATCGTGTATTTAATGTGTACTACAGCGTGTATTTATCGTGTACTACAGCGTGTATATATCGTGTACTACAGCGTGTATTTATCGTGTACTACAGCGTGTATTTATCGTGTACTACAGCGTGTATTCATTGTGTATTTCTCGTGTCTTTCTCGTGTACTAGCGTGTATTTATCGTGTACTACAGTGTGTATTCATCGTTTACTAGCGTGTATTTATTGTGTACTATAGCATTTATTTATTGTGTACTAGAACGTGTATTTATCGTGTACTACAGCGTGTATTCATTGTGTATTTATCGTGTACTACAGCGTGTATTTATCGTGTACTACAGTGTGTATTTATCATGTACAAGCGTGTATTTATTGTGTAGTAGCGTGTATTTATCGTGTACTACAGCGTGTATTTATCGTGTACTACAGCGTGTTTATATCGTGTTCTACAGCGTGTATTTATCGTGTACTAGAGTGTATATTTATTGTTTACTACAGCGTGTATTTATCATGTACTACAGCGTGTATTCATTGTGCATTTATCATGTACAACAGCATGTATTTATTGTGTACTACAGCGTGTTTCCATTGTGTATTTATCGTGTACTAAAGCGTGCATTTATTGTGTACTAGTGTGTATTTATTGTGTGCTACAGCGTGCATTTCTCATGTAGTACAGCGTGTATTTAACCTGTACTACCACGTGTATTTAATGTGTTTTTATCGTGCACTACAGCGTGTATTTATTGTGTACTACAGCATGTATATATCGTGTACTATAGCGTGTATATGTCGTGTACTACAGCGTGTATTTATCGTGTACTACAGCGTGTATTTATCGTGTACTACAGCGTGTATTCATTGTGTATTTCTCGTGTCTCTCGTGTACTAGCGTGTATTTATCGTGTAATACAGCGTGTATTCATTGTGTATTTGTGATGTACTACAGTGTGTATTTATCGTGTGTATTTATCATTTACTAGCGTGTATTTATTGTGTACTATAGCGTTTATTTATTGTGTACTAGAACGTGTATTTATCGTGTACTACAGCGTGTATTCATTGTATATTTATCGTGTACTACAGCGTGTATTTATCGTGTACTACAGTGTGTATTTATCGTGTACCAGCGTGTATTTATTGTGTAGTAGCGTGTATTTATCGTGTACTACAGCGTGTATTTAATCTGTTTTTATCGTGTACTACAGCGTGTATTTATCGTGTACTACAGCGTGTTTATATCGTGTTCTACAGCGTGTATTTATCGTGTACTATAGCGTTTATTTATTGTGTACTAGAACGCGTATTTATCGTGTACTACAGCGTGTATTCATTGTGTATTTATCGTGTACTACAGCGTGTATTTATCGTGTACTACAGTGTGTATTTATCGTGTACTAGCGTGTATTTATTGTGTAGTAGCGTGTATTTATCGTGTACTCCAGCGTGTATTTAATCAGTTTTTATCGTGTACTACAGCGTGTATTTATCGTGTACTACAGCGTGTTTATATCGTGTTCTACAACGTGTATTTATCGTGTACTACAGCGTGTTTATATCGTGTTGTACAGCGTGTATTTATCGTGTACTATAGCGTATATTTATTGTTTACTACAGCGTGTATTTATCGTGTACTACAGCGTGTATTCATTGTGCATTTTATCATGTACAACAACAAACACAAAGATAAATTATATTTCTGTTGTTCATTAGTCATAACACTGGAGAGAAAAATATTTAAATTAAGAATCTTTTTCTCACAGAAAGAAGTTTTTACATGATATTATATATTTATATGATATTGAGGAACTTGCATTTAAAAGTAAAAGGCAATTCCTTCAGTTGAGAACACAAGTCGTGTCTCGTTTATTTTACATGTCGAAAAAAACAACACAAGATGGCGCTGCCCACTAACCTAACAAGCATTGGGGCATACGTCATCAACCACAGTTGAACTCTTGATCCTGGAACAGTAATAGCTACGTGTATAACACATTACTTGAATAACTGCATGAAACAACAGTGTATAGAACCACACTAAGAACAAGGGTGAATTATGAAGTCACAGTCACTACAATATTATATTAATAAGACGTTTAGAGAAAAGTCGCAATAGTTTCAGTGTGAGACTGGATCTGAAGTCCCTCTGAATGGGAGAGCTCACCAGTGGCTGTTAGTTTGCGCACAAAGTTTAATTCATTCATTCATTCAGGTGTGACGTGTTTACCTGTGAAACTAATGGATGCTTTGGTTTCACTCTCTGGTCAACAGAGAGGAGACAGACACAACAAAGAAGGCTGTGAGGGCGCGACTCCATCGGACGAGAACCATTCTGTCACAGACAGAAACTCACTGATCCTCAACCCTCAAGGATCCTCATAAAAGCCCCACCCAGTGCATCTACTGGTGTGCTGAGCTAGTTTCAGATATTTATATTGGGCAAATATTCAGTGTTTCTCTCTACAGTTTCTTTTCATATTCACATCTCAGTCAACATGAGAAAAGAGTCTAAAGCCCACAACAACAGACTTTTTGTCGGCTTTTGCCGAATGTGTGTACAATTTTATGGATCTTTCATGTAAATACCATTTAAACTGAAACTGAAGTGATATATATATATATATATATATATATATATATATATATATATATATATATATAATATTATATATAATAATTGGTGGTGGCCGGAGCTTAAAGCAACTTTAGAGGCAATAAAATCAGAGCAAGTGGCAGGTGAGGACTTCTGTGAGGAAGCGGCCCCACGGGACCGTGTTACACTGGAACCGACTGAACTTTGACTCGTGCACGAGCGAAGCCAGATGTGCAGTCTGAAGGTATTGCGCACTATCTGACCTCCGACATGCAGAAACACGCTCCACTTCCTGAACGATGTATCTGTCAGTCTGCAGCCAGATGGACTTTTTTCAAGATCTGAACCAGTCAGCAACAATTTGGACGTTTTCCATGAGTCATATTGTGCTCATATTCATATTGTGCTCTTCACACGACATTGTGCAACTTGAAATGTTTGTAAAGTCACAATTTAATATTTTAATTTTGTCAAAAGTTCGTGAATAACAGCAGATTTTTTATTCCGCACAGCAGCTCAGGAAGCACTGATTTGGTGGAAGACTTAAAATTGAAGTTGAAAAAATATTGTTTGGACATCTGAGCTCCGTAAACTGTTCATCCATTATTTCAACATCACTCCTATATTCCTTATTTGGTTCCTCATTAGCTTCACACAGTGGTGGCTCGTATTCCTGGGTATAAATATATATATAATTAAATAATTATATACAAATAAATATAATTAAATAATTATATAACAATAAATACATTTATATAATTAATTAAATAATTATATATAATTCAATAATTATATAGATAAATAAACCTCTCTAACTCATTTAACCCAGTTTGACCTCACTGTGGATCTTTTGACCCGAGCAGTGACCTATTCCCGTGGTGGGCGGGGCTTTACCTGGCAGGTGAGAAGCTGCTGCTCTACGTAGTCCTGCATGGTGGCTCTGCCGGTTACCGGGCTCCTCTGGGCTTCCTGCAGCCACAGCTCCAGCTGGCCGATCCTCTGCAAGCACACATGGAGGATACCTCGTCGGGGGCGGGACCCGTGCTGAGGCTCCTCTGGGTCCTGGGACACAAACACAACACACCCGGCTGAGCCTCTGTGCTCCAGGGTCACAAAGGGGCAGAGAGCTGCACTGGCTCCTGAGCAGCTGGTTCTAGCTCTAATATTGATCCAATATTATAAATACTTCTCACACCTCAACCTCTTCACTCTGCCTGCTCTTTCCCTCCCTCTCTGCTCCACCCACCTGTGGCAGGAACCACTTCCTGGAGCGGCGGGCAGGGCTCCAGTGACACAAGAGAGAGAGAGCGAGAGAGAGAGAGAGAGAGCAAGAGAGAGAGAGAGAGAGAGAGAGAGAAAGAGAGAGAGAGAGAGTGGTTGGAGGACTGCAGGGGTGGAGCTCACAATACCAACACATTGCTCTGCTTCCTCCTCAAACTCTTCATAGCTGTCAATCATCTCAGGTTTCACTGTCCTCCTTTTGTGTTCTCCTCAAAAGAGTGAATTATTATGAGAATTTTGCACAATGTCACATCACATGTGTACGTACAGGTGGCAGCGAACCGCTGAGGATTTGAGGTCAACGCCAACAGTCAACACACCTGCTTTGAATGACTCAAATGTTCTCAAAGCTGTGATGCCACTGATGGAAGTCTAATGAGAATATAGAGAGCACTAAAGATAAATAAATGTTCTAAATTTGATCTACATTTGGAGAAATGTGGGTTTGCCACAACTCTCTAGATGTGAACCAGGTGGAATATATAAGTTTTGTCAGTTATTTAAGTTAAAACTTACCTGAAAAAAAAACTTTAATGCTTTAAGTCCTATTAAGAACATGGAGTATTGGTGCACTTTAGCCTATTGTGGCCAAAACAAGTATTACAACAACCAACAATGATTCTGACCAAACAATAAATAATTCACCTGACAAAACTAGTTTCAAAGATGGAAAAAGTGTAAACTTTCTTTTTTCACCTGTTCTTAAGAGTACAAATGGCTTAATTTAGGCCACAAAATAACTATTTTAAAAGCACAAATTAGTCATTTTTAGTCATTCATTTTAAGATTTGTATAAGATTTGATATTCCCTACTCTCTATATGAATATCAGTTCACAAATGTAAATACAAAATGTGTTAAAAATACATTAAAAGGTAAATGCAAGTGATAGAAATACAGCATTCACCGGCGTTGATTGTATTATTGGTCAAACATAAAAATCAGGTGGTTATGTTGTAATTAAATAGCAGTTTGTTTGTTTTTTTAATCTCAGTCCATCAGTGAGTTAATTATGTGCAACCAGGTCCTGCCTCCTGCTCGGTTAGGGAGTTAGGAGGAGGACTTTTGTTTTCGTGTCATGCTGGAAATGTGGCGCAGAGTGTGTGAGCTTTCATTTATGTATTTATCTTTTTGGCTCACTGGAGCAGCTGCAGGACGCCGCCGGCCCTCGTGTGGTCCTGATGCTGCGGCCCGACTGGCTGCTCCAAGGCCTCGGCTTGCTCTGCTATTGTTACATGCGCACAAAATGTTACGTGCATATGATATGTTGCATGCGCATGAGATGTTGCATGTGCACGAGATGTTGCGTGTGCACGTGTTGCTTCCGTTTCTAGAGGACCTTCTCCAGGCGTTGGCAGGACCGCCTCCCTACTTCCTGGTCCTCCAACTGGTGAAGCTTGGATTGCCTCACTAGGTGTGTGCAAGTCCTTAGCCTGTTGCGGGCTGCGTGTGTGTGCTCTCACTTTGTGCGTGTGCGCACACAGCGAGTACTGTCTGCAGTCCCTCTGGGTCCCCACCCCTCCATGCAAGACCCCACTGTCCCTTCATGAGCTCTGACACAAGAGAAAGAGACGGAGGAGTGGATCACTGCTGTGGGTTTATTTGTGCGTGTGCTCTCATGGGATGTGTGGACAGAAGGAAACAAACAACTGGAACAGAGTACAAAGTACAGCACATGCCACGTAACATCAGATAGCTCAAGGGCCGCTGCTTCCAGGTGAAAACGCTGCATCATTATTGTGGTGAAATTATAAATAAAGCATTACAATTATTTGCACGAGAGCAAGAAAATGTTGTTATATTTATTTAGTTGAGTGCAACCCCTCCAATTCATGAATGCTAAACTAAAACCATTTGGAGTTGCGTGGTTTTCACCTGCCAACAGCCGCATGTGTTAATAATCATGTCAAACCGGTGCATTTACATGGCCAACAGCCATCTAATGAAAGGGAAACTTTATGAAGGATACAATCTGAGTAAATCCTCTGATTCACAACAAAGCGGGGAATCGTTCTCCACACCCTCCTGCTGCCAGGCAGGGGCTGAGCAATTTAAATGAATATTGTATGTATGTATAACCATGTTCAGTTTATGGAAATTAAAAAGGGCAGATGCATGTAAAGCAAGCACGTTTTATTTTAACAAATAATACTCTGCATTTGCTGGTAAATGAGCTCAGATAGCAAAAGGTCAACAATCAAAGAGGTATAACTAGTTTAAAATCACCATTCATCACAAAATATATGTCTATTAGTACACTTTGTTTCTGCCTTTTATTTATATAAAAACACATTTTAACCCATCAGAATTAAGGTCCATGCTAAAGCTTATTAGAGACCAAAAACCATCCACTTAGCGACATGCTAACTAGCATCAGTCTGCTTTTGGTAAAATAGTACCCGCCCCACGTTAACCACTTCTCACATAGTGGAGCCATCTTGAACCACATAGAGTCCTTCAGCAATCCTTCACCTGAACACACGTCATGTCTTTGGCACACACACATGATGAGTTTTAGTTCCATAGTCCTGTCCTCTATTTGATTAAGTAAGACACACAGATGCAAATGTAAAAACTGTTGGAGGCCAATATGGAACACACCTCACCGCCATGTAAATGCACTGAGGGTCAGGACATTTTACGAAGAATCCTGAAGGTGTGGAATATTTCAGGTGCTCTAGGAAAACGAAGGGGTTCTAGGTTTAGTTCTAGAAGGAGATGAGAGTTTGGCTCTATAAAAAATGAAGGACTTGTTCTACAAGGATTCTAGACACTAGTAGAAAATGAAGCATTGGTTCTATATTGGGCTCAATAGACAACTGAGCTCTAGACTAGGAGAAGTGGTAATTAAAGGCTTGGATCTATCTCTAGAAAAAAACTAGAAAGGGGAGTTCTTGAGTATTTGGGATTCGAGGGGGAATCTCCGCCTAAAGGTTGGTTCTAGACAAAGGTGGGAGATCTACAATAGGTTGTAAACATTGGTGTTCTAGACGAAAGTTCTAGAAGGAATGGCGGGTTTGAACACATGGGGATCCTAGAGTGGGTTCAAGAAAAAGTCGGCGGCTCTGGCATTGGTTTCAGAATGAATGGGAGTTATTTGATTGGATCTGGATGAACAAATAAAAAAAGGTCTCTGATTCTAGAAGAAGCAGTAGAATCTAGGGGGGTTCTGCACAAGAGGCTGAAAGTCCGATGCTAAGAAGAAGAAGAAGAAGAAGAAGAAGAAGAAGAAGAAGAAGAAGAAGAAGAAGAAGAAGAAGAAGAAGAAGAAGAAGAAGATCTAGTGACACCAGGTCTACAGACCTAGGAGACTACACATCTCTGCTGGGGCCCAGAGTCGGACTTGGAGACTTGAGTGGTGGAGGATGTTTTTACCATGCTCTTAGGCAGTGACTGAGCTGTGGCCCCAGGGGGATCTGATAACGCTTCGGAGGAACTTGCTTCAGTGAGGCCCTCAACATCCTGAAGAAACATGAGCAGGGTTAGAAGGTCAGTTGGTTAAACACAAGCATCACTTAGTGTTCAGAGTCACACGGTTACGATACAGTCTGTTAAGGAGGTGTATTACGTCATGTTATTCTCAGTTATTCAACGCTGTTATTGAAGTTATCAATACTTATTAATGGAATATACCAACAATATGGACGTTGGAATTAATTATATAAATGTAAAGATTTAATGTATTTTTCTCTTTTAGGATCTAATCACAATATACTAATAGCAACTGATAGCAAGAAAAGGCTGGTGATGTTCTATATTTTGTTACTGTCAATAAATCCCATAAAAAGATTAAAACTTAACTGTCAAAAAAGTAGATAATGGGAAGATCTGCCGACGTGTATGTGGATGTCCAATTGGTATTGATGGTAAATGTTGAGTATGAATTATCATGCTCGTGGAGCTGTGTTGCCAATGTCTACATGTCCCAAGATGCACCTGGGCTAATGCATCCGAAGCCTCTCATCAAGTCAATTAACTGACGAGATTCGTTTTAATCCATAAAAATTATATCTTTTATTTCATGATCATTTGAATTGTGTTTTTCATGAAGGAGAAAACCAATATAAATGACTATAACAAAGTAAAAGTTTAACATTTAGATTTTTGGATAGGTTTGCTGACTTCAGAGCAGTGAAACTATTTTTGGGACGGTCATAAAAAATAAATATTCTGGATCCAAAGAGATCTGTATCTGTCAATTAAAAAAACTTGGTCAGGGATCTAAAAGTTATATTTTGTTCTTTTTTCCTTTCGTGCTGATCCGATCTGAGACTCTGATCCGGTGAGTTTATGTGGTAGCAGGACGGTGTGTGTCACTACTGAGTAGTCACTATAAACCACAGTGTGTGTGTTATTAGTTTTTACAATACAATGGAGCTCGATAGAGGCCAGAATCCGTAGTAGGATAATTTCTTTGTTGGTTTTGGTCTTTTAAATAGATTTGTTGTCAATACGAAAAACAGAGAATATCACCAGACTTATCCTATTAAACCAAACAACCTGAGAATGAATCATTCCAAAAGGAATCCATGAAGATGCGCGACAGTGTTGGAGGTTACCTGTCTCTCTCCTCCAGTCTGCCCAGTGCCTCGCCCAGTAGCCCCTCCAGTCTCTTCTGGTGCGACCACCAGAGGAACCTAACACCAGCAACGACACACGTTTAGAGTCACTCTACACAAACAAAACCAAAGCAATGTGCTGGATGGCTGAAGGAGAGAAGGATGGTGGTCACAGATGCATTACACATGTTACAAACACTGTTCAACACTGCCCTCTAGAGGCCGAACGCAATCCAGGAGAGGTGACATTGGGAGGTTTGTGGAAGCAGCTGATTGGATGAGTAGATGGTAGTGGAGGTGAGGAAAGGTATGGAGCAGTGCCGTAGAGGACAGAGCGACTGGGTCGATAAAAGGTCAGAACTTGTAGTTGTTAGAAACTATTTCATTGGAAGTAGATTGTTGTGATTTATGCTGAAGGGATTAGTCATGTGGTCTCAGGTGTATGAGCAATTGAAAATAACTTTTTCCTATAATTTGCTCTAAAACTCATTACAGCGTCCAGTGTGGTTAATATCTCCCACCTTTTATTGTAAAGAGCTGACCTTGGGTCACAAGACGGGGAGGAAGAGGAGGGAGGAAGAGGGGGGAGGAATGACCAAAACCACATAGGTATGACAGCGAAAGAGAAGGTATGACAGCGAAAGAGGAGATAAAACAGAGAAAGAGAAGGTAGGACAGAGAAAGAGGAGGTAGGGCAGAGAAAGAGAAGGTAGGACAGAGAAAGAGGAAATAGGACTGAGAAAGAGAAGGTAGGACAGAGAAATAAAAAATGGATGAAAGTTTTCTCTTTTCTCTTCTCTCTAGATCTTCGTTACCTCTGGCGAAGCGGCCAGGAAAGCATCCCAGAGCCACCACAAAACACCTCCGCCACCTTCTTCCACTCTCTGATCCTGACTCCTTGTTTGCTCTGTGGCCCCCGTGGCCCCGGCAGCCTGGAGCCCGACCGGACGCTCCCTCTGCTGACACGGAAACATGCTCATGTGCAGAGTCACAGGGGAGGTGGTCGACAGTGAGCTGCAAAGTGGTCGCTGCCGATGACGGCCAACGTTTACTTCAGAACCGAAGCTTTAGAACCTCTGAAAAGAGCTTATGTTTGTTTGTTTGTTTGTTTGTTAATCACCCTCAATAATTTAACAGAAAAAACACGAGCATGCACGGGAAAAAACACACCATTTACAATTTGTTAAATAACTTTAAAACACACGGCGGGACGGGTTAGCAGGCATGTTAGTATCAACCACTTTGTTCTTTCAAATTCACACTACAGGTATAGTATTTTATATTTAAAACACAGACTTTATTGGGCCGTGATGCTTGGTGGCAGTAAGTGATACGTATTTATTACACAGCAGAACGTCACAGAGCGCTTACAAAAAAACAACATAAAAGCAGAAGCACGGCTCCCTGGCTTCCTCACCTGAGTGGTGTCCGGTGAGCGGGCCTGTCTCTGCTCAGGTGAGGACCGCTCCACCGTCTGCAGCGACGCTCCGGATCCCGTCAGCACGTCCTTTTTAACGTGGACGACTCGGATCTGCCCCTGATCCACGTCTTTCTCCTGAGAGACAGCACAAAGGGCCAAAATAACTTTACAAAAGGTGCTCCGTTACGTTATTCCGAGCACATCTAGGAGTTAATTATAGAACAACAACTTTGAATACGGAAAGAGAAGTGAACTCACCTCGGCCTCCTCTAAAGTGGATTTCATGAGTCGGGGTCGAGAGGTCGTCTGCTTAGCGGACGGAGCTTTATCTTGGGTCGGAGTTGGAGGCTGCTGGATGAACAGAGCAGGGACTTTCTACAAAAGAAGTAAAGCAGACGGGTCATTGAAGGCCACTTCTAGCTGACTGACTGACTGGCTGACTGACTGACCTTCTCCAGATCCAGCAGCAGGTTCTGGAGCTGGTCCACGACCGTAAAGACCACCAAAGTCTCTTCAGCCTTCTCTGGGAGACAAAGGCCTGGTTTACACTTCTGGATCTCAGCGATGGTCGTCCTCATGGACTGGATCTTCTGCTCAATGACCTGCACACACCAGAGGGTGGCGGGGCAGTATGAAAAACAGACATTCTGTGGAATTTCTGGCGGACAAACTGGACAATAACCTCAGAAACTCATCAGTCATAAAAACACGCACTGACCGACTCTGGAGCAACGGAAAATCATTTAATTCGTTTCAGTCATAACAATATCTGTATAAAAGATGAAATCGGCGTTTCCTTCACAGCGTCTCACCTTGAGGCGCTCTTCTTTCGGACATGGGAAAGTCTCTGGAGACGACAACAAGATCTTGATCTCAGCCACGTTGTTCTCCATCAGTTTGACCTCACTCTCGATGGCTTCCACCTCCTAGACAGCGATCCATATGTTTGACCATTTCCAAAACAAATAAGCACACGAAAATACAAAAACGGGATAAAAAAGCAGACTCACAGCGGTGGCGTGGCTCAGGTGTGACAGTGGAGCGGTGAAGGCGTCCTGAACGACGGCCACCTGGTGGTCAGCTTCGTCCAGCTGCAGCTGCAGCGTTGTGACATCACAGACCTGAGACATTTCCTTCAGGACAGAGCCGAAGCCCTGCAGCGTGGCTCGGATCTGGGCTGAGTCGTCCAACACTGTCTGCAACGCGAGACACGATGACAAGACGGTTCAGTTACCAAGCCATCAAGAAGCAACCGTTCCTCTCCAGACAGGAGGAGGCCCGATGCATGGAACATTTTAGAAATGGAAAACAGGTAACAACGGGTGGAGAGGTTCAGGGTACCGACCTGCAGAGTATGCACATGGCCGCTCAGGCACTTGGCCGTGGTGTAGCTGCAAGGGGTCGCAAGCCACGACTTGGCCTCGGCCATCCAGCTCTTAGAGCTGCTGATCATCTCCTGGTGCTCCTGGAGCCACGTGTGGATCTAACCACCAACACAACATTCAGGTCAAAACGGGATGTGAACACATAAAAGAAACCTACCATCACAACACATTTAGTATCAGACATTGAGTCAGATAGAGCACACCTCTGGGTTTTTATAATGCAAACAACTTTGATCAAATAAAACCCATGAGCCTTTTCAGCCAACAGCTGAAACGGCTCCAGACTATTTGGGGCTGATTGTGGCCCCTCTCACCTTGCTGATGAGGGTGGTCCTCTGCTCCGCCTGCATGGCCAGGAGCGAGTGGAGCTGCTGGACCTCCACCAGCCTCTCGGTGAGGATCAGCACCTCTTCTGGCTTCTCCAGGTCCTGCACGTCCACCTCCAGCGCCGCCACGCAGGAGTGCCACACGTCCAGCTCGTCCCACGCACGCTGAGCACACACACATCACACATTGACATGCATTGATTTTAAAATAACAACATAAAAATAAAATCCCTTTTGCGTTTACATTCTTCGTTTTTTTTTATGTGAAAGTGGAGTTGTGCTTGAGGAAAGCTCTCTCTCGACACGTCACTACTATAATAACCCGGCTCACCTTCTGGGTGCTCTTTGCTTGAGTCACGTTGGGACTTCTCTGTTCAAGTCTTTTCTGGACCGACGTCAGGCCGGCCAGGATCTCCGACAGCTTGGCCCCCAGTCGGTAGACGGGGCCGCTCTTCTCCACGGCCTCGCCCACCTGACGGAGGAGTCCAGTACAGACGTCAGCAATGACAGCAGGACGGATGTTTTTTTTGCTCTGCTTCACTTTATCAAAGCCAACCTTTGAGAGAATGTTCACATATTGTGCTATGATTTGGGTTCGAGTTGGACCTTACGGCTGCATCATTTCAAAGAAATAATGATCCTGAAAGTGCTTTTCTCCTAGGCGGACCTGAAACCTTTTAATGTTTGCTGTGTGCCATCTTCATTTACTCTTAACCAGTAACATATAGACTGATATTTACACATCTGAACAAAATCTCACATGTGTAGCCTTTTATTATAACACCAACAAGTTTAAAATAGCCCTAGTGGTTGCAGAGATACACCCTTTTTAGTTTGGGTATGCAATTTTCGAGAAAAGGGCCTACAAATAGGTTGGTGTTCTATTGTGAAACCAGTTTTCCTCGTGCACCTTCACTTCCACGTGCTGCAGCGCCTGTGTGGCCTCCTGCAGCCGTCCGTCCAGCTCCAGCGGCACCACAGCGTGCAGGTCAGAGTACTTCATCTTCAGGTTCTCCTCGAGGCGCTGCAGCAAAGCCTTCTGGGTACACAGCTCGCTGTGAACCTCCTGATAACCAGACGGAGAGAAGACTTGAGTTCATGAACGAGAGCCTAAAGTCTGAATCTCAATATTTACTTTGCAATCAGCTCTGTGAAAAAATATATATTCTGGTTAATCCATTTTCAGTATATCGTTTTCTCTCCTGCGTTAATGACTTAAGAAAAGGTTTTGTCAGTATAATCTTTTTAAATTACTTAATAAAAAAATTGCAGGTGATTAAAAAAAAAATTGCATAAATAAAACATTTTTATTTATTTCTCCACGCACTCTCAACGCAAAGAACATCTATTGTGTGTCTGAAAGCAATGCTGTTGGTTCTTTTTAGTAATGTTTCTCTTGTGGTCATAAGGAGAACTACAACACTCACGAAAAATGTATCCTGACAAAAACTGTCACAGATCAAATAAAGTCAGGAACGTAGAAAGATTATAACGGCAAATAGTTTTCTTTCTTTTTCTTGAGTAAACACTATTTAAATCAAATTATTTGTTTGTTTTTCCCTTAAAAGCATCTGTAGGTTTTGAGGGTTGACACCCATAAAATATCCTTCTTCAAAAGTTGAGCGGTCGGCTCTCTTTCATCCAACAGAACCTCTTCAGAGTAGTTTGACGACACACTGTCGGCTCGAGGGAACTCTTCTTATCTTCCACCAGAACCCGCTTCACAACAACAGCCGACGACGAAGAAGAAGAAGAAGACAAGTTCAAATGTGAGAGATGATGCAAAGTGAGGCGACTTGGGTCTGAACACATCCGATGAAGAGGGAGCTGTGTATGTGTGTGTGTGTGTGTGTGTGTGTGTGTGTGTGAGAGAGAGACAGAGAGAGATACCAAAGGATGGGATGAAGAGAGGGTTTGGAGAGACTTTTTTTTGCATGAGAGAGTGGGACATGGTCAGAGCAAAGTTGGTGCGTGTGTTTATTTGTCTGTCTTTGAGGACCGATTTGCTTAAAATAAATAAATGGAAAAGCGACGACTTTAAAAAAAGTCTGTACATTTTAGGAGAGTCAAAATGTTAAGACAGTGAGTAGTTTTTATGAACATTTTAGAATATTAAAGCGTGGACATTTTATAAAAAATATGAAAATGTTTACATGTTTATAAAATGTAGGACATTTTAGGGAAGTCTGTCCATTTTAGGAAAGTTAGGACATTTTAGGAGAGAAAAGACATTTTAAGAACATGAGGACATTCCAGGAAAGTAGGGAACATTTCAATATTTATTTAGATTTGATTAAAGTCTGTAGAATACAGGAAGTCGATGGAGAACGTGTTGATGAAGACGAGGACAGTAAACGGAGGAGGTCCTCACTACTTGAAAGAGCTATTTAAGGATTAAGACTCAATCACGGTGAGAATCTACTCTGTCCATGAGCGACCTCATGAGCACCGTGGAAATGTGTGTATGTGTGTGTGTGGGTGTGTGTATATGTGTGGGTGTGTTCATGGAATGACTACAAAGGCCACCTGGAAGATCCACTTACAACCTGAACAAAAGCTGGAACAAGAGGAGGGGGGAGGGTCAGGTCTTTCATCAACACATACCCTCTATAAGGGGAAAGGAGATGGAGCTTTGGGGACAAAGGCCAGAGAGAAGCGAACCCAAACACCAACAAGCCTTTCGGGCGCGAGGCCAATCCGACGGTTACGTTCAGATGGTTCATGTTTACTGGGCATCGTCAGCCTCCTCCTCCTCCTCTTCCTTCTCTCAGGTCTGAGGAGCTCCGTGTATTCATTTAACCATTTATTCAAATGCCCAACGGCAAAGCGGAGAGCAAAAACCTTCATGTATTCGTACGCTCGCCACCAGCGGAGCATCAACTGTGTTGATTCAGGTTTACGCGGTGAAGACCGACCTCGTTTTACGGCTGCAGTGGACGACCTCATCAAGATGGACTTTGCAGTCGGATTTAAAACTCAAAGTACTGAGTTTATGACCAGAATCACCATTATTGTCATAATCAATATTGACTCTGAAGAGACATGGCTGTGAATCGGGCTTATTCAGAAGAAAACCATAACGTTTTTATTTTTAAATATGAACCCCCTATGATCCCCTTTTATTTGTTTACCTACAATGGCTGTAATGTGCTGTTGTTAATCTGCTATTAGAAGCAAAAAGAGAGACATGAATATTGTAGATTTTTCTCATGATGGTGCCCGTACCGTTCTGGAGAACTTGTTTCCATTTAGCCAATAAAACGTATTTAAAACCATAATTGCACAAAGCAGTGAAGTCATCGTGACATCCAACATATTCAAAACAAAACTATTCATACGGATTAAACATCCTGATTACATGTGCGTGTTCTTGTTTGTTACTGCTGAAGCATAACATTAATAAAGCGAGTCCTCGTGAAGTGATTCACCAACAAAATGAAGGCAAAATCCCCTCGAAGTCTAAATAAATGCACAGCTGGTGCCGTAAAGGAACTATGAAACGTCTTCTTTCGGATTTTGACAAACAGGAAGTGCACAAGCTCAGAAGAGCGTCCCACCTGAAGCTCCTCCGTGCTGCTGCTCTGCTGCATCTCTGACAGAAGGCCGTCTGCGGCCTCCAGCCAGACCTGCACGCCCTGCAGCTCCTTGTGGACCCGCTCCCTCTCCTCCTGCTCCGTCCTGGCCGCCTTCAAACCCTCTCTGCTCCGCTGCTTCACGCTGGAGGAAACACACAAAACACATCAATCAGATAAATAGTTGTGTAGCTTCTTACCTGGAGTGCACCTCAAGCTCCACCGTACCTGCCATAGCGCCCCTGCATGACCTGCAGCTGTTGGCAGAGAGGAGCGGGTGGCGCTCGCTCCAGGTGGGCAGGGACGCCCAGCAGCCGGGCGGCGCGCAGTTCCAGCGCCGACAGGGCTCGATGCTCACAGTCCAGTCGGTCCTGGTACTGCTCCAAGCACTGCAGCAGGTCCTGCAGGTCCTCAGTGCCGGAGGCCTTCGCCCGGGATCCATTGGGATGCTCCGCCTCCACCTGTTCCAAGAGGGCGGCGGCCTTCTCCACCTGAGAGGAGGAAGCACACGTAGTCTTAACACGCGTAGAACACTGTAGACCCCATAGGGTCTAGACCTCTTTTCCCCTGTGTTTGAGTCGTCATAGGAACCCCAAATTAATTCCTAAACTTGTGCTTATTGTTTGTATTTGTTCAGCAAAGTCTTGGGGGAAAAATGTATATCTGCAAAAGAAAATCACTTTTAAAAGATATTTTGATCATAACTATGAACATCCACCATGAGTATGAGCAAAGTGTATCAAAAAGGAGTCCTCAAGAGCTCCAGAGTTTAAAAAAAAGTATTGTTCGGTGCTGTAACAACAACCCACAGACTAATAGTGCACCTTTTTAGAAAGATTAAGATCTAAAGCATCGACATCTGCAACAATAAACACAATCCAGGAAAGCATTGACATGTTATGAATCATATTCAGTCATTTTTTTTTTTTAATTACCCACTTTGTGCCAAGACAGTGTCTGATCCAGTCGACCCTAGTATCAAAATGATGCTGTTTCTGCATGTGCCGTATGACACGGTCTACGCAGCATTAACAGACCAATGAGACCGTAGGACCCGCTAAGAGAAAAAAGAGAAGTCTTTCCGTGTTTGTAAATGTAGAGATACTACTTGGGTCTGCTATGAGTGTTGATGCTTTATTAGACTCCCACATACCCGTACGGTTACAGGGATTTGTCTTTGACTGAAATCCGACGTTGTAAAAGGTACTTATAAAAGGTTTTAGTTTAACGTTAAAATCGCCACAGCAAGTTAGGGAGTTTATGTAAATAATTAAGTCTAACGATCATTTACATTTTTTTTAAACCACAGCAATCATCTCACAAGAGTTACTGTATTTTAGCAATTTCAATTAATTTAATCAACCATGTGGTTACGAGGATATGCAAGGTGCTGTTTTTAAAAACACACTTTTTTTGGCGGAAAAAGAGGAGAAACGGTAGGCGGTGCTGAACAAGTTCTTCAAAATAATAATAATTGTTGAGCATGATACAAGTCTTCTTTTAAATGTCATTATAGTTGGATTTAAGTGTGTTTTACGCTGCTGGTGATTTGGATCCATTCTTTGATCCTCTGTTGACTGCGAGTCGTCAGCTCTTGTGTGCAGCGGCGGAGTCTTGATACGCGTTTCCAGACATTAGCCACGGCCACCTCCCGGGCTCCACGGCAGCTCCGCTCCGGGCACCACTCCTTCAGCTCCTCCAGGCGGCCCTGCAGGGACTCCGCCTCCTCCCAGAGAACCTGCACAATCAAAGTAGGTTTTATGGGTGGCGCTTACACTGTGAGTCTGATGGGGCATGAGGGGCATTTATATATTTGTGATTTTTGTCCAGAATCCCCATATTGTCATCAGCACTCTTTGAACCGACATTGCCGTTAATCAGGAAACAAAATACTGATTTTAGTAGTTTTTCTTCTCGTAAATTTAAGACTTTAATCGCGAATATATTTTTTCTCTGAATGTCTAAAAACAAGAATGAAATCAACAGTTGCAAGAAGAAAACCTCGACGACAAAACGCTGTAAAACATGATCTTGATCTATTTTGTCTTGAACGCTTCACTGTTCTCACTTTCTGACAAAACACTTCAAAACAGGACCAAGTGGTGAAAAGGGGAGGAGCCTCGTATACGTACGGTGAGCTTGTCGTGCTGGTCGGTGCAGTCAGAGAGACAGGTGAACTTCTGACAGGTGAACTGCGAGAGGCTTTTTGCCGAACTCTTCACTCTCTGGATGATTTCCTCTTGGCTCTCGGTGTATTTTCTGTGATGTTCTGCACAACTGTAAGACAAAAGTCCTAAAGGTTATCCAACGAGAAACGAGATGAGACATTTACGAGAAGTCGAGACTTTTATCCGTGAGTATGAAATACCTGGTGAGACGCTCCAGTTGCATGTGTCCCTTTGCCTGCAGAGTGGACATCCTCACCAGGAGCCGGCTCAGAATGTTCTCCCGGAGCTGCTCCACCCTTTGGGGGGACAGGTAAGGGTGTGGGGGATCCTGGCTCTGGAGCTGCTCCACGTGGGTCTGGAAGCGCTGCTGCAGCGAGGCCAAGGCCTGCTGGGTCTCCTCCAGCCGGTCGCAGCAGAGTCCGGCAGAGCCCTGCAGGGGCAGTAGAGAGACCTCGATGTTCCTCAGGAAGAGCGCCGCTTGTCGAACGGCACTCGTGTAGCGCCTCAGAGACCCCTTGGCGCGGGAGAGGTTCTCCTAAAATACAATAAACACAACTTTACGACATGCATTTGAAAAAAATGTACTAACATTATGGATAGGAAGTGAGGAGGTTCAAGTGTTGACGTTTTGTCAAAGACGTCCATGTATTGTGTTGTAGATATCTACTGGAATGAGCACTAACCAACAAGCCACGGCCCTTACTTGTACCTTCTTCCTGTTCTGGCAGACATATCCTCAGCTTCACAGGTTTATCACTACTGATGCCCTCCAACACACTTATATCAATGAGATTTCTGCAGTAATGTTATCTTTCTCATGACTTGAATGTATTCTGGCTTGGATTCTGACCAAGTGTCAAATAATTTGAAAATGTTTCAACAATATAGTCTAGGAAGGGTGTGTTTCACTTTATCATGATCATAAAATAATGCACTGAAAGTTGTCCGACACATGATCAGGTTCACTTGTAAAGGTCAGACACAAAAAGCCAATAAGAAGAATTTGACTTGCCATTTGCGAGTCGCATTCACCGAGAACCTCAATCTTCAAGTCGATCAGCTCCCGGGATCCACTTCCTTGGCTGTCTCCCTTCTCCTGCTCGAGAACTTCCAGCGCTCTCATCCTGAACTCTACGGTCTTTTTCAGAGACATGATCCTCTGGTATCGGTTGTTAAGTATCGTGTCGTTGGGCTCCAGCGTTCCAGCGTTCCAGAGCTCCAGCTGGCTCTCCCGGAGGAAGGCCCGGGTGGCCGCCCGCTCCGCGTCCAGGTCCAGTTTCTTCAGCAGGTTCCACTCGATGATGCTGAGGTTGTTGTAGAGCATCATCTCCAGTGTGTCCAGGCTCTCCTCGTTCTGCTTCAGTCTCTGCCGCTCTGTGCTCAGCTGCGAGGGGTAGAGATCGGCGGAGATCACCTGCAGTTCGTGGCCGGCCTCCTCGGACATGTACCTAATGAGAGGCAGCTGAACGAGGAGGGTCTGGCAGACTTTGTACTTGTCCTCGTGCGCCTTGCTGTCATCTTTAGTCAGACAGACCTGCTCCTGAACGTTCTCCTTGAGGTCCTCCACACACTGGCTCTTGTTCAGGTACCTCTCGTGACCTCTGGCTTTGGTTTCCAGCGTGACGATATCGCCGAGGAGTTCTGAAATGGCCGAGTGCAGCTCCCTCGTCTTCTCTCGGGGGATCCACGGCTGCAGGAGGTCAACCTGGGACTTGTGCTCCAAAATCACGTGTTTGAAAGGCTCCAAAGCTTGCAGGGACTCGCTTGTGATGGGGAACCTGTGTCTACTCAGATCCCCCGACATCTGCCTCAGGCTCGTTTCGATGGCGACCAGCTGCTTCTTGCTCGACTCCACAGTCTGGGCGAGTTCGTCCACCTCCGTTTTGTTGGCCTTCTCGTAGCCGCTGATGGCTCGGATGTCCTCCTGCAGGTCGGTGAGCTTGTCGAACAGCTGACAGTTCTCCGTGATGCTGAGCTCAGAGGCGATGTCCTTGCTCTTCATGAGAAGAGCCTCGCAGACAGTGGCCTGCTTCTCCGCCTCCGCCAGTGTCTCTCGGATCTGACGAACTCTACGATCAAGCTCCGTTGGGCTCCTGAGCTCACCGTCTGGACTCCTGGAAGCCTCTCGATGCAGATGAGCCAGAACCCAGGAGTCCAGGTCGGCCATCTGCGCTGACAGTTTTTCTCTGGTCTGCAACCCTGACTCGAGCTCCCTCACGGCCTTGGCCAGCTCCTCCGCCGTGGACTTTGAGAGCTTTTCAAGGGATTTCAGGGAGGAGCGCACCACGGGCGCCTCCTCGGCCTGGTCCAGCTGCGGAAGGAGCTCCGTTACCTCCTCCGCCAGCGACTCCAGTTGGCCCTGTTTGGCCATGACCTCGGACTGCAGCTTCTTCAGATCTCGGAGTTGCCGGTGCACCTCCTCCGGGAGGAGAGCCACACTCTTTCTTCTGCCTTCAATCTCACTCTCTGTCTGCTTCGCCCAAGCGAGGCCATCCCTCATCACAAGGATGATTTTCTCCATGATGGGGCTGCTGCTGTTCTGAGTTTGAGAGAAAACTAGCTCCTCTGTGTGGCACAGCTTGTCGTTCACCCTCTGAAGTCCCCGCTGTACTTCTGCTGCATCCTTCTCCCTCTGTGAGCTGAGGATGAACTCCTCAGACTGCTGCTGCAAAAGGAGGTATTTTTGCCGGGCAGCTTTAACCTCAGCGTTTGCAACCATCAGCTGCTGCCCCTTTTCACAGGTCCACCGAGGAGCCGAGGAAGGCTCCAGGTCTTTGCCGATTGTCTCCAACTGTTCCTGAAGACCCGATAGCGCACACAGAAGGCTTCTGGAGTTGTCAGAAGTGACATTTGTGTGATACAACGTCCTCTCCACAGCCTTCTTCAGGCCTCTCCACTTCTCGTGCAGGTTATTCTGCTCAGTCTGTGCGGTTGCTCGCTCGGACCAGCTGAGGTTCGGGCGTAACTTGGTATGGGTCACGAGCAACTCGCCAAGCACTGTTCTGTTCTCCTCTATACTTCTCTGTAGCGAGCACAGTCGCTCGGCCTCCTTCGAGATGCTCTCCTCCGGGGACCTGAAAGAACAACAGTCAAGTCTTCACGTGCTCTGCATTTACAATATTACAGGTTGTACAAGATGTATGTTTGAAAGGGAGTGTTGAGATTTTAAATTATATCTTTAGAAAGCTTTAAAACTCCTCTTCTTCCAGTGTCTGACCCCTTTGGCCTAGACCCAGTCGTGCTCCTCCTTGGTTTTAATATCGCAACATATTGTTTATCACATTGAAACTGCAAACCTTCAGTTAAGAGATTTAAAAAAAGGACACCATAGATGAGAACTCACAGTCTGACCGCCTCCAGGTCTGCTGTGAGTCTCTGGAGCGTGGTCTTGGCTGCTTGGGTCTGTCTGCAGTAATCGTTCACCAGCTGCAGCTGGGCCTCTTTGCTCCGGACGGCAGCAGCTGCATCCTGAGCAACGGTACTCCACTGGTCCTCCACGTGCTCCAGAGCGTCCTCGTTCTCGGCATCAGCTCCCCTCGGCTCAGAGAGCAGGAGCACCTGGGCCTGGGCGGTGTCTCGGCACTCCTGTACTCAGCAGGCAGAAGTAAACACAATTACTCAAAGCCTGTAAAATGAATGCAAATTGTCTGTTTATCTGATTATTACTAAACACAAATCAATCCCAAAAACCGAGAGAAGCATTAGTACTTTGGCCTTATTACCCAACATGCAGTCCAACTCCATCATTATCTAAAAATTTGCTACCATTAATATTTTTTTATATTTCTCCAGTGAGTCTTTTGGAAATGCACCTGAGCCTCCTCCAGCTGCCGGCCCATCGCTGTTGGGTGGAGCTCAGCAGGGCAGTTTTTGCAGCTCAGGACCTTCAACACCAGCCGTCGTAGGCGGTCGTCCAGATCACTGGCGGATCCAATCAGAGCCTCTGGAGCATCTTCCAATCGTTTACCCTGAAGAAACAGAAGCACATGAGATCCATGCGTTTGGAAAAAAACTCCTAGCTGAAAAAAAAGGGTTTTGGTGAGTTCCAAGCATGATCAATATAAAAAGCAATGTTGCTTTATCCTGTTTAGCCCATTTAAGGCCATTATAAGAAACTGTTTTTTTTTGTTTTACTCATGAAATTTGCTAAACTTTCCCTGCTGTTAGAACATATACCTCTTTTTGACAACTCACTATGTATAAAGCGAAGCATCAGGAAGGATGTAAAAGAGACAAAACGACGCAACAATGACCTTGACTCAAACAGTAAATGCTCATCGCGCCGGTATTTAAAAAAATACACCTTGCACTTAAGACAGGCTTCCAGACTTCCAGTGTCAGTTGGAAAAAAAGACATTGTGGCACACAACAATGATACCTCAGTGAGTTGACTGCTGGGTGCTTTCCCAGAGAGCAGCTGTATTTCTGTGAAAATGTTCCTCATGACGGATCCCTTCGGTTCCTGTAGCAGAAGCTCCTCAGTCTCCACAGCGCTCGCTTCTGCCGGAGCGTTTTTCTCCCGAGAGGAAGATCCTTCCACCGGAATCACCTCGCCCCAGATAACATCAGTTGGTAATTTCTTAACTGCCAGCAGTGATACAAGTGGTATCTTGTCAGCCTTGCCCACCTCCTCCCACTGTGAAAACAAAAAAACAGTAATAATGCTGAAAAAAGTCTGATGTTCAAGCGTAAACTGCTTCTGTTAAGAAGAACGGTGTCTCTCTTTGCAAAACAAGTCTATTCACATGTGGATCATACTTTTTTTTCTCTAAAAGTGTACCAGGCCTTACTGTCTGTGATTGTCAGAGATGACATTCAAGAGGAAGCTCATATTACAACCCTGAGGCACTGAAATCGTTGGTAGCACGGGTATAAATGACTCTCAAAGTTATATTCTTTTTCTTTGCATTTAGTTCTAATTAGATGTCGCTGTGCATGCCACTTGTACAGCCCTAAAATTTAAAAGTCAAAACCTTAAGAACTAAATAATTGAAAGCTTTAAGAGACACTCTAAAAAAGTAGATTGACCAGTCATCAATACACCTCCAAAGAATGTTGGAGCAAGTGCAAACAAGTGTCTGCAAGAGACCGAGCATAATACAGGCTTTACATGTAAAACTCCCCTGGAGCAAGAATCTCTCTCTCTGCTGATGCAGTGAAACATGTGAAACATTAGCAGGTAAACCAGTGGAGCTGCATGCGGTGTTAAACACAACAGGTCTAATGGCCATGCAACACAGTGCTGAGTCAGTTCTGTTGCATTAGTTTCACAAAGTGTTTTCCATTCAGTCCCCACAAAATAAACTACACACAGTAGCCTCACTGTAAAGAGTCCAAAGAGTACTTTCACTTTAACATGAATGCTGCAGACGAGTGAGCTAATGACCACGTCTCACCTGCGGCAGATCCGAAGACTCGCCCGGCTTAATGTCAGCGGGGGTGACCTCTGTCTGAAACAGGACACTTGATTCCATCCTTGGTTCCTTTTCTTTCATGACAGTTGTGTAATCATGTACACTCATGCGGACGTCTCCTGACAATTTAGCGTGCACTTCTTTGCTGTCCTTGACCTTTTTGGGTCTTACCTGTGTGGTTTTCAGGAGCTCTTGTTTAATCCCTGTTTTGTTTGGTTTTACAGAGTCTTGATCAGATGCGCTTACTTCTGCAAACAGTGTGTCTGCTTCACTTGGCAGCACTGCTGCAGAAGCAACCGAGGTGTGTTGAGTGGAGTCTCTCTGAGGACTAACCTCCTTAACAGTCGCTTGACTTTCCTCAGCAGATTTCACATCTTGAATTGATTGGACATCAGCCTTAGCTGGAGTTTGTCTGTCACTAAGAATCTCAATTTGCTGCATTTCCGTCTGTGGTACTTGCTTCTGTTCTGAGAAAGTCTTCACAATAGGCATGATCCTTTGAGTCATGGCAACCTCTGAGCTCCTAGAATCAAGTGACATTTTCTGACCGTCAAGCTCTTCCTTGGTCTCGGACAAACCCACACTAGTGAGTTCTGTAAAGGGTTTAAGATCCTTTGACTTTCTTTTAGTTTGTGAAGGTTTACTCTTTTCCATAACAATAATTTTGTTTGGTGCTGTGATCACCTCTGGAGTTGAATATGGCTTTTGAATGCTAGGCTCATCCGTGGTCTTTTTCAGCTCTGTGGTAGAAGGCTCTGGGGAATCTTTCAGACCCTGTGACTTTCCTTTGGTAGGTAAAAGTGCTCCTTTTTCCACAATTGTAATTTTAGTCGTTGATGTGACCATCTCTGGAGAAGAAGATGGCTTCTGACTCTCAGTTTTTTCTTTTGTTTGAGTCAGCTCCGTGGCAGCATGATCTGGGGAATATTCAAGACCCTTTGACTTGATTGGTGAAAGATCAGCTTTTTTCATAACAGTAATTTCAGTTGGTGCTGTTACCATCTCTGGAGTTGAAGATGGCTTCTTACTTGCAGGTTTTTCTTTGGTCTGAGTCAGCTCTGTGGGTGCAAGATCTGGAGAAAGTTTCAGACCCTTTGACTTTGCTTTGGTAGATGAAAGTTGACCCTTTTCCACAACAGTAACTTCAGTTGTTGCTGAGACCATCTCTAGAGTTGAAGATGGCTTCTGATTGTCAGGCTCTTCTTTGGTCTTTGTCAGCTCTGTAGTAGCAAGATCTGGGGAAACTTTTAGACCCTGTGACTTTCCTTTGGTAGGTGAATGTGCTTCTTTTTCCACAACAGTAATTTTAGTCGTTGCTGTGACCACCTCTGGAGTTGAAGATGGTTTTTGAATGTGAGGCTCATATGTAGTCTTTTTCAGCTCTGTGGTAGAAAGTTCTGGGGAATCTTTTAGACCCTGTGACTTTCCTTTGGTAGGTGAACGTGCTCCTTTTTCCACAACACTAATTTTAGTCGTTGCTGTGACCATCTCTGGAGAAGAAGATGGCTTCTGACTCTCAGGTTTTTCTTTGGTCTGAGTCAGCTCTGTGGGTGCAAGATCTGGGGAAAGTTTCAGACCCTTTGACTCTCCTTTGGTAAGTGAAAGATTACCCTTTTCCACAACAGTAACTTCAGTTGTTGCTGTGACCACCTCTGGAGTTGAAGATGGCTTCTGACTTTCAGACTTTTCTTTGTTCTTTGTCAGCTCTGTGGTAGCAAGTTCAGGGTAAAGTTGCAGCTCCTTTGATTTTCTTTTAGTTTGTGAAGGTTTACCCTTTTCCAGAACAGTCATTTTGGTTGGTGCTGTGACCATCTCTGGAGAAGAAGATGGCTTCTGACTCTCAAGTCTTTCTTTGGTCTTTGTCTGCTCTGTAGCAGCAAGATCTGGGGAATGTTCAAGACCCTTTGACTTTGTTGGTGAAAGATCAGCTTTTTCCACAACAGTAATTTCAGTTGGCGCTGTTACCATCTCTAGAGTTGAAGAAGGCTTCTTACTTTCAGATGTTTCTTTGGTCTGAGTCAGCTCTGTGGGTACAAGATTTGTGGAAAGTTTCAGACCCTTTGACTTTCCTTTGGTAGGTGAAAGCTTACCCTTTTCCACAAAAGCAATATCAGTAATTCCATATGCTGCTGTGACCACCTCTGGAGTTGATGATGGCTTCTGACTGTCAGGTTTTTCTTTGGTCTGAGTTAGCTCTCTGGCAGCATGATCTGGGGAATATTCAAGACCCTTTGACTTGATTTTGATTGGCGAAAGATCAGCTTTTTTCACAACAGTAATTTCAGTTGGTGCTGTTACCATCTCTGGAGTTGAAGATGGCTTCTTACTTGCAGGTTTTTCTTTGGTCTGAGTCAGCTCTGTGGGTGCAAGATCTGGGGAAAGTTTCAGACCCTTTGACTTTGCTTTGGTAGGTGAAAGATTACCCTTTTCCACAACAGTAACTTCAGTTGTTGCTGAGACCATCTCTAGAGTTGAAGATGGCTTCTGATTGTCAGGCTCTTCTTTGGTCTTTGTCAGCTCTGTGGTAGCAAGATCTGGGGAAACTTTTAGACCCGGTGACTTTCCTTTGGTCGGTGAAAGTGCTCCTTTTTCCAAAACAGTAATTTTAGTCGTTGCTGTGACCACCTCTGGAGTTGAAGATGGCTTTTGAATGTGAGGCTCATATGTGGTCTTTTTCAGCTCTGTGATAGAAAGTTCTGGGGAATCTTTTAGACCCTGTGACTTTCCTTTGGTAGGTGAACATGCTCCTTTTTCCACAACACTAATTTTAGTCGTTGCTGTGACCATCTCTGGAGAAGAAGATGGCTTCTGACTCTCAGGGTTTTCTTTGGTCTGAGTCAGCTCTGTGGGTGCAAGATCTGGGGAAAGTTTCAGACCCTTTGACTCTCCTTTGGTAAGTGAAAGATTACCCTTTTCCACAACAGTAACTTCAGTTGTTGCTGTGACCACCTCTGGAGTTGAAGATGGCTTCTGACTTTCAGACTTTTCTTTGTTCTTTGTCAGCTCTGTGGTAGCAAGTTCAGGGTAAAGTTGCAGCTCCTTTGATTTTCTTTTAGTTTGTGAAGGTTTACCCTTTTCCAGAACAGTCATTTTGGTTGGTGCTGTGACCATCTCTGGAGAAGAAGATGGCTTCTGACTCTCAAGTCTTTCTTTGGTCTTTGTCTGCTCTGTAGCAGCAAGATCTGGGGAATGTTCAAGACCCTTTGACTTGGTTGGTGAAAGATCAGCTTTTTCCACAACAGTAATTTCAGTTGGCGCTGTTACCATCTCTAGAGTTGAAGAAGGCTTCTTACTTTCAGATGTTTCTTTGGTCTGAGTCAGCTCTGTGGGTACAAGATTTGTGGAAAGTTTCAGACCCTTTGACTTTCCTTTGGTAGGTGAAAGCTTACCCTTTTCCACAAAAGCAATATCAGTAATTTCATATGCTGCTGTGACCACCTCTGGAGTTGATGATGGCTTCTGACTGTCAGGTTTTTCTTTGGTCTGAGTTAGCTCTCTGGCAGCATGATCTGGGGAATATTCAAGACCCTTTGACTTGATTTTGATTGGCGAAAGATCAGCTTTTTTCACAACAGTAATTTCAGTTGGTGCTGTTACCATCTCTGGAGTTGAAGATGGCTTCTTACTTGCAGGTTTTTCTTTGGTCTGAGTCAGCTCTGTGGGTGCAAGATCTGGGGAAAGTTTCAGACCCTTTGACTTTGCTTTGGTAGGTGAAAGATTACCCTTTTCCGCAACAGTAACTTCAGTTGTTGCTGAGACCATCTCTAGAGTTGAAGATGGCTTCTGATTGTCAGGCTCTTCTTTGGTCTTTGTCAGCTCTGTGGTAGCAAGATCTGGGGAAACTTTTAGACCCGGTGACTTTCCTTTGGTCGGTGAAAGTGCTCCTTTTTCCACAACAGTAATTTTAGTCGTTGCTGTGACCACCTCTGGAGTTGAAGATGGCTTTTGAATGTGAGGCTCATATGTGGTCTTTTTCAACTCTGTGATAGAAAGTTCTGGGGAATCTTTTAGACCCTGTGACTTTCCTTTGGTAGGTGAACGTGCTCCTTTTTCCACAACACTAATTTTAGTCGTTGCTGTGACCATCTCTGGAGAAGAAGATGGCTTCTGACTCTCAGGGTTTTCTTTGGTCTGAGTCAGCTCTGTGGCAGCATGATCTGGGGAATATTCAAGACCCTTTGACTTGATTTTGATTGGCGAAAGATCAGCTTTTTTCACAACAGTAATTTCAGTTGGTGCTGTTATCATCTCTGGAGTTGAAGAAGGCTTCTTACTTTCAGATGTTTCTTTGGTCTGAGTCAGCTCTGTGGGTGCAAGATTTGGGGAAGGTTTCAGACCCTTTGACTTTCCTTTGGTAGGTGAAAGCTTACCCTTTTCCACAAAAGCAATATCAGTAATTTCATATGCTGCTGTGACCACCTCTGGAGTTGATGATGGCTTCTGACTGTCAGGTTTTTCTTTGGTCTGAGTCAGCTCTGTGGCAGCATGATCTGGGGAATATTCAAGACCCTTTGACTTGATTGGCGAAAGATCAGCTTTTTTCACAACAGTAATTTCAGTTGGTGCTGTTACCATCTCTGGAGTTGAAGATGGCTTCTTGCTTGCAGGGTTTTCTTTGGTCTGAGTCAGCTCTGTTGGTGCAATATCTGGGGAAAGTTTCAGACCCTTTGACTTTGCTTTGGTAGGTGAAAGTTGACCCTTTTCCACAGAAGTAACTTCAGTTGTTGCTGAGAACATCTCTAGAGTTGAAGATGGCTTTTGAATGTAAGGCTCATATGTGGTCTTTTTCAGCTCTGTGGTAGAAAGTTCTGGGGAATCTTTTAGACCCTGTGACTTTCCTTTGGTAGGTGAACGTGCTCCTTTTTCCACAACACTGATTTTAGTCGTTGCTGTGACCATCTCTGGAGTTGAAGATGGCTTCTGACTCTCAGGTTTTTCTTTGGTCTGAGTCAGCTCTGTGGGTGCAAGATCTGGGGAAAGTTTCAGACCCTTTGACTCTCCTTCGGTAGGTGAAAGATGACCCTTTTCCACAACAGTAACTTCAGTTGTTGCTGTGACCACCTCTGGAGTTGAAGATGGCTTCTGACTTTCAGACTTTTCTTTGTTCTTTGTCAGCTCTGTGGTAGCAAGTTCAGGGTAAAGTTGCAGCTCCTTTGATTTTCTTTTAGTTTGTGAAGGTTTACCCTTTTCCAGAACAGTCATTTTGGTTGGTGCTGTGACCATCTCTGGAGAAGAAGATGGCTTCTGACTCTCAAGTCTTTCTTTGGTCTTTGTCTGCTCTGTAGCAGCAAGATCTGGGGAATGTTCAAGACCCTTTGACTTGATTGGTGAAAGATCAGCTTTTTCCACAACAGTAATTTCAGTTGGCGCTGTTACCATCTCTAGAGTTGAAGAAGGCTTCTTACTTTCAGATGTTTCTTTGGTCTGAGTCAGCTCTGTGGGTACACGATTTGTGGAAAGTTTCAGACCCTTTGACTTTCCTTTGGTATGTGAAAGCTTACCCTTTTCCACAAAAGCAATATCAGTAATTTCATATGCTGCTGTGACCACCTCTGGAGTTGATGATGGCTTCTGACTGTCAGGTTTTTCTTTGGTCTGAGTTAGCTCTCTGGCAGCATGATCTGGGGAATATTCAAGACCCTTTGACTTGATTTTGATTGGCGAAAGATCAGCTTTTTTCACAACGGTAATTTCAGTTGGTGCTGTTACCATCTCTGGAGTTGAAGATGGCTTCTTGCTTGCAGGTTTTTCTTTGGTCTGAGTCAGCTCTGTGGGTGCAAGATCTGGGGAAAGTTTCAGACCCTTTGACTTTGCTTTGGTAGGTGAAAGATTACCCTTTTCCACAACAGTAACTTCAGTTGTTGCTGAGACCATCTCTAGAGTTGAAGATGGCTTCTGATTGTCAGGCTCTTCTTTGGTCTTTGTCAGCTCTGTGGTAGCAAGATCTGGGGAAACTTTTAGACCCGGTGACTTTCCTTTGGTCGGTGAAAGTGCTCCCTTTTCCACAACAGTAATTTTAGTCGTTGCTGTGACCACCTCTGGAGTTGAAGATGGCTTTTGAATGTGAGGCTCATATGTGGTCTTTTTCAGCTCTGTGGTAGAAAGTTCTGGGGAATCTTTTAGACCCTGTGACTTTCCTTTGGTAGGTGAACGTGCTCCTTTTTCCACAACACTAATTTTAGTCGTTGCTGTGACCATCTCTGGAGAAGAAGATGGCTTCTGACTCTCAGATTTTTCTTTGGTCTGAGTCAGCTCTGTGGGTGCAAGATCTGGGGAAAGTTTCAGACCCTTTGACTCTCCTTTGGTAGGTGAAAGATTACCCTTTTCCACAACAGTAACTTCAGTTGTTGCTGTGACCACCTCTGGAGTTGAAGATGGCTTCTGACTTTCAGACTTTTCTTTGTTCTTTGTCAGCTCTGTGGTAGCAAGTTCAGGGTAAAGTTGCAGCTCCTTTGATTTTCTTTTAGTTTGTGAAGGTTTACCCTTTTCCAGAACAGTCATTTTGGTTGGTGCTGTGACCATCTCTGGAGAAGAAGATGGCTCCTGACTCTCAAGTCTTTCTTTGGTCTTTGTCTGCTCTGTAGCAGCAAGATCTGGGGAATGTTCAAGACCCTTTGACTTGATTGGTGAAAGATCAGCTTTTTCCACAACAGTAATTTCAGTTGGCGCTGTTACCATCTCTAGAGTTGAAGAAGGCTTCTTACTTTCAGATGTTTCTTTGGTCTGAGTCAGCTCTGTGGGTACAAGATTTGTGGAAAGTTTCAGAACCTGTGACTTTCCTTTGGTTGGTGAAAGCTTACCCTTTTCCACAAAAGCAATATCAGTAATTTCATATGCTGCTGTGACCACCTCTGGAGTTGATGATGGCTTCTGACTGTCAGGTTTTTCTTTGGTCTGAGTTAGCTCTGTGGCAGCATGATCTGGGGAATATTCAAGACCCTTTGACTTGATTTTGATTGGCGAAAGATCAGCTTTTTTCACAACGGTAATTTCAGTTGGTGCTGTTACCATCTCTGGAGTTGAAGATGGCTTCTTGCTTGCAGGTTTTTCTTTGGTCTGAGTCAGCTCTGTGGGTGCAAGATCTGGGGAAAGTTTCAGACCCTTTGACTTTGCTTTGGTAGGTGAAAGATTACCCTTTTCCACAACAGTAACTTCAGTTGTTGCTGAGACCATCTCTAGAGTTGAAGATGGCTTCTGATTGTCAGGCTCTTCTTTGGTCTTTGTCAGCTCTGTGGTAGCAAGATCTGGGGAAACTTTTAGACCCGGTGACTTTCCTTTGGTCGGTGAAAGTGCTCCTTTTTCCACAACAGTAATTTTAGTCGTTGCTGTGACCACCTCTGGAGTTGAAGATGGCTTTTGAATGTGAGGCTCATATGTGGTCTTTTTCAGCTCTGTGGTAGAAAGTTCTGGGGAATCTTTTAGACCCTGTGACTTTCCTTTGGTAGGTGAACGTGCTCCTTTTTCCACAACACTAATTTTAGTCGTTGCTGTGACCATCTCTGGAGAAGAAGATGGCTTCTGACTCTCAGGGTTTTCTTTGGTCTGAGTCAGCTCTGTGGCAGCATGATCTGGGGAATATTCAAGACCCTTTGACTTGATTGGTGAAAGATCAGCTTTTCCCACAACAGTAATTTCAGTTGGCGCTGTTACCATCTCTGGAGTTGAAGAAGGCTTCTTACTTTCAGACGTTTCTTTGGTCTGAGTCAGCTCTGTGGGTGCAAGATTTGGGGAAAGTTTCAGACCCTTTGACTTTCCTTTGGTAGGTGAAAGCTTACCCTTTTCCACAAAAGCAATATCAGTAATTTCATATGCTGCTGTGACCACCTCTGGAGTTGATGATGGCTTCTGACTGTCAGGCTCGTCCTTGGTCTGAGTCAGCTCTTTGGTAGCAAGATCTGGGGAAAGTTTAAGTTTCAGACCCTTCGACATTCTTTTTGTTGGTGAAAGTTTACCTTTTTCCACAAAAGCAATGTCAGTAATTTCATATGTTGCTGTGACCACTTCAGGAGTTGAAGATGGCTTCTGACTGTGAAGCTCTTTCTTGGTTTCCGTCAGCTCCTTAGTAGCAAGATCTGAGGAAAGTTTCTGACCTTTTGACTTTCCTGTGGTAGATGAACGCCCTCCTTTTTCTATAATATTTACTTCAGTTGTTGTTGTGACCATCTCTTGAGTGAAAGATGGCTTCTTACTTTCAGGATTTCCCATGGTCTGAGTCAGTTCTGTGGGAGCAAGAGCTGGGGACAGTTTCAGACCCTTCAACTGTCTTTTCGTCGGTGAAAGTTGACCCTTTTCCACAAAAGCAATGTCAGTAGTTTCAGGAGCATTTATTGAAGTCATGTCTTTATTTTCAGGCTTTCTTTCACCCTGCATGCTCATTTGAGTTATATCAATTATTTGTGCCTGTGCCATCATAACAGATGTGAGTGCATGCTCCTTCATAGTGGCCTGTGTACCTGGGGTTAAAATCAGAACTTTGTCCCCTTTTGGGATTTTTTCCATCTCAACAAACTTTTTATCCATGCTCTGGGATGCATCATGCACGTCTTTTGTGGACACTTTAGCATGCACTTTTTGCACATCACAATCATTGTTCTTTTTTAGTCTTACCTTTGTGGTTTTCAGGAGCTCTTGTTTAATCCCTGTTTCGCTTGGTTTTAAAGAGTCTTGATCAGATAAGCTTACTTCTGTAAATGGTGTCTCTGCTTCACTTGGCAGCACTGCTGCAGAAACAACCAAGGTGGGTTGAGTGGAGTCACTCTGAGCCACATTGTCTTGCCTTCCAGTGGTGATGCGTTTCTCTTCTACTCTTGTACCAACGGCAGCCTTCTCTGGCTTAACATCAGGTGTAGTAGTATCTTTATTTTCTCGGGCTCTTTCACACTGAATACTTTTTTGAACAATATCTATTCTTGGCTCTTTTGTTCTTCTCACAGATGTGTTTTCATCCATCTCCAGAGGGGTTGGTATGTCTAGTTGTAGGATGCGCACTTCCGGTCCCATGTGGATTTTCTCCATTTTAACAGACTTTTCACCCAGGTTCTGGGCTACATCATGCACGTCTTTTGTCAAAACTTTAGTGTGCACTTCTAGCACATCACAATGCTTGATCTTTTGAGGTCTTTCCTTTTCCCTATGTTGAGTGGAGTACCTTTCAGCCACACCCTTTGCCTCTCGTTGATCTGGCTTCATCTCCCATGTCTGGGTGACATCTATTTCAGGCACATCCAGGACCAGATATCGCTTCTGAATTTCACCTGTGTTTTTCCACAACTTGTCCATGTCGTCTGACACATCGCAAGGTTCAGTTGAGAGAGGGGGTTGTGTTGGTGGAACCTTTTCTGTAGACAGGGTTATGGCTCGTTCTGAAGCCTCTTTATATCGAGCATTAGCCTCCTGTAGCTCAGAAAGTGAATGTTTACCCATGGGTGTAATGGGTGTGAGGACAGACTCCAGAGGTTCAGCATGAGGAGATTTTTCTGATGGTTGCACAACTGTGTCCAGAATGCCAACAACAGGAATAGGAAGCTTCTCACATACTGGACTGACGTTCTTACCAGTCGTTTGACTCTCCTCAGCAGATTTCACATTTGATTTAACATCGGCCTTAACTTCTGAGCTCTTAGAATCCAGTGAAGACTTCTGACCGTCAAGCTCTTCATTGGTCACGGACGAACCCACGCTAGTGAGTTCTGTAAAAGGTTTAAGACCCTTTGACCTTCTTTTGGTTGGTGAAAGCTTTCCTTTCTCCACAACAATCATTTCAGTTGTTGCTGTGATCATCTCTGAAGTTGAAGATGGATTCTGGCTGTCAGGCTCATCCTTGGTATGAGACAACTCTGAAAGAACAAGATCTGGGGAAAGTTTCAGACCCTTCAACCTTCTTTTTGTTGGTGAAAGTTGACCCTTTTCCACAAAAGCATTGTCAGTAGTTTCAGTTGTTGCTGTTACCATCTCTGGAGTTGAAGATGGATTCTGATTTTCAGGCTTTTCCTTGGTATGAGTCAGCTCCTTGGTAGCAATATCTTGGAAAAGTTTCAGACCCTTTGACCTTCTATTTGCTGGTGAAAGTTTACCTTTTTCCACAAGAGAAGATGGTTCTGTGACCACCTCTGTAGTGGAAGATGGCTTTTGACTGTCAAGCTTTTCATTGGACTTATTCAGCTCTGTGGGAGAAAGATCTGGGGAAAGTTTCAGACTCTTTGACTTTCCTTTGGTAGGCGAACATCCTCCTTTTTCCAAAAGATTTACTTCAGTTGTTGCTGTGACCTCTGTAGTTGAAGATGGCTTCTGGCTGTCAGGTTTTTCTTTGGTCAGAGTCAGCACTGTGGAAGCACGGTCTGGGAACAGTTTCAGACCCTTCGACTTTCTTTTGGTTGGTGAAAGCTTTCCCTTTTCCACAACAGTAACTTCAACTGGAGTTGAAGATGGCCTCTGGCTGTCAGTCTCTTTGGTCTGAGTCAGCTCTGTGGGAGCAAGTTCAGGGGAAACTTTTAGACCCTGTGACTTTCCTTTAGTCGGTGAAAGCTCTCCTTTTTCCACAATAGTACTTTCAGTTCGCCCTGTGACCACATCTGGAGTTGAAGACATTTGACCATCTAGTTCTTTCTTATGTTTTTCAGGCTCCACATCAGGTGATCTTTGGGTAACAACTGTCTCTGAAGTTGTTGACAGGTCACCATTCTTTGACTTTCTTCTGGTTGGCACAAGCTTTGCTTCTTCCTTAACAATGCTTGTATTTTGGTCATTGGAACTCAATGAAGATTTTCGATCTTCAGTTTCTATCTTTGTCTGAGGTGCCTCAGTGTCAGCTAGTTTAATAGGGACTTCTGTACTCTTGGACTTTCTCTTCGGTGGTAGAAGCTTACTATGTTCAACAACAGCAGTTTTGGCTTGCCCTTGAACAAACTCTGGGGTTGCGGGATCATTTTCAGGTTCTTGTTTTGTCTCCTGAGACTCCATGCCAGTAATTCTACCAAAGGTAGACACTGGCTCTGAAACGGTGGAAACCTCAGGACCCTTTGATTTCCTTCTGGTCGGTGTCACTTTAGTTTCTTCCACAACAACAGTTTCATTTTGCTCTCCGGAGCTCAATGTAGGCTTCTGACTTTCAGGCTCTGGTATAGTCGCTGCCACCTCCTTGGTAGCTTGTTCTAGGGAGAGCTTTCGACCCTGTGATCTTCTTTTGGTTGGAGAAAGCTTTTTTTCTTTCACCACAGTAGTTTTAGCCGATTCTGTGACCACCTGTGGAGTTGAAGAAGACTTCAGGCTGTCAGGTTCTTTCTGGTCATCTTCAGGTTCCACATCAGTGGTTCTGCGCTGGGCAACAATTTGCTCCAAAATTGTGTTCAGTTCAGAACTCTTTGACTTTAGGACCTCCAAACTGGAAGCAGTCCTCTGACTTTCAGGCTCTTCTGACATCTGTGCTGCATGCTGGTCGGGTGTTGTTGACTTTTGCTTTGGTGGTAAAAACTCACTTTGTTCCAAAATAGCAGTTTTAGTTGAAGCCTCAACTAACTCTGAGGATGAAGTCTCAGGATTCTTCACCACACTGGACACTGGCTCTGAAACAGTGGAAACGTCAAGACCCTTTGACTTCCTCCTGGTTGGTATAACCGTAGCTTCATCTTCCACAAAAGCTGCTTTAGTTTGCTCCTTGGATCTCAGTAAAGATATTGGACTGTCAGACTTTACCACGGTCGCTGTTTTCTCCTTGTTAGAAAATTCTGGGGAAAGTTTTGAACTCTTTGACTTTCTTTTGGTTGGCGAGCGCTTACTTTCTCCCTTAACAGCAGTTTCTACTGGCTGTGAGATCCCCTGAGCAGCTTTCTCAGGTTCTTTCTCACTTCCCTTAAACTCTGCATAGTATTCAGCACTTATACTCCGGGTAGAAACTGGCTTAGAAGTTGTGGAAGATTCATAACTCTTGGACTCTTGTCCCTTTCGTGCAGACTTAGGTTGCTCAGTATCCGTTTCTGTGATAGGCGCTGAAGTTTGGAGAGACATCAGATTCTCAGCGTCGCCTCTCATCTGTGCAGGTTTGGCAACAGTAGTCTTCAAAGACACGTCTGTACTCTTTGACTCTTTACTGGTAGGTTCAAGCTTGGCCTGATCAACAACCGTGGTCTCAGCTTGCTCTGTAACTGACGTAGTGCTGGTTGTCACAGAGACCGATGTGAATGGCTCGGATACATCTAGAACAATGGTTGCAATACGCTTCATTTCTTCCACAGCAGCAGTTCCGAAGAGATTTCTGGGTGACCCTTGAGTAATAATAGTCTTCACCTTTTCGGGCTCCACCTGAGTCTTGGAAGGCTCTGTGTCAGTGGCCAAAGTCTTGGACTTTCTCCTGGAAGGTACCGGTGTAGTTTTCTCACTAACGCCAGGCGCAGACTGGTCAGTGACCTCTTGAATCAGAACAAGTTCTTCAACCGCAGGTTTCTTTTGCTCTGCACCAACTGGCTCGGCTGTGGACTCTAGTTTCATGCTTTTAAACTGTACATCTTCAGAAGTGTTGTCACGTTGAGCTGTAAAAGGGTCTGAAGGATTGGTTGGACTCTGAGATCTAATTATGGTTTGTTCCGCACCAGTAACTGTTATGTCTCCAATGACCACTGTCACAGTAGGCTTTAATGTTTTAGCATCAAATTGCAGCTCAGCTGAAACTAACAATTCATCCTTAATAGGTGTAGAATCTTCTGATGAGGGAATGTTTTTTTGGAGTTTATCTTGATGCTTTTTCTCAGGCGAGCGCTTGCTTTTCCGTGGTGGTGCCACTGCAGATGTCTTGGGATTACCGAGAAGGACATCAGGCATCTTTTGTTTACTCTTTCCTTCAAGTTCCTTGAAGGAAAGAGTAAAAACAGCATTCATTACTCCAGAGTCACTTGAATGTTTCTGAAATATAACATTTAATGAATTATATATGATTTAAATACCTTTAAGCTCTGGTTGAGAGAATCCTTTTGTGTGTCTGCTTTTCTGAGTATCTCTGAACCCTCGCTCAGCAGTTTCTCAGACAAGACTGGTATCAAAGAGTCTTTTAGAAACGTCTGGTGGGAAAGCGCCTCCCTCAGGCTCGCCTGCAACTTTTCACCTTCCTCTAACGTGGCCTGACATCCGAAAAAAAGTGTTGTGGTGATGAAAAATCTGTGTTTTTGTGTGAAATGTCATAGCAACATGTATAACACTCTATTGAGCATGAATAAGCCACTGAAAAATGCTCACATTCGATTTAAGATTTTACACAAATCCCCAAAATCTTTTCTCTGATAAAAAAATATTGACAAATTAATTTCAGTTTTAATTATTGTATATTTTACATAATTTGACCTTATGATAGTTGGGGCACTTCATTTGTTCAACATCTGCATTTACCTGCACACATGTTTACTGAAACAACAAAACCAGTAAAAGTATTAAAAAACAGAAACCTGCACAGAAGAACTAGACTGTGGTGGGTTGCTGTGGTTCCATTCCTGCAGGGCGTGCAGACAGTCCATCAGACAGCGAGCTGTGTGTGTAGAGCAGGTTTCCCGATGCTCACTCAGCCGGGACTTCAAACTGTCGACAGAATTTAATCACATTTATTGTATATACATCATTTTGCATGGTACCTGCATGCATTTTACTCTGACACAGATATAAAACAGGCTAAAACTGTACTTTCTTTCTGCATAAAACAGTGCAAAAGGATCAACTGCAAGCACAAGGACAGATTAACACAAAAATAAGTCCTCTTGTTTAGTTCAAGGATCCAGGCATTAGAGGACATTACATCTATGGATGCTTCAACCAGGTTATAAATCAGGAGAACTCTGCGTCTCCATGTCACTGATTAAGAGCAGAATGATCCACTACGGTATGTTTCGGGTATGCAAGAATAATTGGAAAACTAAATTGAAATGGAGGGATGCCAGCTGAGGATTTGTTGTATAGGAGCTATATATAAAACGTCTAAAAAGCCCCGGTGGTGAAGTGAACAGATGTTACTGCATGTCATGCGAGCCGGTCAGCTTCGTGTCATATTAACTACTTTGAAAACCAACCTATTTTTAGGCCTCTGCTCGAAAATTGCATACCCAAATTAAAAAGGGTGTATCTCTGTAACCACTAGGGCTATTTTACTTTTTGTGTTTTGTTCAGATGTGTAAATATCAGTCTATATGTTATTGGTTATGATTAAATGAAGATGACACACAGCACAAATGAAAAGGTTTCAGGTCCGCCTAGAAAAAAAGCACTTTCAGGATGATTATTTCTTTGAAATTATGCAGCTGTAAGGTCCAACTCTAACCCAAATCATAGCACAATATGTGAACATACTCTCTGCAAAGGTTGACTTTGATAAAGTGAATCAGAACAAAGTTACAGAGGGTTTAGTACAGAGCAAATTCAGGCGAGGTCACCAATAATTGCATTTTTTACCAAACCATGTACCAAACCATATATTTAACTTGTATATTACTTATGGTGTTCAATACACCCAAATACAGCAGTTCTGGGCTTTTTTCTCTCCATAAAAAAAGGGGGGCGTTGGTTTTGAATTGGTTGAGATACGGTACCTGTCATGTTGCTGGCACGAGGACTTCACCACACTCAGGATTTCTGTCGGCAGCTCGTCGGCAGCAGGTGTAGCCTTTACCTCCTGGTGAAGGTCGTAAACCATCACACCCAAATCGTTCAGTGACTTCTCACAGTTCTAACAGAGAGAAAGACAACAATGTCACGTTAGTCCGGTTCAGATGGTTTTGGGTCGGGGTGAGTGGAGCAGTAACAAACCTGCAGGCTGCCCCAGTGCTGCTGGAGCTGAGCAATGTTGTTCTGCGGCTCGCTGTAGCCGAGCGCCTGATCCAGAGAGCGCAGCTCCCACTGCAGGGCTGCAGCCCTCTCCTTCAGGCCCTGGGCCCTCCTCGCCAGCTGGCCGTCCTGCTCCCGCAGTTCCGCCTCGCAGGCCGCCAGGCGCTCCCTCACCGCCTGCTCCGAGGCGGCGCAGAGGTTATGGAGATGGCCGACCTCCAGGGTCAGGGCGTCCCGACCTCCGGGTGTGCAGCGAGTCAGCAGACCGTCTCTGACAGAGTCCAGCTCCTTCATCTCCCGCTGCTCCCTGTCCACCGTCTGGAGCAGAGCCTGATGAGGGAGGGGGAACCAGGAGAGCCGGATTATTAGAAAGCATAAAGAACAATCCTTAGAAAGGGCTTCTGACTATTTGATTACACGTTTATTAGAGATGCACCAGTATACATTTTCTTGGTCAATTCCAATTTCTTTAAGGTCTGACCTGATTTTCTTTCTATCTAAGAACTTAAATGACAGCATACAAACACATTTGTGTCACTTTTCTTTCATGGAAAATTTGAATTAAATTGTATGTATATTTTAAAAAAAGTGTCCTCTGCTCTGACCTTCAGCGTGTTGACCGCGTTGTGCAGACCCTGCCGGTCCTCTGGAGGAGCTCGCTGGCCTCTGACGTGCTCCCTCAGCCAGTCCTGGGCCACTCCGTGCTGCTCCACCAGCTGCGTACACTGCCTCTCTGACTGGATGCCTTGCTCCAGCTCCACCACCGCGTCCTGGAAACAGCAACAGGCGGACGCGTTTACAGAGAAGCCGGTCAAACATGTGCTCTACTTTATGAAAGGAGGCTGGAGGGAATGGAGTGGGAGGGGAGAGGATGATGTGGTGCTAAATATGTGAGCTCAGAAAAAGAGTTTGAACTTTTATCCAGAAGATAAATGAGCACACTTAGCGTGAGATTAAAGCTTTCCAGTGTTATGAACAGGGTTCATAGACATGACCAATGGATTTCCATGACATTAAACCATGGAACCACCAAACATTTTGTGAAATCTCGGTGTATACATGAAAAAGTGAGAAAATGTAGCATTTAAACTAACAATGACAATTCCAAAGCATACAGTTTACCTTAAATGACACACATGAATGAGAGACAATAGTTTGATTAAAATAATAAACATTTATATAGATGCCTGTATGTATGCCTGCTTATATTTTGAGTGTCTTTCTTTTAAAAGCATATTAATTATTTCAAACTCAGCGTAAATGAACGTCATGAGCATTTGAATACAACACATTTCCAGGACTTTTCCAGGCCTGGAAATAACCATTTTAAAATTCCAGGACTTTTCCAGGTTTTCCATGACCGCAAGAACCCTGTATGAAGATACTGGCTGTTAATAGTGATGTCCCATTGAGACTCCACATGTCCTCCTCAATCCTCCAGGGTCACTGTGGATCTGAACTCACCGTGAGCTCCTTCAGCAGAGCAGGAATGGACTCCTCCTTGGCGGCCCAGGACGAATCCGACCAGCCGGGGTCCTTTGTGATCTCAAACAGCTCCATCGCCTGGAGGAGAGCATTTACGAAGCATCGCGTGTTAGAGAGCAGCCTGACAGCATGCGTCTCATTTATATTGTCTTCACACTCCTTCAGCTTTATTTAAGTTTATAAAACAGCTGAACTCTTTTTTTCTCGTGAGGTCGTTCGTTACCTTTGTGCGGTTGGCCGCGAGCACGGAGGCCAACGCCGCGCACTGGTCCAGCAGGGTCCGGGCCTGCTCCACCGCCTGCCTGCGTTCCCCCAGGCCTGGCCAGGGGAAGACGCGCGGCAGGTTGGACGTCTGCTTCTGGAACTCGGACAGACGGGTCTCAGCCTGGCCTCGCTGGTACTGACAGGAAACCATGCGCTCCACCACCCCCTTCAGTTCCCTGCCGGGTGACAGAATGTTACAGATAGCGTTGGAAATCATGAATCACAGTTAATTCAGTTGAAAAATTGGACCGAACACCAGACAGGTGTACTGAGATTCATCACTAGGTGTCGCACTGTGTGGACTGAGTGGAAAATAAGGCGACTGAAAGAGGCAGAGGGAAGTGAAACATGATCTTTCTAGTAAAAAGCTAAATAATGTTGCCGACCTCAGCTTACGGTCTGTTTATAAACAGACATGATATTATGTTAATTATAAAAGGTATTTTCTTTTATTTGCCGGAAAATGTCATGATGTCACGTTACAGATCAAACCGGATCGATCTCATACTCAGGCTCAACTTCAAATTCAAGAAAATAAAGAATAAGAACAAATGAATAAATAAAAAAATAATATGGAAACTGAATATTTCTATTTATGTAATAATAAAAAACCGACAGACAAGGTTTCCCTTAAAGAAGCTAAAGAAGCAGCTTCCTGCACCTCTGAGTCTCCTCGGCGGCCTGCAGCACCGCCCTCCACTGCCGTTCGCCGTCCTCCACCGTCTTCTCTACCTCCAGCTTCCTGTCGTCCTGCAGCTCTCTCTGCTCGCACAGACTCTGTGCTCGTCTCCTCAGCTCCATCACTTGAGCCTCGCCCTTGGACTTGGAGCTCAAGATGGCCTAAAGACAAGATCATGGACTGTTTTATGAGACATACGGTGCTTTGTAAAAACAACAGCATCATCGTGAGTCGAGAAAGAACGAGAATATCCACCATCATTTTTGTCACGATACTTAAATCTAGGATACTAAAATCCACGACATTTTGTAAAACCCATTAGTTGTACCTGAGCCGTGTTCAGCCGGTCCTCTATCTGAGCCCGGCTGCCCTGAGCGTCGCTCCCCTTGGACCCGGCCTGCTGCTGCAGCTTCGTCACCCAGCTGTTGGTGCTCGTCGCTCTGGTGCGGAATGCCTCGAGCTCCCTGGCCAGCGAGTAGTGCACCTCGGCTTTCTTCAGGGTGCTCTCGGCGGCCTGCAGGACCGCGGTCCACTGCTCCTCCGAGTCCTCGACCGCCTTCCTCGCCTCCTCCTCCAGCTCTTCCTGGTCGGACAGACTCTGGCTCTGCCTCCTTAGCTCCGACAGCTTGGAGTCTCCCTCCGGCTTACGGCTCAGGATGGTCTGAGGGCACGAAATCACACTCTTTAACCTTTTAAAATCCAATCAGCAGACGGGCAGACGAAGCGATTGTTATATAAATATAAATAACTGTAAATCCTCCACCTTCCCAGTCACCCACGGTGTCCCCCAAGGTTCCGTGCTTGGTCCCCTCCTTTTCATCATCTACATCCTTCCCCTTGGATAAATCATCCGTCATCATGGTCTCAGTTTTCACTGCTACGCTGACGACACCCAACTCTACCTCTCTTCCAAGACCATTACCTCTGTCACCCACTCCACTCTCACCACCTGTCTCACTGAAATAAAATCATGGATGCAACAAAACTTTCTCAAACTCAACTCCAACAAATCTGAAATACTCATTATCGGCCCAAACACCCTCACCCACTCAGCCCAGACCTTCTCTTTGAACATTGATGGCTCCATCATCACCCCCTCCACCCAGGTTCGCAACCTCGGCATCATCCTCGACCCCACCCTCTCTTTCCTCCCCCACGCAAACCACATCACCAATACTGCCTTCTTTCACCTCAGGAACATTGCACGCCTGCGGCCCTCCCTGTCCCCTGCCACCACCGAAATCCTCATCCATGCCCTCATAACATCCAGACTTGATTACTGCAACAGCATCCTCTACGGTTCACCCAACAAAATCCTCAATAAACTTCAATATGTCCAAAACTCTGCCGCCCGACTGCTCACCTCCACCCGCCGTTATGATCACATCACCCCGGTCCTACACAACCTCCACTGGCTTTCGGTCAAGTACAGGATAGACTTCAAACTACTACTCCTACAAAGCCTTAAACAACCTGGCCCCTCCCTACCTTTCAGACCTCCTCCCCCTCCACGCCACAACCCGTTGCCTCAGGTCCGCCGGCACAAACACTCTGAAGACCATCAGGACCAAGCGCCGGACCTGGGGGGACAGGGCCTTCTCATCTGCCGCACCCCTCCTCTGGAACGCTCTCCCCATCCACATCCTTCAGGTTCCCACCCTTCCATCATTCAAGCAAGCCCTCAAAACACACCTCTTTCAACTCGCTTTCACCTGCTAAACCCTGCACCCATCCTCCACTATGACCCTCAGCTTCTCCAGTTTTCTTTCCTTTTCTTTCTTTGTCACAAAATATCCTGTTTGTTTGTTTTTGTTTGCTTTCGTTCATTTTTGTTCTGTTCTGTTTGTCTTTGTCTCTTGTGCATAATGTAAAGCGTCTTTGAGTATCTTGAAAAGCGTTATATAAATTGAAATTATTATTATTATTATAAATACATGGTTTGGTACATGAAAAAATGTAAATGTCACAGATACGTGCAAATGTGCCCCAATGCAAATTCTGGAGACCTCGCTTGAATGTTCTCTGTACTAAACCCTCTCTAACTTTATTCTGCTTCACTTTATCAAAGTCAACCTTTGCAGAGAGAATGTTCACATATTGAACATATTGAACCCTGGATAGGGCTGCCCACTGCTCCCTATCCAGGGATGGGTCAAATGCAGAGAAGAATTTCCCCAAGGGGATTAATAAAGTGCATGTTTCTTTTTTTCTTTTTCTTTTCTAAATAATCATCCTGAAAGTGCTTTTTTTCTAGACGGACCTGAAACCTTTTCATTTTTTTCTGTGTCATCTTCATTTACTCTTAACCAGTAACATGTAGACTGATATTTACACATCTGAAGAACATCTTACATTTGTAGCCTTTTATTATAACCAAAAGTATTAAAATAGCCCTAGTGGCTGCAGAGATACACCCTTTTTAGTTTGGGTATGACATTTTTGAGGAAAGGGCCTAAAAATAGGTTGGTTTCCAAAAGGTTTTAAACTGAAGAAATACATGCCAGGAAAATAAATTATAAACTGACAAAGTCGAAGAAAACTTATTTTGTAATAAATATAGTATTGAACTCCAACCAGTGATGGAAGTCCACGATCTGGCTCTGACATTTTGATAAAACGAGGAACCAACCAGGGCAAAAACTACAAACACTGTGATCATTGGTGGTTAAATATGGACATCACAAAAGGTAAGGGATTCGCACATATGATATGATGTGTGTTATTGCTCCTACTGACCTGTGCAGTGCTTATGGTCTCCTCCGGGTCAGTCTGACTCTCCAGGGAGACCAGGCTCTGCTGCTTGTCCTGCAGCCAGGCTCTGGTGTCGTCCCTCACGGCCTCGTAGTCCTTCAGCCGGCCCTCCAGAGCGCACTGCTTGTCGGCGTGGTCCACGGCTTCTTTGGTGTCCTGCAGGATCCTTTTCCACCGTTCCTCGATGCCGCTGACTTTCCGCTGGACGTCTTGCTTCTGGGTTTCCGTGAGGTCCTGACCGCCCACACTCTGGCCTCGCGTCCTGAGCCCCTGCAGCTTGGAGTCTCCTTCAGCTCTGGAGCTCAGGAGTGACTGGGGATGAGAAATGGAAGTCACGATTATCGTGTCGTGGTTAAAAAATGTTCATGGGAGTCCGTCCTCTCTCTCTCTCTCTCCCTGAAACTCGGCCCGTCAGCTGACCTGAGCGGTGCGCCGTCTGTCCTCTGCTTTGCTTTGGCTCTTCAGAGAGTCCAGTTGTTGTTGGAGAGCCGTCAGCCAGCTGCTAGCGTCCTGCTGCAGGCTGTCGAACCCGCTCAGCTGGAGAGAGAGAGAGACTGTTGATTAAGGTCCTTTTAAATGGATCAATTACAACTGGGGGTGGGCAGGGTTAGCACTTAAATATAATCCAAGAAATATGCATTCACAGTAGATAAAGATGAAGAATGTTTTATAGGTTTAGAACATGCTTTTCTGTGTGAAGGACAAAAAAAATAGAAAAGGATTTCAAAGGATTTCTCCCCAACACAGGGTTCATACACATTTTGACCAATGGATTTCAAGGACTTTTCCATGACTTTTCCATGACTTTAAACCAAATTTCCATGATGAAATCTAGGTGTATAACATGAAAAAGGGAGAACATGTAGTATTTAAACTAACAATGAGAATTCCAAAGCATGCAGTATACCTTAAATGGCACAAATGAATGAGAGACAATAGTTTGATTAAAAGAATAAACATTTATATAGATGCCTGTATTTATGCCTGTTTATATTTTGAGCGTCTTTCTTTTAAAAGCATATTAATTATTTCAAACTCTGCATAAATGAACGTCATGAACATATGAATGTAGCAAATTTCCATGACTTCTCCAAAACATTTGGGATTTTATTTTTTCATCTAGGACTTTTCCAAGGCCTGGAAATAACCTTTTTAAAATTCCATGACTTTTCCAGGTTTTCCATGACAGCAACAACCCTGCCAACAGCCGACAGGATCAAATCCCTCAGGTAGAAGTTCGTTCTCTCACCTCCGACGTTCTCCTCTCTGTCTTCTGGGTAATATCAGCTGCCGCGGCGGCTTCCACCTGCTTGGCGGCCAGCAGCACCGTCCTCCACTGCTCCTCCGTGTCCCGGATGGTCTTCTGAACGTGGACCTTCCGGCCCTGGTCGATGTCCTGGTGGTCACACAGACTCTGGCCCCGCCTCCTCAGGTTGTTTACAGTGCAGTCGCCGTCGGGTTTGGAGCTCAAGATGTTCTGCCGACAGAACACGCAGCGTTCGTTTAATGCAACAGTTCATTCATTCAAACGTACATTTAAAATATTTAAAACTAAGAGTTGGGGAAAATAAAAAGGTCACGTTGGACTTTGTGAGACGATCGATCACCAATATTTCTACAATTCCCAACAGACGTCTTAAAAGGTGTATTTTGTAACTTTTACTCATTAAAATGTCTAGAATCGTCATATATGTTGTTGAGTTGTGTACTTCCATTTTCCCAAACCTGAGAAATCTTTAATTGTAATCAAAGTAACGGTCCGGTAGTTTGATCGCATTCTTTCAGAAATTTACTTTTCATCCAGTTTTAAAGGAAAACTTCTTTACGTAACGATTTTATTTCTTGGTTTGTTTTTAAGTATGTATGTTTTAACCGGATTAAGAATTTTAGTCATCAGACAAACTATCAACTATCTGAGCAAAGATGAGCTGCAGGACGTCCTCTGTCCATCGAGCTGTTCATTCAGTGTTTTTATCAGTTTCAATCAGAGGGTGCGCTTGTTTTGGAGAGGAGGAGACCTCTGCGGATAATTCAGCTTTCGGTAGAAACATCCTGAACGTCTGCATCCTGAGTTATCAGAGGAACGAGTGGAGTAAAGGACGTCCTTTGAGAAACATGAGATTTTTCACACAGGCTGCTTCATTTTTCATGTTTTTACTGGGTTTAATTTCACGGCTCTGCTTGTTTTGGAGAGGAGGAGACCTCTGCAGATAATCTGTCTGCCTGTAAAAAACTTCCTCACCAATCACATAGTCACCGAACTCCATCTTTTGTCATCATCTTTGATTAAGAGACTCAATTAAAGCCCATATCCTGGTAAACACATCCTTACTACGGGACAGTAGACAGTGAGCAGACCTGAGCTGAGTGACATCTCTCGTCCGGTGGCGTGTGCCCGCCCACGGCCTGCAGCTTCCGCTGTCGTTCTCTGATCCACGACTGAGTGTTTCTGCTCTGAGCGTCGAAGTCGTCCGACAGCGTCCGGAGCTCCGCCTGCCCAGCGGCCTGCAGGACGCTCCTCCAGCGCTGCACCGCGTCTTTCGCCACCTGCTGAACCTCCCGTTTCCCGCTCTCCTGCAGGCGCTCGCACAGACTGTCGGCTTGTGTCGTCAGGTGGAGCACCTTGGACTCGCCCTCGGGTTTCAAGGTCAAAACAGCCTGAAGGTCAGCAAGTCGAGGTTAGTTTGTGTTCTTTCTCGTGTTGAAACCAACAGATTAAGGGATTAGAACCAAGCCTGATCACAGAAAATGACCAAATCCAGATAATAATACAAATTCTTCCGTGAGCATTTTTTTTCAATTGTATTATTTTATCAACTCTCTCTGAGTATAAAATTACAAAAGTTTATATAAAATAAGTTGGAAGCACAGTGAGACAAGAACAAATTCAGATTTTCCAAAAAAGATAATCTTTTTAAATCTGTGAAACAGGTGAGGAAACAATTTTGACAAGTGATTTTTGGATTTTCTTGTCGGGATCATGTTTTCATTACTTCACGACCCCAAATGTTCTGAATGGGACTAAAAGCATCCGTGTTCTCCTCCAGGTGAGTTGTAATGTCTCCGTTCACTCTAAACATACGGCATGTAGATTAGAACTCACTCGCTGCAATGAGTACTACAACAACAAACAACAAAACCCTTTCTTCCTCCTGTTGTTGACTAACACACACACACAGGAAGAAACTGAGACTGAATCATATTTTCTCACAACAGAAGTTGAACAATCTGGGATTCACTCACCTGTGTGACCTGTAACCTTTCTTCAAACGGCATGTGACTACCGAGTGCCAGCAGCTTCTGCTTCTGCTGCTGGATCCAGGCCCGGACGTCGTCGCTCTGGCTTTTGAAAGAGTCTAAGTCCCCCTCGGGTGCAACTTCAGCTACGGCCTCGGCCTCGGCGAGAGCCTCCTCAGCCGCCTGCAACACGTTCCTCCACCGCTCCTCCGTCTGTCCGACCGCGTCCTGAACCTCTTGTCTCTCGCTGTGGTCCAGGCCCGGCTTGTCACACAGACTCTGGACCCGATGCTTCAGATCCCTGAGCTTTGAATCTCCATCCGGTCTGGAGCTCAGCACGGCCTGAAGAGAACAAATATACAGGGTTCATACACATTTTGTCCAATGGATTTCCATAACTTTTCCATGACTTTTCCATGAATTTAAACCAAATTTCCATGACCAAACATTTAGTGAAATCTCAGTGTATACATGAAAAAGTGAGAAAATGTAGTATTTAAGCCATATTTTGTGTGCCTTGTGTTTCCTGTCTATCGTCTCACACCCCATGACCCCAGGACTTTTCCATGCTTGAAAATAACCACTTTAAAAATCCATGACTTATCCAGGTTTCCCATGACCGTAAGAACCCTGAATATCCCTTCAGGAGACCCCTTTTGCCTCAAAGCCTTCATGAGATGATCTAAACATACTAACCCACCACAAACTTCACCATCTGATGCACTTTCTAAACTTACCTTTACAACCTTGAGCTTTTCTTGAACTGGGATGCGACCACCAAGGGACTGGATGCTCTGCTCCTGGTCTCTGATCCAGGACTGGGCCGTTTCATTCTGGGTTTTGACGGCGTCCAAGTCTTTGTGCAGCAGGGCTTGTGCTTCCGCCTCGCTGAGGTTCCCCTCAGCCGTCCGCAGAGCCTTCCTCCACTGCTCCTCTGTTTCTCTCAGACACTGTTGAACTTCCTGTTTCCTGCTCTGCTCCAGCTGCTCACACAGACTCTCACTTTGTCTCTTCAGGTCGTTCACTTTCGAGTCTCCCTCTGGTTTGGAGTTCAGGACGGCCTGGAGACAAGAACAGAAAAGAAAGAAAGATGATGCAAACTTTAGGAGTAGCTGTTGGAAGTACAAATACCAGCATGTGAGTCTGTTGACTGAAATATCTCAACACAACTCTTGGTACTGATATTCATGGTCCTCAGAGGATGAAGCTTCTCAATATGGCATCCCAATGACTTATGATAGAATACTTCTAATGTCTTAATTTCCTTCGGCCTCAACTGAAACAAATCTGATCATTTTAATGAATTAATAAATAATATTTTTTCTCAATTACCTTTTTATTCTTCTGTGAAACCTGAAAAACATTTTTTCTTTTTGGTCAGGATTATTTTTCTCTAGTTATTGTTGTAGTACTCATTTCGACCACAAGAGGCTGAAGAGCACCACGAACCCAAAACATTCATGTTTCCTTCCAGGTGAGTTTAATTCAAATAAATTGCGATCACACAATATGTACTTGTATAAACAGTGCATGGAGCATTTCTCACATATAATCATATACTACAATATATATAATAGGCCAACATGGATATTTTAATAAAATAATCCACCTGCGCTACGTGCTTTATCTCCTCCTTCTGGGCGTCTCCGTCTGAGGAGTTGCGGGGTCGAGCAAGGTCGGTGATCCAGGTCCTGGTGCTCGCCGCCTGGCCGGCAAACCGGTCACACTCCCCTTCCAGCGCGCTGTGGGCATCGGCTCGGCTCTGCAGCCGGTTCCGCAGGTTCCTGTAGCGCTGGATCACGTTGTCCCCGTCCTTCAGGAGGACTTCGGCTCGGACGCCTTGCGTGCGCAGTGATGCCAACAGATGCCCGATGCCGTCTGCTCGGCCACTGATGCGACAACGGGAGGGGTGTGAGACGATAGACAGGAAACACAAGGGACACAAAATATGGCTTCCTCTCTAGTTTGTTGGTAGCTTAGCTAATTATAAATAAAAAGCCTACCAAATTATCACTCCCTAGTTATACATTGTTTTTCTTTTTGTTTTTCGTTTCATTCTATTTCTTTTTTGTTGTTTATTCTTTGTTTTACACCCCTTATGTGTATAACTAAAATGAGCCTCATCTAAAAATGTGCACATGCAATGTCAATTGTCTGAAAAACATCTGTAAATGTCAAATTGATGCCTAAAAAAGAATGAGAAAAAAAGCCTACAGAATAATAATAATAATAATAATAATAATAATAATAATAATAATAAGTAATCATTAGATGGGTCTGCAATTTTTTTAACCAGGCATTACAATGGCGAGACGATTTAGTGGTCACGTTTCTATATTTTTATAATTATGTTTTTTATGGTTTTATGTCACAGATTTATTAATAATGGCGTATTTAATAGCAAATATGTTCTACAGGTTGCATGTTTTGCATTTCACCCTGTTTCAAAAAAAAAAAAAAAAAAAAAAAAAATATATATATATATATATATATATATATATATATTGTTGCATTTGTGTTTTTTATTCATAATTATTGGATGTAATCTTTGATCTTTTTGGTAAATCATCCCAACATGACAGCGTTTTCATGGTCGAATCTTTGGGCCTCTGAAGGAATGATCACCTCTCGTCCTGAAGGTCTTTCAGAAGAAGTTTGACGTTGTGCGACTCCACAGATTGTTTCTCTTTGTTCTGCAGCCACTCACTGAAGCTGTTGTGCTGCTTCTGCAGACTAGGGAACAAAAATAAATCAAACTTTGCACATCATTTGTAAGCTTCCTGCTCAAAAGGGAAGATTTTACACTTTTTATATTCATTTTGCAGAATTAATCAAGGGAGACTAAAACTACCTGTTCAGGTCCCTGAGGAGCGGCTCCATTTGTTTCTGCCGGTTGTGGCAGTGCGTCCTGAACGTTCCCACATCCTTCTGCTGCTCCGCCAGCCAGTCGCTGAACTCGGAGAGCTGCTGTGGAGGAACCAGCGGGACGCCTCGCTGCAGCTGCTCCTTCAGCTGCTCCAGACGTCTCTCTGCGTCCTTCGACTTCAGGAACCCCTGATGGGACGAGTGAGAGAGAGAACCTATGAGGACCGTTCACCACCCAGAGGACCGTTCACCACCCAGAGGACCGCTCACCACACAGAGGACCGTTCACCACACAGAGGACCGTTCACCACCCAGAGGACCGTTCACCACCGTGAGGACCGTTCACCACCCAGAGGACCGTTCACCACACAGAGGACCGTTCACCACCGTGAGGACCGTTCACCACCGTGAGGACCGTTCACCACCCAGAGGACCGTTCACCACCCAGAGGACCGTTCACGACACAGATGACCGTTCACCACCGCAAGGACGGTTCACCACCGTGAGGACCGTTTACCACCCAGAGGACCGTTCACAACCCAGCACCTTCGATGGAGTCGTCAAAGTGCAGCATTCACTTACAGCGAGTCTCTGCAGGGACGTTTCCACGTCTGCTCGGCTCTCGGGGTGCTCAAAGCACTCGTTGACTGACAGCTGCAGGTCCTGGAACCACTCTTCAAACGACTGCCTTTCATCTGAAGAAAAATAGAAAAAAAATCTATGGTGACAAAACATGATTTGTGCTATAGGTAATATAATTAATAAAAATAATTTCAAAAATGATATGCTAATAATAAAAATATGAACTGTATTTATAGAGCATTTTTCTCTACATGTTTGTGTTGCATGTGGGAGGAAGCCTGAGCAAAAATAATTGACAAAGACTGCTCCCCTGTAATTGTTGTGCAAATATATGTGAATAATACAATACAAACTTTATTCAAGAGCATTTTAGTTGCATTGTGGGAGGAAGCCTGAGCCACAGACTGCTCCCCTGTCAGATACAGATTGGACTTTACTTCCCACCAGACCACCATCCACTCAAACAGGAGACCCACTCACCTCTGATGACCTTGAGCAGGCCCTTGTCCTTCTCCTCTTCCTTCAGCTGGATCATGTCCCTGGTGCGGGCGATAGCTTCCTTCAGCCGGTTGCCGTCTGCAGACAGCGCCTCCAGCACCTGAGGACTGGCCACCTTGGAAAGCAGACCCACCTCGCCGAGCACGGCATCGGCCTGCTGCTCCTGAGCCTCCAGGTTGGCACACGCCCGCTGGTGAGGACGAGGGATCAAACCGACGTGTGAGATCCTGTTGGCGCTCGTAGAGTCGCAGTCAAACTCCCCCGTGTGAAAGGCATTTAAAATATGATGACGTGTGACGCTGATGTCGTGATTCGAGACTAGAAATCTCCTGAGAGAGTCTTCCCTATTTTAAATGCTGCATTCTATCACTATTATTATTATTTTTATTATTATTATTAATCACTATATCCACAATACATACTCAAAAATCTCTGTGTAAATATTTTGTTAATATAGTCACAATATTATTAACGAGGTATTTGATACAAAAAATATCTCGCCCTATTTTAGGACTTGAAAGGTGCAATTAAATATAATTAATTATTCATAATTGTTATAGATAAGAAACAAAACTTATTCAAAAGAACATTTAAATTTCCTTTTTCTGAACAACACCCTGTATTAGTATTTTCATATCCCCAAGAGGGTGTCCAAGTTTTATAATTTATTATATTAATTCTATCATAACCACACATTTAAGATAATCCCAGGCCTGTAACATGAAGTGAGTTCAAACAGCTGTGTACCTGCATCTGCTCTCCGAACGTTGCTTGTGACGCGTCCACTTTACTAACGGAGCACTGGATGCCCTCCACGGCCGACTGGCACTCCTCGATCTTCTCGGCCAGGTGCTTCTTCACAGCAACCAGTTCTTCGAAGACGTCGGTGCAGTCGGCAAACAGCTCCTTCACTTGCTCCATCCTCTTTCTCAGCTGGGTTTCCGTCACCTAATTCCACGGCGAGAACACGGCACTGTGAGCGCTGAACGTGGTCGTCAGCCTGGAGAAGCAAGAGAAGCCATCGCTCAGACTCACCTGCAGCTCCAGCGGGGACTCGGGACTCTGCAGCATCTTCTGGATCTCGACTGACTTCTTGTGGAAATGCTCGACGTTGTCCTCGTTGGCGTGGATCTCATCCTACAGATCAAACAGATGTTTGGCACAACTCTCACCTTCATTTATGGGATAAATTCATCTTTATCAATCTTCTTCATCTAAACCACTGGGAATCGTACCCTCATGGCGAGGACTTGCTGCTCGTTGTGGAAGGGGTGGCTCTCTGCGAACATGGACAGTTTGGCCCCCGCCCAGCCGTCCACCTCCTCCCCGAGCATGAGCTGCTTGTCCCACAGCTCCAGCCCCACCTGCAGGTTGTCCATGGAGGCATCCGTCTTCTCCGTCATCTGCAAGAAAATCAACTGCATTCAGTCAAGTTCAGATCCCAAACGAGACCTCGGTATCTAACCCGTATATAGCAATGTGATTAATGCAGTCACTACATTTTCAATGCAGCAGAATCAGGAGTCTGGCCTATTCCTTGGACCCAGTGCAGTTGTGTTTTAAACATTTAAGGTGCACTATCTATATGTCCCGTCTGGATTGCGGGGTAGGAGACACGTAGACGCTCACATCCAGCCAGTTGTCCATGAGTGCGTCGGCCTCGGCTTCAAAAGGCGTCTCACTGCAGTCGGGGAACTTCTTCAGTTGGGCCTGCAGCTGTCTGCAAACAGCCCTCATCTCCTCCATGTGTACCCCAACACCGCCGAGCCCCTCCTTAACCTCACGGATCTGGAGCACGCACACAAACACACACACACACACACACACACACACACACACACACGCACGCACACACACACACACACACACACACACACACACACACGTGTGAACATAGAGCACACGACTGGTCTTATTTCAGAATCTCTAAGTCAACGTTTGACTCGAACAGAAGTCTCCTGTGTGAAATACCTGTGTGTGTTTGACCCGTCCCATTGTGAACTCTATCGCTATCACGCCACCGTTATTCCTCCTTTACTCCCGCCATAACTACGGTCACACGGTGCGCCATAGAAAAAGACACCTGCCGTATTTGCCGTGTTGTTTCTGGTTTAGTGTCTTCAGCTGTTCTAGTCTTGTTTGTAAATAAATATTTTTTTATTTAAGTCTCAAACGTAGTCAAAGACGTACGTTCTATGTGAGGCGCCGGCCATATTATCCGCAAAAAAAAATGCACTGTTATTTTTGGTTTTCTTAAATCTACTCTAACTGTATTTTGTTGTGTCCACTCATAATAACTTGACAAACACTCTGTAAATCCCGTTCACAGCACATGAAGGGCTTCTGCAAAGGAAGCCGTGTTGCTTCGTGCACGAACCCTAATGATGCTCCTCTGCAGGTTGTCTTTGCTCAGGTAGGACGCCTGGTCGCTGATGGTTTGCTCGGCCTTCTGCATTGTGTTGCTCATCTGACTGCGGCAGCTCTGGAATTTCTTCAGAAGCTCCAGCACGGCGCTGCACTCCTTCTTCCTGCCAGAGGGAGGAGACCACAGCTTAAAGTCTCCACTGCTGTTGTCAACATTCATCTAAACAGAGCTTTATTTATTTGATCACTATTTGTTAAAGTTACTTGAGCTGAACATGCCCACCTGTCAGAGAAAGCTCTCTGGATCTCCTTCCACTGGGTCTCCAGCTCCTCGAGGAGGTGCTCTCCTCCTCCCTGCTTCTCGTGAAGTTCCCGGAGGTTCTGGAGCTCTGAGCGCTGAGTCTGCAGCTGAGCCTCCGAGTCCGACAGCGCACGAAGCCTGAGCGACATGACGGGTTATTCATCATCCAGGCTTTGTTTTAGGTAATCAGGCTTTTTTTAAATATATTATTTTGTAATATATATTGCTGGGAGTTATATATAATATAATACACCTTTACATTACAGTAAATGGATAAATAAACTGTTTAACACCTGAAGCATAGACTTCTATACAACAAGAGGAGTACTACTACTGACTCTACTACTACTACTGACTCTACTTCTACTGACTCTACTACGACTACTACTGACTCTACTACTGACTCTACTACTACTACTGACTGTACTACTACTGACTCTACTACTACTACTACTACTACTACTGCCTCTACTACTACTGACTTTACTACTACTGACTCTACTACTACTACTGACTTTACTACTACTGACTCTACTACTACTGACTCTACTACTATCTTACACAACGCATACCTGTGTTGCACGGCAGGTATGGTGGGCTCCTTCAGGCCTTGACTTTCGGTGCTTTCCTGCAGCTTCCTCAGCTCCCCCAGCAGCGTCCTTTTCCTCAGGCCCAGCGACTTGCCCTGCGTCTCCTTCTGGAGGCCCTTCTGCTGGCCGGCCAGCCCGCCGTCTGCCTCCTCCAGCCTGGACAGCAGGGCCGTCACCATGTCCAGGCAGGAGGCCGGGACGCCCTCCCTGGTGACGGTCAGCCGGGCGCCCTGCAGGAGTGCGTCCAGCTGAGGCGCCTTCTCCTTCAGACTGTCGATGCTCTGCCGGATCAGAGCCAGCTTGCAGCGACAGTCCTGCAGCACCACAGTGTCACTGCATGGGGCGCCCTGGACCCCGGAGACGTCTTCGTCCACGGTGCGCAAGGACATGAGGAAGCGGTCGAGGGCGCGGGCGGCTGCCTCGCTCTTCCGTACCTGCTGTCGAAGCTGATCCAGGCTGGCTTTGTGAGTCTCCACCTCACGGGACAGATGGAGGCAGTCTCTGGGGTCCAAGTCGCTGGATTCAGGGTCCAGACGGGACAGCTGGTCCAGCTCGCTCTGGATGTTGTCGTCCAGCTCCTGTCGCAGAAGGAGACAAATTGCAACGTGAGAGGAGACGGCAGTTGAGTGAGATGTGCTGATTCAATGTTATGGTGCATTCAGTCGGAAGCAACGCTTTTTTTCATTGTCTGCATTTACTCAAATGTAAGCTGTGTTTAAATGTTTTATTTCCCAAATATATTCTGCCATTTTCACAGATTCTCCGCCAATGTTTTTATTCAAAATTGAAAAATGTTGGACTCATATTTAAATCATATAATTGCTCCCAAAATGTTTTAATAACATGCTACTGTAAATGGGGCTTAAGGAATGTTTCATATCTATCATATATTACTTCAATTGTTCTAAATGTAAATAAGGTAATTTTGTGGATGTTTTAACATGATACATGATATATGATATGAATATAATACAATTCCCAGGGATTTATAGTATACGTTTTTTGCAAACCCTTCTAGTAAATCCGTTAATAAAATCTGTTATTGCATCCTTGACTTCTGTGAGACACACAAGAAAAGTATTCTTGGTGGAGGGAATACCTTGATGTCTTTCAGGATGTTGGTGTTGGCCAGCGTGAAGGCGGTGATGTTTTTGGGCTGCCTCAGGTAGCGGTCCAGGCGGTCTGTGAAGTCCACCATGTGGTTCTCGGTGGAGTCGATCTGTCTGAGGGCGGCGCCCAGTGAGCTGCCCCTCCTCTGGAGTTTGGACTGCTGGCCGCGCCACTGCTCCCGCAGCTCTGCCTTCTCCTGATCCAGGCCAGTGGTACCGCTCAACTGGGAGCACTGGTTTGTGTACTCAGACCACAGAGACTCTGTTTCCTGCCTCAAGAACTGGGAAAGAGGGAGTTCAACTCGAGATTATTGTCATGTCATGGGGACTGAATCACTTTTCATTGTATAGAAGTCCAGCAGCATTCTCTCTCTTGACCACCAGGGGGCGACTCCTCTGGTTGTATAGAAGTCTATGCGTCATGCTTTAAAGCAGCATTCTCTCTCTTGACCACCAGGGGGCGACTCCTCTGGTTGTATAGAAGTCTATGCTTCATGCTTTAAAGCTGCATTCTCTCTCCTGACCACTAAGGGGCGACTCCTCTGGTTGCATAGAAGTATATGCATCATGTGTTAAAGCTGCACTCTCTCTCATGACCACCAGGGGCGACTCCTCTGGTTGTATAGAAGTCTATGCTTCATGCTTTAAAGCTGCATTATCTCTCGTCACCACCAGGGGGCGACTCCTCTGGTTGTATAGAAGTATATGCTTCATTCGTTAAAGCTGCATTATTTCTACTGACCACCAGGGGCGACTCCTCTAGTTGTATAGAAGTATATGCTTCATGTGTTAAAGCTGCATTATCTCTCCTGACCCCCAGGGGGCGACTCCTCGGGTTATATAGACGTCTATAGAAAATGACTCTACTTCTCTCTTGATTTATTCCCTCAGTAAGCATTGTAAACATGAGTTTATGTCTCAATCTCTAGTTTCAAGTCTTCTTTAATACAGCATGATGTTCATTTAGTAAATTATGGTCTATTTAGAGTCAAACTGCTTTTCTCCAGCTCCACCTTCTTGTTTAAATATAAAAAAACAAGATGGCGAACCACTAAAATGCCAAACTCATGGCTTCTAAACATCAGTCCACAAACCAACGGGTGACATCACGATGGCTACTTCTTAAACACAGTCTCTGGTCTATATCTAATTCTGATGCACAGACTTATGCTGTACCTGTATTTCCTGGAGCCGTGTATGCAGACCGGTCAGAGAGACAGAGTCAGAGGGGACATCCTTGATGCTTTGCTCATTTTTAGCCAGTTGGGCTTGCAGAGACCTCTTACAATTCTCATATCTGGAAGACGTTAAAACAACAAGATAATAATGAATATAACACCCTTCTCATAGTTTTGATCTTTGTTCAGCTCATCAAAGCTGAACCGCGCTGAATTCATATTCCTACCTTTCTAAAGTCTCCTTTTTAGTGACTTCTTCCTCTCCGGACGGCTGCTTTTCAATCTCCCTCCTCTCCAGACCGACTGGCTTCATTGTCACTGGAAACACCTAAAGAAAGAGGAGGAGCATGTGTTCTGTTATCTCCAAACTCCGGAGCTGATCAGAGGACGTCTGCAGGAGAGGGCACAAGCTTACAGGTATACATGCAGATTACACAGAAATGTGAAACAGCTGTTTGCATGGTCTGAAAACATCCCAACACACTTTCAATGGGAGGGAGTCGTACCTCAGCGAAGACCTGAGGTTTGTCACTTGGTCTTGTGGAGTCCGTTTGTGCACTCACATCTTCAGTGAAGTCAACAGGAATCCTGTGAAACAGAAATTAGGGTAATAATTTCCCATGTGTTTCCTTTGATCATTTCATCCTCACTGCTGCATGAAACAATGTCTGTCTTTAAACATCCATGAAGGCTTGTGAAGTGTGACGGACTTCATGACCCACAAATCTAAAATGACATAAGACAGAAAACGATCCTGCTTCTACTTCAAACATCAAGTTTAAGAGTTCATATTCAGGCTTTATTATGAAGATGAGAAAAAAACATCTGTCAATAGGGTGAGGTGCTGTAATTTAGTTACACACATTGATTTAGGAGAAGATTCAGGAGAAGAAGAACTGGCTTTAAAAGGACTCCATTTCACACTTGTAATATCTGACCTAGAATCAGGGAGTGGTGCGTCTTGATCGCCGCTGAACTGCCGCTGGATGGCCGCCAGCCTCGTCTCGCACTCCCTCAGCTGAGTCTGGGCCAGGCGGTGGGAGTCCTCAGGGCTCAGGGTGTCACACAGCTCGTTTAGGGCCTCGAGGTGCTGCCCTGCCTGGGCAAAGCTCCCCTCCGCCGAGAAACAAGCCTGGGGAACGTCGACGAAGCCAAAACATTTTTTTTTTAGACTTATAAAAATCTGAACAGACTTGAAAGGTTTACTTCATTTTCCTTGACAGCATCTAATATGACATAATCTCATTTCAGCTTATTTTGACAGCTTTACAGACAAACTGCAACACATAAGTCAACCCCCAGATGACAGCAGCCCACAGATAAAGGAATGCTGTTTTCATCTTCAACTGAACATGTGGCTTCTTCTGCATTATACTTACTATGTAGTGTAGAACTGCTGAGCATTTAATCTCAATGAGTTTTTAACGTTGTGTATGCATCTTTTATGGCCCAGCAAGTTACAATAAAATCAAGACACTAAATAGGTTTATAGGACACTGGAAACACACCCGACAAAAACAGCACTCCCATAGCGAGCACCCAGAATATTGGACTGCAAATTACCAAGTCCCATTGGAAGAGTCTCCTCGGAGGCATACAAAAGAAGACGGAGGGAAACGGGTTAGTTAAGCAGAGAAGAATAACTGGTTCCCATCCACCAAAAGCACACCCGTCAAGAGTACTGGCTCCAGGAGTTTAGCTACCTGCGCTTGGGTTTCTAAGCGGGAGCTTAAGAGTGTCTCACACTGCACGGCAGCTTTGTTAAAGTCTTTCCTTGTTACTTCAAAATGTAATTGTTGCAAAAAGCCTGAGATCTCAGCTCTCAAAGCCTGGGAGATGAAATAAAAAATGTATTCAAAACAAACCACACGACATGTTAGAACATATTACGCAATGAAATATGTATTGTATGAACGCTTTATTCATATCTAAAAGCTGACTGGCTTTAGTACATGTATAATTCACAAGCACATGCAATTCTATTTTAACCTCAAAGAGCATGATAAGGCCTCAATAAAACTTGTGATCGATTCCCTGTTAACAATAATTAAAGTCCAGCACATGAACAACAGTCACAGTAGGTGATCGTGTCCTACCTCCCACTGGGTCCGGACAGACTGGGTGAAGCACTCCATGTCTCTGAGCTGTGGGGGGGTACAGAAGGCCCCCATTCCCTTGGCTGCTCTCAGGAACTCCTCTAACAGCTCTGGATCCAGGGTCTTCAGAGTCTCCTGAGGGGAAAAGCATTTACGTTACGGACTGGCTTGTAAACTTCAGTTAAAAACTGTAGTAGGAAAAAAAAAAAAAAGTGTGTTGTTTGGCATATGCTATACGTTTTCTGTCGTGTTATTTATCCATCTAGATTGTTTTTGTTGTGAGCTGGCGAGTGTTGGAGATGTCTGCCGTAGAGATGTCTGCCCTCTCTTTGATCTAATACAACTAGATGGCCCTCATCAGCAATGTCTCTTTCCAGAAATCATAACCCGGTTACTCAATAAAATCCACAGATTGAGGAACCATTTTCTTTCTACCAAGCTACAGCCGGCACCTGTACCACTGTGCAGAAGGAAGCGTGCATCTAGACTAGATACTGCTAGCTCACCTAGCACCACTAACCAATAGCTAACGTTAATGCTCCGCAGAGGAGGACGCCATTAATGTTTGCATTGGCATCACTCCATAATTCCAACACTCGGCAACTCACACCCAAACACCTGAGATTGATAAATAGCACGACAGGTAAGAGGAGAAACCAAAACAGACCTCTACTTGCATAACTTTGCAGATTAAAACATACTAATTAAGATTACTCATTGATTTGAATATTAAAACAACAAAAGTGATTATGTTTACCTCTTTCAGTGACGCTTGCTCGGCCGACATACACTTGTCTTTGAAAACGTTAATGGTTTCCAGAATGTGCTCCTGCAGACAGTGCTTGGCCTCCTCAAAGCCATTTCTGGCCAAAGCCTGGGCCTTGGCATAAGCCTCTGTGTAGGCCTGGGGAGGCGCCTGGGCCAGTGGCGGAGGTTTGATGCATATGTCTGGTGACTCAGGCAGGGACTGAGGCAGTACATTGACCTGGGAGAGGGGAATCGTTTGGGGCTGTTGAGGTTTGGGCTGCGGAGGAGACTGTGAAAGTGGTTTGGTTTGAGGTCTGGCCTGTGGGGGTGATTGGATCTGTGGTGGTGTTTGGGCATTGGGTTGAGTTGGTGACTGAACTTTGGGCTTGGTTGTTGATTGAGCTTTGGGTAGTGGTCCTGTTTGGGCCTGTGGTTTGGGTTGTGGTGGTGCTTCAGCCTTGATTGGTGACTGAGCCAGGGTTTGAGGTTGCAACTGGTGCTCAGGTAATGGTTGAGGCAGTGATTCTGCCTCTGGTTGGGTTGGTGATGGGACCTTTGACTGAGTTTGTGATTGAACGCCTGGTTGTGGTGCCAACTGGGCCAGAGGTTTGAGTTGTGGAAGTGCTTCAAGTTTTGGTTGGGTTGGTGATTTCATCTTTGGTTGGAGCTGGGCCTGATGTTTGGGTTGTGGAGGTGGCTGTTGGAACTGAAGATTGAGCTGAGGCTGCTGAGTCTGGGCCTGGGGCTTTACTTGTACCGATGACTGCGTCTGGATGTGTGCTTGGGACTGTGCCTGCAGCTGGGGTTGGAGCTGAGGCTGAGCAGGAAGGTGAGGATAGGCTTGATTAGGTGGTTGTGATTGAGGAGGTATTTGAGCTTGCATCTGAGGCGGAGGGTGACGCTGAATTTGATGCTGAATCTGTGAACATTGCTGAGATTGAAGCTGGAGATAAGCCTGGGGCTGAAGCTGAGGCGGTGGCTGAACCCAAGTCTGTTGCTGAACTTGGCCTTGCTGCGTTTGCATATGAAACAGACTTTGAGCACTCATCTGAGATTGTTGTTGCATGGAATTCTGGGCTCTAATTTGAGGTTGTGTTTGAGCCCAGGGTTGGTTTTGTGCTTGCATTTGAGGCTGAGTATATGATGGCCCCATTTGAGAATAGCCGAGGAGCTCGACCTGAGGTCCTTGCTGGGGTCCAGTCTGGGGCCACTGAGGCAGAGCCTGAACTGCTGGATATGCCTGAGACTGTGGCACTTGACCTATTTGCTGATGGTAGGTTTGAGGAATTGGATGACTCTGCTGGGAAATGGCTTGGTTTTGTGGCTCCTGTGTGGGTGTCCAGTGCTGGGATGGGGACTGATTCTGAGAGTAGCCTTGGGGGTAGAGTGGAGGTTGTGCTGAACCCTGCAGATGCTGGACAGACATTGGAGATGAGACTCTAACTTGAGTCCAAGCATGGAGTTGGCCCTGGGAAATATGGGCTGGGTGTTGGACCTCTGGCTGAGCATGTGTGGGATACTGAGTCATAGACTGAGGATGACCCTGATGCTGGACTACAAGTTGAGCCTGAGTTTGATGTTGAGTCAAAGGTTGGGCGTGACTTGATCGGGCCATTGGCTGAACATGTGTTTGAGCCTGGAGCATGGACTGAGGATGGGTTTGAGGATGGGTCATTGACTGAGGATGGGTTTGAGGATGGGTCATGGACTGAGGATGGGTTTGAGGATGGATCATGGACTGAGGATGGGTTTGAGACTGCATCATAGACTGAGACTGGGTTTGAGACTGGGTCATGGACTGAGGATGGGTTTGAGACTGGGTCATGGACTGAGGATGGGTTTGAATATGGCCATGTGTTGGTGACTTAGGGGAGGGCGGCCCGAGAGGGGCCCATGACTGCAGAGGACTACGGAGGTGAATGTGGGATGGCACTGGAGGCTGAATTTGGCCCTGCAGTGGAGCCTGCATAGGGGGAGAAGGTCTGACTTGACCCCATGTCTGCATTTGAGCTACAGCTGGGCCATAGGCTAGACCCTGTGGCTGCATAGACAGCTGAGGTCTAGCTGGGACATATGTTTCAAACTGAGTCTGAACCTTGTGCTGGAGCGGTTGTTGTGTCTGTGGCTTGGTCATTGGCTGTGTCTTCATGGGGCCATGGGGCTGTGGAAGGACTTGTGGCTGTGACTGACCTTGGCTCACTACGGTTTGAGACTTGGACTTCAGTGCTTGCTGACCATCTGTGGTAACGTCGGACACACTTGTGGACTGCATTTGCATTTGAACCTCTGTCTGAGATTTAGACTGAACCATAGTTTGGGGTTGTGACTGCTTTTGGGCTTTTGTTTGTGGGCGAGGCTGAGCTATCGATACAGTCGGGGATTTGGCCTTGGAATCTGGTTGAGCATGTCTTTCAGTAGGCTGTGGTTCTTCCTGTTGCTGAAGCCATTGTTCTTGATGTGGCTGTTGTTGCTGTAGCAGCTCTAGATTTTGAGGCTGGGTTTGTTTTTGTTGCACCATTTGTTGTTGAGCCTCTGTGACCTTTGCATGTTTCTCAGGCGGTGGCCTGGCAGTCGTTGTATGCTGTGAAACAACCTGACCTGATCCCGCTGTTTCTCTGTCCGACTGTGGCTGAGTCTGTCTCGTCTGAATTGTTTCCTGAGTTGTTCCTGAAGCGGGCTTCTGAAGCCACGGTCGGTTCTTCATCGACTGAGTCTTTCTACTTTGAAGCTCCTGGGAGTTAAGAGGCGGCTTCTTTCCGGGTGGTTGTTCAAGTAAAGGCTGCTCTTGGGACTCTGATGTTCGTCTGTCTGTCACCACCTGCTGTTGAACTTGGTATTGATGCATTTCTACCTGCTGCTGTTGCTCCACCACTTGTGGTTGTTCCTGCTGCTGCTGCTGTTGTGTTTGCATTAACCCATGTTGGTGCACTGGTTGTGGTTGCATGAGTTCTTGCTGCTTCAGCTCTTCTTCCATCTGTCTGTTAAGTTGCTCTTGCTGCTGTATCCATCCCTGTTCCTGAGTCTGCTGCTGTTGTTGTTGTTGTGGTCCAGTGGTCTCTACCCAGGCCTGAACCTGGACTTCTGTTGGGGATTTTGTCCCGGTCTGCATCACAGCCTGTGCGTAACTATATGGCATTGGAGGAGAAGTCACTTTTTGGTCACTATATTCCTGCACCACTATCTTTGGCACAAAGGTTCCATGAGACTCAACTAAGTTGGTATCGGTCTGCTGAGTTGGCCATCTGACCGAGTTTGTCTGTCTCAGATGTTCTTTGGTCTGTTTAAAGACTTTTGATGGAGGGGACCCTTCTGGAGGGCTTCTGCTTCGGTCTCTTCTGGCTCCCAGGCTGCTCAGCATGCCTACAGCTTCCTGGAATTGAAATCACACACATTAGAAAAGCTGACATAGTCATTATAACCCATTAAGCTGCTGTGGCCTTCCTACAGCCTCAAGTACAGGTTGCTCAGACAATTTACAAAAAGCAAACTGGCCTGTGACTGTGCAACAGCGGCTCGGACTCGGTCCTGCATGGCGGAGGCGTGGAGGTACTGGATAGGAGAGGTCCTCTGATTCGTCATTACCATCACCTGCAGGTCCTGCTCCTCTGTGACCACCTGGCCCTCCAGCTGCAGACCACGCGAGATCAGGACCTGGAGGAATAAACGGTGTTTAACAACCATCAGTGTTTCATCAAGTCCGCCAGAAGGTTTCTTTATAAAAAGGACAATAAGTTTGTCATTTGGAGCTTCGATCGTTGGCAGCAGAACGACCTCTTTTATTCGATGGATCATCTTACCCTGGCTCGTGGGTCCTGGCCCCGCTGTTGCTGTTGTTGTCGCTCTGCGGCCCTCAGCAGCTGGTAGAGCTCCCGGGCCTCAGTCTCCCAGTAAAGGAGTTCAGCCAGGCGACTGTCCAGACCTGACACACTGTGCTGCAGCTCTGTACACACCTGTTCTGCCTCTAACAGGGTGTGCATCACCTGGGGACATGAAGGGAACGGACGGTAAGACTGGATAAACTGACGGTACACGCAGTGCACTCACAAACGGTAGCTACCAGTAACTATAGAGCAGGCCTGGCCAACCCCCGGCTCCTTTGCCTGGTTTCATGCGGCTCTTACGTTCATATGAAGTTTGTGTTAAAAAAAAAATACTTTAGACCACTGGTGTCAAACTCAAGGCGCGACGGCTTGAAAGCTATGAAATCGCGACCCCGTTTTCAGTCTTTCGCGGACTCGTTTTCAGTCTTTCACGGAGCCGTTTTCAATCCATCACGGGCCTTTGCATGGGCAAAAAAAAAAATCCTGTGCTTTTATTTTGAAGGGATTTTTTAATGCGGCAGAGTGCAATTTATTCAATTTCAGTCATATTGATGTAATGTGTTGTAACTATGTTACGTTGTTCATTCTGGTCACATGACATCTATTGCTTCATGTGTGCCCATGTGATGTGTATGATGTGACTCTTTGCGGTAGCACAGTAAAAAATGTGGCTCTTAGTCTCTGACTGGTTGGCCACCCCTGCTATAGAGGGACACAATGTGACCAACAGGAGAACAACACATAAACAAGCTGTATGAAGGAAGTCTTAAAAAGGAAAGGAACCATTCGTACTTCAGGTACAGCAAGCTTCAGTTTCTCCAACTGATCCGATGGGCATTGTGGGGAGGCAGCCAGAGCCTCGAGATCCACTTCTTTCATTTTCTTCATTATGAACTGGAGGAAAGAACACAAACAGTCAATTCCACAGAGATGTGTCATTTAAAAGGGACATTTTATAAAACGATATATGCTGTTGCACATATAATCATTTAAGTCTCATAGATTTTCCTTGATATAATTTAGATCATAGGCCAAAACCTCTTAACTTATATGAATGAAATCTATATTTTAAGTCGTATAATATATTTCACAAGGTAACACCAGACTTGTATATATTTAAGAACAGCTCTGACTCTATTCTCCATCAGTGAGTCCTACCTGTATTCTCTTCCTGTAGGTGCGTAAGGGCCCTGCCGTGGCCTCCAGAGGCTCTTTGAGAATGAGAGTGGCCTCTTTGATCAGCGCTTGGAGGTCCTGGGACCTGGTCTGGACGTCAGCACCGGGCTCAGCCACGCTATCCTGGAAACAAGTAAAGAACCAGTAAAGCTGTTAAATGTCGGGTAAAGTCAAGAACAATAATCAAAGCTGACAGTTTGGACAGCTAAGTTTTGAAGATCTTTTTTTAGACAGCATTTTAAAGGAATACTTCACCCACAAAATGATAATTTGTTTACTCACTTTTTGCTATTTTGAATTGTGGAAGAAAACTTTGTTTTTTTTCTTGCTTGCCTCGAGGCTACAACAGTATATTTATGTTAACTGCTTCACGAACACATCTTTGATAAAAACGTACTATTCAAAACACACACTGTAAGGCTGTTTATCTAGAAGTGTTTTAAATAGTACGGTTTTATTGAAGATGATGTGTTGGAGAATTAGGGAGCAAACGATTGGATAAATGTGACTTGAATTAGGATGCAGATGTTTTGATATATTTTTGCTTCTGTTAAACGTAATTTCCCCTTTCACAAATTAACTGAGGTATTAAAAAGCGGCCTGTCCAATATGCAAATAGAGAAATCAAAGAAGCCGCTTGATATCGCACCGTAATCCAAGACTATAGAAGCCTTGTATTCATAATTGCAGACAAACAAAAAGTAAAGGTGGAGTACAACTTTTAAACTTGAAGCCAACCCTTAATGTCCCAGCATGTGAATAATTAGAACAATGGGACAAAACATAGCTGTAATTCCAAAGGTCTGAGACACTAAGTCACCCGAATCCCTGCTGTCAGTTGACGGCAGAGAAACAGAGAAGGAACTAGGCCACCAACAAGCCACTTGCCCCGATAAAGAAATGGCCCTGTAGGAAGTGGAATAAATAGATAGTGCTATGGGAGATGCTTTATCAAACACATCTTCTGCAGTACTTCTACGTTAGAGAAATAAACTAATCAATCAAATGAAGGGAAATCCGTACACTTTGTTGTCAATTAAGTTCCCGTTTCTCACCGACCAGATTTTCCTTGTTCTGGAACTTACGAAAACGTTTCTCTTGACAAACTCGGCCCAGTGCGTGTTGAGTCTGCGCAGCTCCTCCGCCAGGCTCCTGCTGGTCTGAAGGTCTGTGGACTCCATCAGGAAGTTCCCCATCTCGTTCAGGTGGGCCTGTCGGGAGCCCCACTCGGCCATGACGTCAGACGGCACCTTAACACAAAAAAACATGGATGGAGCAGTCTTAAAAGAGAGAAAATGTATATAAAATATGGCTTCCGTTGCCAGATTTTATTTTGTGAATAACTTTAGCAGACTTCTTGAAAGACGTTTTGCACTAATATTTCCACAAATGCAGAGCTGCTCTGGAGGAAACCAGTGAAAAACCAGCAAAAGCCACGAGCTAGTCTGTTAAACGTGGTTCTGCTGCCACTAACTGAACAATATATAATTTCTTCTACTCATGTGTGTTTTAATTTAATTACCTCAGGCCTGTGGCCTTGGCTGTGTGTTGCAGAGCTCTGCTCCAGCCATGCCTGCAGGGAGCTGAGGCCGTCGCTGTAGGAGTCCCAGGCGGACAGGACGCGGCCCATAGTGCTCTTGGCCGCGGCCACGCCCTCCAAAATGGCGGCGGTGTCTTCCTCCAGCTGCTTCACCTGCTGACTGACGTGCTGGAAGTCTGCAGCTGAGGAGCAATGAGAGAAAAGATTCAGTCGATCCCAGAAACGAATGCACAAACTGAACTGGCCCGAACACGGAGGGAGAACTCACCGAGGGCGGACTTGCTGGAGTATTTCTCAGAGACCTGCTTCAGTTTATGAAGAGCTGCTTCCAGCAAAGAAGGGAGCTCCTGTGTGTTTACCAGATCCTGTTGAAATAAGAAAGACACTTTTTACAAAATACAGTAAAAGTCTATAGCAGCCATATTCCAATGCTTGTTTTTAATGGGAGATTGTAGGTCAAAATAAATAAATCTTCAAGCTAGGTAATATTCCCGGATAAACCTCACAATTAATGAAAAAAAAAAAATTCTTCACTTGGCAATGTTGGATACACCTCATCATCACAACACAGTTAGCTGCACGCTAATGTGAGCCGCAGAGTGCAACATTTATTAATAATCATAATCAGAAAAGAACAAAAAAAGAATAATGCATACATGCATCCTTCAGGACCTTCCCATCCAGGACCATGGGAGGTTTTGTCTCTTAAAATAGAATATTATCCACCCCAACTCTGTATTTTTAATATATTTTTTAACTACAATGGCCCTCATACGCTGTCTTAACTATCACCCTCGTACCACTTTCTCCAAACCATTCCCAGTAAACTAAACTATTTCCCTGCAGATGCCAAACCTACTCACATGCCATTCTTGCAGCAACACCCTGACAGCCTCCGGGGAGATGTACGGCCTCTTCCAGACCCGCAGCTTGGTCCTGATCCGCCCCAACAGATCCAGAACCACGTGACGCTGCTCCCAGTACTCCAGCTTAATCCCGTGGTATTTAGCAGTCACTCTCACGCTGGTGAACCTGGTGAAGACGTTCACAGAAGAATTTGTTAACGGCACCAAGAGGAGCAAAACAAACGGCGGACTTGAAACCTGAAACAACATCTGATGCCGTTCAAACCGAAGGTTCTCCGGAGCTGCAGCTCGCTCTCCTCCCGGCGATGTGACGAAATGAGATACAAGTGTTTTTTTTCTTCACGTTTCTGCCACTTTGGATTTCATCAAATGAACAAACTATCAAATTTACACAAACACAGTAAATATTTCCAACCTTACAAAGATCCATAAGCATCCTGAAGTTACAGCTAACTGGCTAACTTTAGCTGATGAAATCGTTTGCAAATGGCGTGCTAGTAGCATCTTGCCAACGGTTTAAAAAAAACATATAGTAACATTACAGTCAGTACCAACATTTGAAATATGATATATGTTAATTTAAGTCACTATTTGAACATTGCTGCAGTTCACTTAACAGCCACCGGCGTCAGTAACAACATGATTCTATGACAAAAACAATAATCCGTCCAGTACACATACATGTACACACACACACACACACACACACACACACACACACACACACACACACACACACACACACACACACACACACACACACACACCTCCTCTTTAGTTCGTCCATCTTGTCGGCGGGAACCATCAAGTTTCCACACTCATCCAAGTTCTGGAAGGACTGGAAGGTCTTCACATGCTGCGGCATCTCCTCCAGGCAGACCTACGGCAACATGGAGCACATTTATGATGAAATATAATAATCATCTCTGCTGCTCTTCAACGTTGATGTTTGAGAGGTAAAGGGCATCCAAATAATTCCCAAAACTAAATGTATCCCAGGAAGTGGCTTGTGTGTCAGCTTCTATGATTTCCCGAGCAGTGAAAGAACAAACGAATCCTCAGAATAAAGCTTCTACTCAGCAGAGGTTATTAATATTGTAAATGATCCGCCCGAGGACTCTGGGCTTTCTAAATTAGTGTCATGGTTCATTTCACTTCCTCAGGTCGTTAATTTTCAGAGGCTGGATGCAGTAAGTATTGATTCACCTTGAGGAGCTTCTGCTTCTCCCTGGCGTCGGCGGCGGCACGGCCGTGGTCCTGCGGGTCGCCGTCCTCCTCGCCGAGAGCCTTCTCCGTTTTCAGCAGCCAGCGAGCCACCGTGTCCAACGTGAGCGGGAGACTCGTGTCCAACTCCACCTTGTATTCATGGAGCTGCAGGAAAAGGTGTCATTAAAATGCATCAAGGAACAAGTAGAGGTGCATAAATATTACATCTCGTTGCAAGCAAACTATCCAACTAAACCACATTAAAAAGGTTGAATTGAAGCAGGAGCTTGAACGTTTTTTAAAGTTTGAGTACAGACCTTTTCAGCGAGGGAGTCCCACGCCTCCCTGAGCGCCCGCTGCTCCTCGCTCAGCTTCGGGGTTCGTCTCATCGCCGTCAGCAGTGGCATGATGGGACGCCGCTGCTCGTTGAAGGACACCAGGAAGGTCTGAAATACCTGAGGGGACGGGAAAATGTCAGAAAGAAATTAAAGATTTAATATGTGTTAAAGGGTCAAGGGTCCACTTGTCTTTGCAGGACATCGATGACGCACAAAATTCAGCAGGATGTCGTTCAGGTTAGGCGTTACCTGTCCCGTTTATATGGCATTATGGTAAAAACATGAAACGGCTGCTGCAAATTAATATGCAGCAATTAATAACTGAAAGATAAGATAGAACTGTATTAATCCCGACAGTCATTGTGCCAGAATTTCATTAAGATTACAACAGAAAAACAATTATTAAGTGTAACCAGTGAAAAACATAAAACAATATCGATAAGAGTAAGGTAAATAAGTGCAAAATATGAACTAAAATAAAAAAGTTCAAGACCACAACGAAGAATAAATACAAGAGTAAAAATATGAACTACATTAAGAAGTGATAATAACACCAGTGCCTCATGGAAACTTGATTATAAAAGTTATATTGAGCATTTTATTGAGAGAGATATCGTCAATCAGCATAGAACACCAACCTATTTTTAGGTTGGTGTTCCTCGAAAATGTCATACCTAAACTAAAAGGGTGTATCTCTGCAGCCACTAGGGCTATTTCAATAATTTTGCTGTTATAATAAAAGGTACACATGTGAGATTTTGTTCGGATGTGTAAACATCAGTCTATATGTTACTGGTTAAGAGCAAATGAAGATGACTATGAAAAGGTTTTAGGTCCGTCTAGAAAAAAAGCACTTTCAGGATGACTATTTCTTTGAAATAATGCAGCTGCAAGGTCTAACTCTAACCCAAATCAGAGCACAATATGTGACCATTCTCTCTGCAAAGATTGACTTTGATCAAGTGAAGCAGAACAAAGTTAAAGAGGTTACAGAGAAAATTCAGACGAGGTCTCCAAAATGTGCATTTGCGCTCATTTGCTCACATTTGAATTTTCTCTGGTAGCAAACCATATATTTCACTTGTATATTACTTATGGTGTTCAATACATCCAATACAGCAGTTCTGGGATTTTTTTTCATAAAACAAGCTATGATTTACAGTTGTATATAACAATCGCTCAGTCTGCCCCCCCCCCCCCCCCCCCCCCCCCCGCCCCCCTAGGGGGGATTGGATTTTAAAAGGTTAAAAGCCATCCTGTGATAATGGGAGACCTACGTGGTATCTCTCGGAGTAGCTCTCTCCCTCGGTGGAGTCCCACCCCTCCAGCAGCTCTTCGTAGGCCTGAGCCAGCCAGCACGTCACTTCCTGCGTCTTCCGAGCAGGCGTCGCCTGGAAAAGTGGATAAAAAATAAATAATTATTGCCCGAAGAAGAATGAACAACCTCAGGCTACATTCAGCTGTGGATCGGTCCCGTTGAGGGATGTTTAGTCTGACTGTGGGTCATTTCACCAGCAAACAAATGATACATTGTTGCATTTTAGTTCCAGTTTTCTGTTCACACTGATGAACCCAGAGAGTTTTGGTAAGTATCATCCTGCTTCCTGCGATTCTGCAGACAGTTTGCGCAGCACTTATGATGTGAATATTGTTCTTCTTTACTTATAATTAAGAATTAAAGTATTATTAGTCCGCAAATCGACCACATCTTATGAATAATACCCTTCAGGTAGAGAGGAGGTGTCCTACACTGTAACGCTTTGGGGCTCATTACTGTGGGATTAGTGCCACACGCTTTAATGGACTTAATGAACCGACTAAGTTCACAGAGTCGGATACAAGCAGCGCACTTTTAGCAGCTTTTGACCTGTTAATCAGAGGAAATAGCCACGCTGACACAGGTTATAAACACGGCCTGATACAGATGGAGATAACGTGACCTTTTATCTGCACACCGAGTTCAACACACAGAAGACAGACAGCTAAATATTGCTCAACTGCACAGGTTTAAAAAGACAAGGTACCCGAACACGGCTCCACACGTCTGTGGGATTGAACTGTAACTTTGTTTGTGTATTTACATCCTGTACCAGTGGAAGGAACTGGACATAAAACTAAAAAGGACCGAACAACAGCTGCAGAGAAAGAGCGTGTTAGGGTTCTATAAACAAGTTTCTGTTCATTCGACTCGGCACCAAGAGAGCGAAGCAGAAAGTTCTGCTCATGAGCTGCTGTACACAAAACATGCAACGGCTGCTGTGCCAAAGGAATTATGAACTTCAAGCAAGCCTGTGCACATGCTGAGCACCGAGCCCATAAAAAGGGTTGGTCTGGCACCAGGTTGTTGTTTTTACATCACTCAGAAGAACAGAGGAGCATGTAAAACAGCCTCCTCCTGTTCGGCTGTAAAAAGGGGCATTTGAGGCTATATTGTTCTTTAAAGTCTATGGTATGAATATACTGTTGCTTGATTTCTTCCTGTTTTGTGCATTATATGCAGAGCAGATGCGTTTCTCAAACTAAAAACCTTCCTCCACAGCTCTCGCACACTTATTGCAGGATTGTTCCCAAACTGTATAGTACCACCATGAGAACCCAAATGTCTCCAGAAGCCACATCCGAACATGCCAACATCTTATGCGTCAGGTGTTTTGTCCCCTGTGACTCATCTGTCATGAGCCGTGCTGCAGGGTGTCGGTGGAACGAAGGAAGAGCTGCACTCTGTTCACCTCCCGGGAGGCAGAGACCCGCCCTGGCTGTGGCTTTGGATCTCCTCCCAGAAAACAGGCCAAACTAGTTAAATTCTGCATGATCCGTCGTGTTTTTAACCACCACATGACTTGAAGGTGCACTCGCAGCTTAGAAAATATACTTTGTATATACGTGTCTTTACGAGACATAGTCGGCAGTGAACTCTAAAGTTATTTGCGAGGCTCTGAGGGTTTTGGTCACATGACACTAATGAGGCCAATTTCAGACCCAGCAAGCCAGAGGTTCTCCAAAGCAATGCATGCACAGAAAAAGGGGGCGTGGCTCTGACGCAGTGCATTCAAGCTGGTTCTTATTCATCATGCTGGAATCCGAGGCTGGCTGTGTTATTATCTTTTTCTATGATTTACTAAACATGCTATTATCTGATCATCCTAAAAAAAAACTCTACACGATTCACACAGATGTATTATGACGGAGCCTCAGGTGTTTCCTGAATCGATTGTACTTGGAAGGTGGCTGAAAGGTGAGAAATGAAACGGGGCTGAAGCTTGATGGGCGGGTGTACCTGTCGCAGAGGTGAAGCAGAAATGGCAGGAGTGTAGTGAACGGGCAGGTTGACAGGAGAATGACTTTTAGGAAGAGTCAGGTATTGTGTCTAGGAGGAAAGAGGGAAGAGGGAAGGAAAAAGGAGAGGAGAGAGAGGAGGAAACAGTAAACAAAAGGAAGCCAAGAAAATAGAATAAATCCCAAAGAAAAGGTTATTTTAACAAATGTGCTCTGTAAGTTCTGATTCATTTCATTATAACATCCAATAATATTCACGGCCAAAAGATTTACGCAGGATGAAATTAGTTCCTCACACACACAAGCAATAAAAGTAAAAAGTGCACTTGAGGACACAAAGCAATGATTCAGTGTTGGCGTGTTGAACATCGTGTAAAATACTCTTCAACCTGCTGGTTTGTATCCGCAGAACAAGTCGTTCACGACCACATTTAAGTGATTATCTGCACAAACTTTACTCTCAAATATGGATTTTGGCAACAGCATTTATGCAAACACAAAGAATGAAAAATGATTTAAATAAAAAGAGACCACTGAGCATTACATGTGGTAAGTTTAAAGTAAAAGTTATCTAGATATCGAGGTTAAACATGACTTTTATATATCTCGGTTGCATCATGCAACTGTTGGTAAATAAACATAAATGCAATTTTCAGCTAAATGTTGCGTCATTTTGATCTTAATCTTGATGAAATCAGAGCTGCAGAGCGGGTTGAGACGTCACTACGCTGTCCCTGATTGTTGACACTGGACTGCAGAAGTTAACCAGCTGAACACTGTGAGTCCTAAACTCTACCAGCGAGCTACTGCAGTGCTCAATGTGTGGTACTGACCTGCATGTCTTCCTCTGGCATGGGCAGGTCTTTGGAGTACTGCAAGAACTGGGCCACGTAGGTCATGATGGACTTCTCATCGGGGTCTCGGACGTCCACATCTGCATCCACATCACAAGTGTCCATGATCAGCCTCACACTACTGTCAAAAGTTCAGACTCCTGCAGCAGGTGGACTTTAACACGGAGGGGGTGTGTGTGTAGCTTCTATGTCTTCTAAAATCAACCGGCTGATAAGGATCTGCTCACTAATTCACCGGCAGAGTGAAACAGCTGAGGGTTTTATACGAGTCGGAAACAAACAAACAGCGAGTGAGTCAGCAGACCGTCAGACCGTCATCCCACTGGCCCTCAGGCTGGCTGGGCACGGCCCCGTCACAATACTCTCAGCTACACTCATGGAGATTCACATGGCACCGGATAAATTGCTGCTGCGCAACTATGTCAGTGACAAATCCGGCGAATCATATTTAGAATAGAACAAAAAAGGCGTGGGGAGGGAAGAGCGAGGTGAACAAGAGACGGAGACAAAGCTTTGCTGGTAATTAGTAGAACCGACTGGAGGCTAATAAAGCATGAATTATTTAATAAAGAGAATGCGTCTTTGTTGTGTTACTCTTATTTGCATCGGCCTACACTTTTAAAAAAGTTTAAAAGAAATTGCATTGAAAGCCTCTTAATAAGTCCGTAAAACTAACTATGACCGGTAATACAAATAATAATAAAATGGTGTGTTTCACAAATGTCGGCAAATTTAATCTAATGAGCATTTACTATATCTTAAAATATATTCAACCCAAGTGGCAACCTCCGGATCTGAAAAGTGTCTTAAAGCTGCATTTTCTCTCCTGACCACCAGGGGTCGACTCCTCTGGTTTTATAGAAGTCTATAGAACATTTTCTATAGACAGCAGACTCTAGAGACTCTACTTCTCTCTTAAATTTATTCCCTCAATAAACATTGTAAACAATAGTTTCTGTCTCAATCTCTAGTTTAAAGTTGTCTTCAATACAGCATAATGTTCATTTAGTATGTTATGGTCATTTAGAGTCTAGCATCTTCTCGGGTTGCAAAAACAAGGTGGTGACGAGAAAAAGCAGAATTCTAGGCTTTAAAACAGTCGTCCAAATATCAACGGGGAAGACTTTGTCTTCTTTACATGTACAGCTTATGATTTAACCTCCAAAGACTTCACACAAACATCTTAATAAGCATTTAGTTCTCCATCATCACAACAATTCAACGGAGGTCAGCAAGGGAGAACTTCTGTTGAAAGGTGAACTCATTGACGTGCATACAAAATAACAATCAGCCTAAATGCAAAATTGGTTATTGAAGGTATAGTTATTATACATTTCATCCATACGGAGCTATTTTCCTGAGTGCAGTAAAGCCGAGTCCCTCACCATCGGGATCCAGCAGTCTGGGGATCCTCAGCTCCCTCTCGGCGATGCGGAAGGCCTCCTCCAGGTTCTGCCGGTTGCTCCGGGTCCTGGCCTTAGACAGATCCACCAGGTCGGGCCGCAGAGCGTACTGGATGGCCAGAAAGACCACGCCGCTCCTCCAGCTGGCTTTGAAGTCTTTCACATTTATTGAACAGGCAGCTCTGAGGGAGGCAGATCAATATATTATATTAATCATGCAGGTCATTCATGTTGCAGCAGCTCCCGTGTCCTCAGAGGTCAAAGGACTGTTTTTGTCAATGGAGTCTAGTAGCTTTGCAGAGATAACGGCTTTAGCTCCCGTCAGAAAGGTCTGACATCAAAGTAAAGAGGTGATAAATACTCTCAATACAGAGTTCACAGGTATTAATTATTTTAGGGGTCTAAAGTATGTCCACAGCAGAACATTACTTTGCTCCATCTACTGCAGTAATAATACACTTTTTAGAGGAACCTCATACAACCCCACTTCTAAACACCCAAACTATGAGATCAAGAACCAGCAAGCTGAAATGGAAAAAATACCAAATATACATCAATATTTAAAAAATGATTACAACCAAGATCAACAGAGTATATACAATAACAATATATATTTTTTCTTTTTCTTTTCTATTTTTTTTAGGTATGCCTGTGACAATATTCCATATAATTCTTATATTTCAAATATTTATTTTCAAAACTATGTTACTTCTTTATAGAAAAACACGTTAAAAAAATTGAAGAACAGGGATTTTACCAGATCATATACCGGAGTAAAATATGGAACAAGAAACGCTATTTAAGCCCAAGTACCGTCAAAGGAAAGTAATTGAACAGATTTTGGCAGGCGGCGTTGAACACCACCAGCTGTTAGGTTTTGGTCTTTAGCTCAGACCTGGAAACAACGAGACGGTTCCCCGTGTGAGGATCCATCGCTTCTCACATCCCAAACGTGGCCCACGGCAGGGGAGTTGCACTAATTAGGAAGTTTCTCAAAGCGATATATATATCCGTGTCACCCGGAAAATAATCCTCACGCGACACATTTTGGTGCACCCCTGTACATTCATGCCGGTCGGCTTACTTGTGGCACTGCTCCCGGACCCAGAGCAGCAGGGCCTTCTTGGCAGAAACCCTGAAGCGGTTGTGGAGCGGCGATCCTCGTGGGGGAACCGGGCTGCTGGCGGCCGAGCGGCCCGACAGGGTGGAGCGAGAATCCAGACTGGCCAGGGACTCCATGGAGGACTGCCGGGAACTGAACGAGAGGCTGCTGGCCAGCTCCTCGATCTGAGACCACCAGCAACACACCGCTTATTAGACATTATCTTTATATTAAGAAAGGCATAAAACAACAGAACGAAACTCCACAACGGGACAAAACAAGAGCATAGGAAGCTTAACGTCACACAAATTAAAAGATAATTTAATTAAAAAAATCCCTGGATACCACAGAACATATCTTTTTGTTACACTGAAATAAATGCTTAATAGTAGCGTTGGAATTGATTTTCTTGCTCCAATAATTTGGTTTGATCCTTTGTTTGATTTAGGCCCTAGGAAATCTATTTAAATCTAAAATATTAATTATAGAAGTAAAGGACATTCCTGAAGGCTTTATCTTGGAGTGTTGAGATGACCAGAATCATCAAATGTGGAAAATCAACAAGAAAACATCCAACACAAAAGACAACAACAAGATCATCTATAAACAGTATATATTATTAATCTCACGTGATACTGCAGAATGATCGTCCATATGAGGCCCAGGATGATGGACGGCTTCCCATCGATGATGTCAGGAATGTTTATGTTGACCAGTTTGATCTGGAGAGAAAACAAGAGCCCCAATTCATACGTGACAAACTACAGCAGTTATGGTTGTATCCCTACGCCAAACAGTCACAGTCACAGTCTAGACCCCAAAATATCAACATTTCATCATTTCATCCTGTTTGACATGCACGTGTGAAATTGTAACAATTAGCAGAAATTATTGAATTATGGAAAAAAATATGTGTTTTGTGACGTTGCAGTGACCTTTGACCTCCAAAACCTAATTAGTTCATCCTTAACCCTCTGGGGTCTTAGGTCATTTTCGCGATTTTACATAATGTCTTAAATTCCCCCTTTTAAAGTCACTTGCATATGATACATACTCATGTGTTTTATATCAACATTTGTAGAACAATCTCAGCTTTCTATATAATGATGATGGACACACAAATTTACAAATCACGGTGAAAGGCGGAGCTTGATATAAACGCCACAGGCTCAGAGCTCCTGTGTGAATCACATCAGAGGCACAAAGACATGGAAGTGGAGAATCTGGAGCGTCCAGCAACATCTACACCATATTTCTACATCACACAAACATCGTAAAACGCTGGTTTAACCATCGTCAGTCGTAGTGTTCTCGTAAGCAGTCGGCGATTTCGCCGTCTGGCGGTGTGAGGGCGGTTCGCTCACCGACTTCTTCTTCAGGAAGGAAAGCGCTTTCTCGATGTTGCTCCGGTGCTGAAACGTCCCCCGGCCTCGCTCCCGACTCTGCACAAAGAAAAACACACAACCAGAGAGTCGGGCGGTCGGTCGGTCGGCTGCTTGATTAGAAAGCGTCGGCTTTGTTTTGAGCGTTGAACTCACGAGTTGCTGGCCGCTCATCACCTCCAGCAGGTCCAGCAGTTTGGAGCCGTCGCGGAAATCGTTGAAGAGATCCAGGACCACACAGGGGGGGCGCCGCTGTCACGGCACACACGGTTTATTTTAGTTTATTTTTCATGCAGGACCGAAAGTCAGGATGCGGACATGTTTTACATTTGGCTCAACATTTTGCTCAAATAAGTCATGCTTTAAAGAATTTGGTAACCATTTAACTTTAAAACTTTCCCTTCGCACACATTAAAATACGCAACAGAATTGCTGAAGGAAGACATGTTCCTGCAGCATCTGCTGCGACTCTGAACGCTCCATGTTGACGTGGCTCCGGCTAACGGATGACTCGCTCCTTGTGAAGTCCAATTAAAATCAGTTTGGCGCATGAGTGAGCCGCTTGTTGCTTTCTGAGAAGCTTTGGTTCATCTTCTCCTGATAAAGATGATTATTGTAGTTTTACATAATAAAACAAATCGCTCAGCCCCGATGCTGCACCGATCGTGACAGCACTTTACATCTGAGTCCAAACAGTTTGGTTCCAAGAGCAGATTGCCAAAAGAAAAACAAGATCATGGAGAGACTGATGGAAGAAATGCAGAAAACTAGTTCACTAAATCTTTTTTTAATTCTGTTTTTTATTGGTAGTAGGCATTAATTAGACATTTACAGATGTTTTTTTTGCATGTGCAAATTTTGTAAATGCAAGATGATGCTCATTTTAGTTCACTAAATCTATACTATGTCAGCATGTTGCACGTAATACGCTAACGTGGAGATGCAAAGATCTGTTTAAAGGGTTTGAGTTACAGTGTTGCAGTCGTTGCAATACATCACGAGTCATGTGTTTACGGTTAAAAAAAGACAAACAAAATGCAATTATGTGGATGTATAGTTTTTACTATCAGATTACCATCAAAAACATTCAATGATGTCATTTTTAGTTTCTGTCTTCTTACGTCAGGATATTCAGCCATTGAGAAACAATCCACAACAGAAACACACCTCTTAAATAATGAATTAATTATTTCTTCTTAATTTGAGGGCCTTGTATCTGCAAATCATCTTAAATGGGAACCGAGCTGGCTTCGACCTTTATTAACCTCTACACACACACACACACACTCACACACACACACACACACACACACACACACACACACGCACACACACACACACACACACACACACACACACACACACACACACACACACACACACACACGCAGAAGCAGTCTCCTCCCCTGTGTGAAACAATTCAGTCACATGTCTCAGTCGGTGAGAAGAAGACATCATCAACAACCTGGTGACTGCCGGCAACTCCAGACCGGACAGAGAGCATCATTGGAGGAAAACTAGGTGCTACTCTAGCGTCAAGAACCAAAAGATTATCAATATCTCCCCAGATCAGGTCACTTGAAGGGTCCCAATGTGAGCCCAAAGCCGGCTGGACCAAGGGGGCGTGGTTGTTGGAGTGTGTGTGTGTGTGTGAGGGGGAGGCATCTGTTGCTGTCTGTCTGTGCGCTGTGAACCTTGCTCCTCAAAGCTATATTTACGTGCACACCTCCCCTCCACTGTTCCCCTCCCAGCTGACCGCCAGCGTTAGGCGGGCGGGGGGGAGAGCGGACGGTCTGCTGTCGACTCACGTGAGGACGCAGCGGAGAAATCACATCTTTTCTGACTATACCTTGAATAAAGAAAGTAGCACTTTAGTAGCAATTAAGTGGCACTTACTTATATCACTTTATAATTGTGCTTTCTTGAAGAAATTGTACTTTCTTTATTCTTGTTGTTCTGAGTTTGTACTCATGATTGAATGCACCTATTGCAAGTCGCTTTGGATAAAAGCATCAGCTAAATGAAATGTAATGTTGCAAGCCGCTGACGGAGAAAAAGCCCTTGAATGGAAATAAAAAGGATGTGGTCGCGCTTCACAAGATCTGAAATTGCATGCGAAGCGTTGCAAAGCCTATTAATTAATTTGGATTTGGATTTTCTTTGCTCCTTGAGGTCTTTCGGAAGACTTCAATATAGTCAGATGACACATGAGAGTTTCAGAGGTTTAAATGTGAAGTTGATTTCTTTTTCCCAATATGTTCATATGTTCACCGAGGGGAAACTTTAACCTGAACCGCTTCACATAAAGTCTCAAAACGGTGAAATGAACCTCAAGCGGTGCTGAAAGCTCCCGTTCTGTTCACACAGATTTCACTTCACCATCGCAGTAAAGTCTGCCCGTTACGATGCAAACAGTCCAAATATCAGCGCTAAAATCCACACTCAGTTCCAGTGACATTATTGGCATCTTCACCGATTTTCCCGATAATTATATATTAAGAAAAAAACTATAAGAAAAGGATGAAAATATGACAATGTAAATGTTTTAAAAAAAAAAGGTGGTCGGAGGTATCAAGACTGTAAGGGAGATTATTCTTAATGTTTTTTCAATAAAATGTCCTTAATGACCCGATTTCTCCGCAGGAATTGTTACATTGTACATTACACACAAAAGAAAGTCAACCAAGTTTACAAACCCCCAAAAAATTATTGATTGCAAAAAATACTTTTCACGGTCATTTTCACGATATATTCTTTTATAAGTATGTGTGTCTGAAATGTTCCGCTTGTAAAAGCATACTTACTCAGAGAGGCTTATATATTATAAAGACTTTAAACTCTGCCCCGGTCCTTTAAACAGTGCAGACTACCAATGCTAATACTGAAAGGGTCTCATGAATAGCATCAAACAGAGCTTGGAGGCGCGGCTCACCTTTGCCAGCTGAGCATTGACCCAGTTGGTGAAGGTCTTCTTCTGAATCTGTTCCTGTTCCACTGTTGAAGAAGAACAAAACGCACAACGTCACGTTTCATTTCTAGTCTCACGTCAAAAAAACGAAACATTGCCAAAGCAGATTCAAAGCGTGGCGGCATCGAGGTCTTGATACAACCCTGTCTCCTAAAAATTACGTTCCCCCAGAACTAATACGCATTCCCAATTACGTTTGATCAGAAACGTATCTCCTCTATGATTATGTTTGTGTTTGACGTATTACACATATGTTTATAATCGTGTGTTTGTGTTATCGTTTTCTTGCTTTATTTAAACGTATTTTAATTTCTAAACTCTGTGGAGAAAAAACAAAAGGATTCCCTCAGTAGCGGCAAGCGAAGAGGGGCGGGGTGAGGCCGGGAACGGAGCCGGTCTTCAGAACGCTTGGCTTCCGCCGTTAGGCCGGCGGTAACAGCCTCTGTCTGGCCGGCTCCGGCACCGGTCTTCTCTGAGTCGGGTTGTTCGTGAATGCAGCCCAAAGTGTGTGATAAACTCCATCTAGGGCAGTAAACCACTGCGATCATCAGCAGACACTCGGAGCTCTGTGGTCAAATCGGCTGCACCAGAATCTGGCGTAAAAAATATTCAAACGGGCGGAAGGAGTCAAGGGACTCAACACCCGGTTTTCAAAATACTAACTGATATGAATGTGTTCAGAACATTTCTGACCACATCCACACATCTTAACTGTACTGGTCTTACATACATGTTGTAATGTATCAAGCACAACGTACTGGTAGAATTAAGATGTTTGGATGTGGTCAGAAATGTTCTGGTTCATGTTCAGTCTGGATATTCTAAAATAGGCCCGATACCGGATTGAGCACCTTCCAATGAAGACGTGTTGGATATGCCAATGATATTAGGTTTTAGAAGCATTCTTTGGACATCAATGCAGCTCATTCAGAATATGAGTCTCAGGAGGTTTTTATTTTATTTTTTACGGTGCTTTGCACACGCCCCTATTTCCTGTTTACCAGCAGCTGTGTGAGCTGAACACAAACCAAGCTGTTTGAGTAGAACTGCCCGAAAGAGAAGAAAAAGAAACATAACTACTTTTAAACATCATGAAGGACTTGATATCAACAGCTTTTTGGATATGAACAAATATCTCAACGCCGAGTTTTAGAGAAGGAGGTTGAAGGAATGAAAGGAGGTCCAACAAGTCGTCCACCGCTGGAGAACCATACTGTGATGTGATAACTAAAGTGTCCGGGCATCGACCAGTTCAAACATGGACGAGATCGACGTCGACGTGGGATCCACCTGCGATGAGGATGATGCATGTGGTCGTTTTACGTTAATCTGAATATGGAGAGCTGCATCTAAATGGGAATATGAGTGGAATATGTATTTTCATTAGTCATAGAAACAGCTTAGCAGGAATGCTGTATCTTTTTATATATTTGGTGCATGTAAACGTAGTCGCTGTCAACCGTAAACTACATATCCCCGTTCTACAGACTCAACGTGGGTGCATTAAACTGTCAAGGCCTCAAAAACCTACGGTACAATCACAAAAGGAGTCATAGCACCTATTGAGAAAGTAGCCAGGTGTTTACAACCACGATCACTTGGCCTTTCAAAAAGGCGTGTCTTTACTGAGGCCGACGCCCACAGGTATTGCCAATCCGTTTGGAAACCCTCTGTTTGGAAACGCCTACAAACAGAGGTATGTGGTCCGCGTGTTGCCTGAACAAGCAGAGCCTAAATGCAATAATAAAAGGTTAGCCACAGAGAATAATTCAGCACAAACAGCCACAAGCAAGTCATCTTCCCCATACATTCTTTATTTTTTATTTTTGGTTATTAAATAAGTTCTCAGCTTCTATACTTTTCTGAAATACATCTGCAATACTATTTTAAGCCCTTAGAAATAGATTTTAAATATAATTGGAATGCATTTTTTTTATTATATCACATATACAGTACCCGCAAGTACATATATTTGAATAAGACATGTCACACATGTAGTAGAGGAGTGCGGTTGGGTGAATGAATTGGTCCATTTGTTTTGCTAATTTAATGGTCTGCCTCTGAAGAATAAGAGCCATTCAGCCGCTGCTCAATGGAGGGAAACATCTTGTGGAACCAGAGAATGTTCACATCCGACTTGATGGATTAAGAGTTTACTTTGGACCAAACCAGTGTTGGTGACAGTTGGAACAAAGATGAGCCAGGATGATTTTGGTTACGCTGAATATATCGACAAACCGGTACTTGATGGGCTGAAGGTTATGGCTATTGATGGGCTTTGTTGAATGCATTTTTAAATAAACTCTGTACCGATGTAAGTATTGCCTTTTAAGAGCTGCTGCCTGTACATTTGTGTACATTCATGAATGCAAAGACAAAGAGCTGAGGAAGTATCAAACAATTTCAATCATTTTTGTTATCTTTGTCAGGAGTTTGGCCGCGTGCTTGTGTGAGTGAGTTATCGTGTGCTTAAGTCATTGTGTGTGTGCATCTCTGTGTCCGTCCACGGCTAATCTTGCATACTGCTGCGCCAAATTGCTCCACATTGTGGGTGCTTGTTTACGGCTTCATGCTCAGGGACCTCTTGTGTTTGCAGTGACTCACACTTTCTCCTCACTCACGACTCTCAACCGACCTCTGGCTGGTAACGGGCGACAAATGAGACAGCGTGGAGGGAAACGGTATGCTCACTTTTATCGTTGTGGATGCTGTGTTTGGCTATTAGCTTAACAGCTAACGGACCTACAGGAGCCGCTGGGTGCGTTACTGCTATCACGGTTATCACATCAACCTCACATTTACACGCGTATCGTTGAAAGGGATAAGACTTGAAGTCTTAATGAACGCTCCAACGCGCTGCGGTTACGCCTGTGAGAAGGAGCCGGTGCAGACATCTGATGACGACTGTTGAGTATGTGTTGTGGGAGACGAGCGATGGCTTAACAAGTCTGATACACATGCAGTCTAGACTGGGGGTTAGACAAGTATGGGTTGTATTCATCCAATCCAACATCACAGCAGTGGTCATGGATCTCTACTGAGTGCACCTGTCTGGTGTAACATGGTGTTTGTGTTACCTTTAAAGGAGACTGTAATCTACAGTATGAGCATACAGGAAACAAACTGTCCTGCAATTATCTGAGCGAGGCCACAGAAAGGTTTCAGCCTTCCGGTCACATAAAGACCAGTGTAAGTAACAACAGTGGCAGTCAGATAATTGTCCACCTCTCACCGTCGTAAAGCTCGATGAGCTCATTCAGGTCACCGACGGTGTGAAGAGGCTCACATTCGATCCAGTCTTCGTTCTTCATCGTACTCAAGATAATCTACTTCCTGAATCAGTGGACATCTCAGACAGAGCTCCTCTCAACTTCCAATACTCTCACATTAAACTGCATAGAGTAACTCCAATACTTGTTTTTTAATAAGTTGACAATGGTAATTAGCGGCGAGTAAAACCAACATTTTTTATGAGTTAGGCGCTATGAAAGATGTTCCCATCAACAAGGAAGCGTTCCAATTCTTCTTTCCACAAAACAATTACGAGCAGCCAAAGGTTTTCTTGAGTTCCTGACTTGAAAGTTCAGAGGATGAAGAAACCGGATAGCTGTGACACACTTGAGAGCCGACAAGAAGAAGTATTTTAGAGAAACCCACGTGGACTATGTGGCCACCACTTTTAGTTTCTGTGAGCTCCTGAAATCAATCACGGAATTTGTCAGAAACACAAACAATAACGTGTTATAGAGAGAGCAAATAAACACACAGCACCTCATTGTGGTTGAGATATAAAAATTAAGTTAACAGGAGCCATGCACCATGTTAGACTTCTTTTATGTCATGTTTTTCAACTATTTTAAGAGACTACAGATACAAATATGTGTGAACGGCAGAGAGAAAAAGAAAAAGAAAAAAATATCTATAACGTAGTAGTAATCACATTAGACAATAAACATTAAAATACTTAGACGACTGGATCACTTTCAGTTACTTTGGTGGCATTGCCATAATAATAAAGGCCGTACTGTACTATACAGGGATTCTCTTTGGTAACTGGGGACAGCCAACAATGGCGACAGGGTAAAACAAATCTGCTTTCCGTTTTGGTTGCGCAATGGTCGGCTAGACTTCTCAAAATGTTTCAAATGAAGCCTTAATTCCCACCAAAGAGATCATAGCTGTCGGTAAAGAGAACAGCTTCGTGAAAGCGAAGCTTATAGGAAACAATTTAAATGTCATAATTCAAAAAGCCAATGACTATAACTGTATAGGCTATTAGTAGTGTTGCCTAATATATTGAATTAGCCTGCTAGCTTGTTTAGAAGGTAGCGAATAAGAAAAACCTGCAGGGTCTCTAATTACCTCAGCCAAATGTTTTGAAAAACTCCTGAGAACCCAGAACATTCTGGAGCGGATCCAAAACATGAGTGGATATATGAATGATGTATTGCTTTCCTAAACATTGCCAAAAAGGGATTGGACTTCTCTGGTAAAGAGGTATATGTAGCCTTCACAGCCCCGCTATCCGACATGTGGCTGATGTTAACTTTCCCAAAGAGATTCAGAACGTTATTTCCTTTGAAGCAGACATGTATTTACTCGTCTCACATGTAACAGCAGAGCTCTGCCTTCAGGGCTTCATTATAGTCTTGATACATAACTGATTATTAGGAACAGTTTGTGGACAGAAGCCAAGCTCTCACTTTGTGTCTCCACTAACTATTAATTTGAAATTGAAAAGAAAAAACATTTATTTTAAGAGGCAATACATTATTAAGCTAATGGTTGACAAAAAAAGATTTTTTTTTTAACTTAAAATAAGCCTATATTTGATTTGCAGGTAAACACTGATAAAGTGTATGTCTAGTGTAATCTCAGTGTATGATGAGTAAGATCTATATTCTAGATTGATATCTTACATTTAACAAACACTACTCGTCAAACTTTCACTATTGTGTGTAGATCAACTTTTACGCTGCAGAAGACCCACTAATCATATCCACGAGTATTGTACCTTTAAACCAAGTAAACAAATAGAAACACTCACCCATGATGGGATCGCTCCTGCTGACTCAGCAGGGAATGTTCTCAGGTAAACAAACTGTGGTGCATGTCAATCTAAACCGAGCTCCTCTTATCTATCACACTCTAAATGTTGCAGATCCATGAAGGAAAAGCATTTATGAAGTTAGTTTGAGAGCAACTGTAGGACAGTATAACCAGCAAACAGGCCACATTTCAAGTCTGCAGGTGAGATCAGCTAGGCTCCGCCTCTTTTAAATCTCACTCATGAAGGATTCAGGCCTGCTGAAACAAGACCTGCAACAAGCTCGTCCTCCTGCGGCCTTCTGGGTAATTTATGCTTCATTAGCTGGAAAATGTGGGTCAAATTCAAATGTCAGAATGCTGCGAAAATTTGACCTCCTGTGACCTAAATGATGACTCGGCCTGAGAAAATCATAGGTTATGTGATGGTGAAGAATGGTGTGTAAGCCTTGCTTTGTGATTAGATTCTAATTTAACTTTGGCAAAAGGATGGCAATTAGATTTTTTTATTTATTCCAGCTGTTCTGCCGCAGTTAAAGCTGTATTCTCTCCACTGACCACCAGGGCGGTGACTCCTCTGGTTGTATAGAAGTCTATACTTCATGTGTTGAAGCTGCATTCTCTCTACTCACCACCAAGGAGTGAATCCTCTGGTTGTATAGAAGTATATGCTTCATGTGTTAAAGCTGCATTCTCTCTCCTGACCACCAGGGGGCGACTCCTCTCATTGTATAGAAGTACATCCTTAATGTGTTAAAGCTGCATTCTCTCTACTGACCACTGGGGCGACTCCTCTGGTTGTATATAAGTATATGCTTCATGTGTTGAAGCTGCATTCTCTCTACTCAACACGAAGGAGTGAATCCTCTGGTTGTGTAGAAGTATATGCTTCATGTGTTAAAGCTGCGTTCTCTCTCCTGACCACCAGGGGGCGACTCCTCTGGTTGTATATAAGTACATGCTTAATGTGTTAAAGCTGCATTCTCTCTACTGACCACCAGGGGCAACTCCTCTGGTTGAATATAAGTATATGCTTCATGTGTTGAAGCTGCATTCTCTCTACTCACCACGAAGGAGTGAATCCTCTGGTTGTATAGCAGTATATACTTCATGTGTTAAAGCTGCATTCTCTCTCCTGACCACCAGGGGACGACTCCTCTGGTTGTATATAACTACATGCTTAATGTGTTAAAGCTGCATTCTCTCTCCTGACCACCAGGGGATGACTCCTCTGGTTGTATATAAGTACATGCTTCATGTGTTGAAGCTGCATTCTCTCTCCTGACTACCATGGGGCGACTCCTCTGGTTGTATAGAAGTCTATGCTTCATGTGTTGAAGCTGCATTCTCTCTACTCACCACCAAGGAGTGAATCCTCTGGTTGTATAGAAGTCTATGCTTCATGTGTTAAAGCTGCATTCTCTCTCCTGACCACCAAGGGGCGACTCGTCTGGTTGTATAGAAGTCTATGCTTCATGTGTTAAAGCTGCATTCTCTCTCCTGACCACCAGGGGGCGACTCGTCTGCTTGTATAGAAGTCTATGCTTCATGTGTTGAAGCTGCATTCTCTATAGAAGTCTATATAAATGACTCTACTTCCTTATATTCCTTAACTGCAGCTGTGTTTTGGGGATCTAACTTCCTAACTGTGGTCGTTGGTGCTACTGCCAATGCAAAGGCTTTCACCAACGGGCCACAGGCTCAAGCATCATTGTGTGACCTCATTCAGCGACAGTGACCTATAGTGAAAAGTGACAATGAACGATATTATTATTGGAGTGGTCTCACTTGATGACAACCTGATATAAAAGGTTTAAAGTCTGCATAAAGCGTCACATGTTCGCTCCCTATAAGAGTAGAAATGACGCACATGACCTTCTTCATCCTTCAATCCGCTTTGACACAGATAATCATTTTATAAGCATTACTTTATAAAAGCCACATTACGTGTCTTCAGAAGAATGCGTTGCTGATGCAAACACTCTTTATTGAGATTCTTTCATCATTACCACTTGAAATAACACAAAGCAAGACTTTCCCAGTCTTTTTTTTTTTTTAACAAGCTGGCTCCTCGTGGAGGCGTTAGGATGACATCATCCATTCTGCACAGTGTGCCAGTTGAGAATTACATAGTTGGGGGGAATGAAAACCTTTACAAGGCTTTAATAAGAAGAAAAGTAAAATAAAAACACTGTGTTTTAAGTGTGGAGAGGAAATGTGGGCAGTCATGTGCCCTCATATTAAAACTACACAACATGAGGGCATCCGTTGGTGCCAATCGTGTCACGCCAGCTGGCCGGAGGCTGAATAATGCTCCAAAGTTAAGGGAATGGATTTCCATGAGACCAACGAGTCTCCCAGCTGCACATATCTTTGTGCAAAAACCATGCAGGTTAGTTTTGCCTGCAGTATAACATTTGTATGTGTATTTGAATGAGTTATTGAGTCATAAATCAAAGTAGAGCTAGAATATTAAATTGTCTAGGATAGTATATGATATTATAATTTTGTTTGGAAGTCATTTGAATTTATTGCTTTTGATCTTTTTTATTTTATTTGTTGTTTTGTCTCCCAATTTTTTTTTTTAAATGTGAATCAAATTGTTTGATATGTCTGACCAACACTCAAGTAAACAAAAGTATTCAGTCTTCAATGACGCAAAACTGAGACAACCAACTAAGTTTACAATTTTGAATTTGCATTAAACAGTTAATTTAAAACTTTAATAAGTAATAAGTTCCACCATTAATCATTTAGCAACAACAGCTATTAGTGGATGAACGATTCTGATAAGAAAAGTTTCATAAAGTTAGAGATCGAAGGTGGCCCCACCCACCTTGAGCCACCAAAAAATACAATAATAATAACAATATTTATAATATTATTAATTATAAAAAATGTGTGTTTTTGAGCTATGGAATATACCCAGTAATATTTGTAAAATAGGATATCTGCACAAAATATATGCTTTCCTGCTTGTCCTCTCCGCTAGTGCACCTCTCAGCTGCCCTGTGCACGACTCTGCTGCGCCGTGCATGTCGTGGGGCCAGATCGATTTGGCCCAAGAAAGACGGGTCTAATAAGCAGTTTAGCCAATCACTGATTAAAGAAATGAATGAATAGCATACAATTGATCCAATCAGCATCCTAAAAAATATTTCCAGAGGGGCCATTCTCAGTTGGCCCCAGGCTGCGCGTTCCCGTTCTCATCAGGGCAGACGAGGCGCGTGACAACATGACAGCGGTGAGCGCGAGCACTTATCTTCAAAGGAGACCAAACGCTAGCTCGGTATAATCTCTCCTCCAACACCCGTTTGAGAGAAGAACTTTGGCGGAGAAACTACAGGTAAAACACCTGGTCCCAGATCAACAGGACCTCACCGTAAGACAACAGACTGGAGTGAAAGGGAAGCAAGCAGCTTCTGTGGAGACGGCTAAGCTACACCAGGACGGTTTGGCTAAGCTAGTTTTTGTACACAGCTCTTATGCCGTGTTCACACCGGACGCGGCACGAATTATCGCGTCGCGTCCACCGCGGCAGTTTACTCGCGTGAGTGAAACAAGGGTGTTCACACCAAACGCGAAAAATCGCGGCGCGAAGGGGGCGTGGCTTAGCTTCGTCGCTTGTCTTTGTGAGAGACAAGCGACGAAGCTTTCATTTCCTCTATCGACCATGGAATAAATAACCACTAGTTCTGCTTTATAATTGTTGTGGAAGTCCCAAACATGTCGGAACATGAAACGCCCTCGTATTTGGGTTCATAACATCATCCGTAGCCGCACACAGCTCGGTGAATTTCACCGACTCCTCCAGGAACTGCGTCTCGCGTATCTCCGTAAAACGATACCGATTATGCCATCCACCATGGAAATAACCACCAGTTCTGCTTTATACTTTTTGTGTAAACTCCACATATGTCGGAACATCAAACTCCATGGTGTCTGGGTTCATAATATTATCTGTAGTCCCACAACAGCGTCTCAATGAAGCCGCTGTCAGCGCTGGTTCTGGCGGAGAAACAGCAGTTTCATTCAGGAACGGCAGGACGGCGGTGATGACGGGCGGAGCTTCTCAACGATGATTCTCAAAGCTGATTGGCTGCCGCAACTTTGCATCACGCGATTTCTCCGCCGGAGTTGGGAGAATTCAACTCACGCGAATTTGCGCCGCGTCCTTCGCTTTGTTCGCCCCAGGTCAAACTTTCGGTTCGCGCCGCCTCAAACGCGTCTATCTTGCCGCCCCGTGAATAAATCGCAATTCGCGTCGCGCCGCGTCTGTGGATTGACTTTACATGTAATCTGGTCGCGTCCGGTGTGAACACAGCATTACATTGGTTTTGGAAAATGTATCAATACATTTGAAATCATCAGTCAAGTGCAGGACTATCTTTCAGATCTTTCATGATGTATATATATATATATTAATATACTGAATTGTATTAAAAAGATGTCCTTATTATGTCAAAGTGTTGGAATGAATGTTAAATATTTCATTATTATTATTATATTATTATTATGATGTGTGAGGCAGTGAGAACAGGGTCAGACGTGCATCGACTCCCTCCGGACGGCTCTTTGTAAAATGACTCACATCTCTCCGAGAGAGGCTCAGTTTCAGTGGACCTCATGTTCCGACATGTTTGGGACTTCCACAACAAGTATAAAGCAGAACTGGTGGTTATTTATTCCATAGTCGATACTGGAAAAGATAACTCTATTTCACGGAGAGAAGCGACGGCGATAAGCCACCCCCCTTTGTCGCGCCGCGATTTGTCTTTGTCGCGTTTGGTGTGAACACACTCTTTTCACTCACGTGACGAAACTGAAGCGGAAAGCACGACGCGACAAATCGTGTTGCGTTCGGTGTGAACACAACATTATGAGCTATTATGTTGCCACAGTAACCAAGATAAGACATCGAAATCAACACGCAGTTGCATGATCTCAGTCAAGAGTCATCACTCCGCTCAGCTTGAACGCTTGTTGAAGCTAATCACCGTAATAACCTCAAGCGCAAGTATTCAAAGCACATAAATCACCTCTTTAAAAACCATACGGACTCTAAACAGCCTAATATTAAAGACACTGAGACACTGACCCTGCAGCAGCATGTGGACATTGTCGATGTCCAGGGGGATGGACCCCCTCTCCACCAGGTCATCTCCGGAGCACAGGTCTGACGACATGCTGTCTCACCCGCGGCCTCCCGGCAGCATGGCACCCCTCTGAGGGACGAGACAGAGAAAGTGTTATTCAGGTGATCCCCGTGGCCGTGATCACAACAGAAGACTTCAACGACAGAGTAGAAACAGGAGGACAGATACGTGGAGACGCCATCGTGGAAATAACTTTAGAGACAAGTTAGACTCACAATAAGCACAATAAGCTAAATCTAATGGTGATGTATAATAAAGACGTCTGCTCGCTTTGAGACATTGCATTTAAACGCATGCATGAGACAATAATACAGGAAATGATCATGACTGGTATAGACTTTAATAAAATGTTTCCCAACATATTCCTAGGATATTTTGCAGGACTTAAAAACAATGCTCAGAAAAATCAGTTTAATAAAAATAAAAAAAGGGAGCATTGAAAACTATAATTGCATGAACCTTCTTTTTCAATAGTCAGATCTGAAATAGTCACCGACAGATGGAGGGAGCAGGCCAATCTAAAGACGGTTCATTTTATCTTGTTTATTAAACAGGGACCATGCACAAGACATATTGCATGTATAGTCACATCATCATCATCATCATCATCATCATCATCATCATCATCATCATCATCATCATCATCATCATAAAAACAATCACCTAACCCTCTCCTGGCATTGCAGCTTTTAATCTTCTGCACCCACAACACAGACCAAATATAACTTTTTAATCAAACACACGTGCACCCAAGTGCCAGGATGTAAACTGCTTGTGTTAAAAGAAAAGTCTAAAAGGGCTTTAAAACAGCAACAAAAGGGTGAAGACCATCGTCACGGTGAACAAACACGGATCATTACATTACATTTAGCTGACGCTTTTATTCAAAGCAACATTTCTTTGTAATACACCGTAGACACAGCAACGGGGAGCAATTTGGGATTAAGTGTCTTGCTCAAGGACACGTCAACATAGACTGGCGGAGCACACAAAAAAGGAAAAAGCCCGAAAACTTCACGAGACTTTGAGTTGAGCGGTTGCATCACGAAAGAGAGAAAAAAGGCAAACCGGGAGAAACACCTCGAAAACACAGTCTTGGGGCGAGTTCATCATCTTTTCTGGAGCAATGACTATTCTGTCAATTTACTGAAGGGGGCTGGGTGACGGGTGCTGGGCGTCGGGCTGTGTTTTCTCCTGTTCCGTCTTGCCCTGGGATATGAATAACTGAACTGAGAGGAAAACGTGTGTGACATTTAGACATATTTCCAAATGCGCCTGACTAAACAAATCACAGTGTGGAAAAAATAAAAAGGCGCCTCTGATTTGACCAGAAAGTTTCTTCTCTTCTTTCTTTCTGCGGATCACGAACATGACTGACAGTTCAGGAGAGCGGACAGGTGAGTGAGGCTAAAATAAAACAGTGGAGGCGGCACTCGGCCTCACGAATATATGTCGGAGCAAATGTCAGAGCAGCTCAAACGGGAGCTGCTGTTTTTGTTTTAACTCGCATGAGCTGGGTCTCATTCAACCAGTCAGACAGTTTGATGTTTCACCAGCTTCCTGACGCCTCACTTCCTGTTGCATTGAACAAAAAAATCATCAGGCTGAAGGAGTACAATTCACCAAGCGTTTTACAATTCAATAAAAACAAAAAAAGGGCACAGATCTGGGTTCAGATGTGCGTTAACATACAGGTATAGACAGAAATGGGATGTGTACGATTATTCAGAAGTAAATATCAGTTGACATTTGCAATACGGTCAACCCTTCAACCAAACACCTGTGAAGCATTAAGAGGTTCTGCCGAGCCTAACCTCCACACAAGAACAACACAACAGCACCAGTGGTCTGGTTAAAGGTTCAAGGACACTGCAGGCAAAGTTTCAGTCTTTCAATTTAGACTCGGACAACATTGTTGACCCAGTGAGTGAAGAAGGGCCAGTAACACAGTATGGTTCATACGTTATATCGCAGAGAATCAGATGAGTGATCATCTAAACCTTTGAATTTGAAAATAAGAAACACAAACAAGATCAAACAAGATCAACAAGCAGGCTGTTGTAATGTGGTCGGTCTGGTATGTCTAGTGGGCTCCAAGTAAGTATTAAATACCTGCAAAAAACATAATACGATGAAAGAGAGTTTGCATTTGTCTGTGTGTCCTTAAGTGCACTAAAACCAAACCAGGAGCTTGTGGGATAGGTCCAAACATGCCGCTGATCCACCTCGACACAAGAGCCTTCCAGAAGGGAACACGTGCGAGAAGCGGATGACATGAATGCATGCACACGGACACGCATTGTGTACGGGGGGTTAAACCCCGATTGCACGGCATCTGAGCTATCCCAAGGCCTCATGCCAGCTGCTGACGGAGGTGGGGACGGGGGACAGGGGAGAGATTTGTACAGCTGATTTTGCAGCTTCAAAATAAAAGCTTATATTGTGAAGAAATAGTAGTAATATGGTTATCATCGAATTAGCAGCTATACTTCAATAGTACAAGTCTATTACTACTTTAGGGAGAAAGAGTAAGCAGTAAAATTAACGGTGTTTTTACATTTTGTTTAGGAAATTCAACTAATCCACCATTTAACAGCCGCTCTTTTGACCACAAAATATCAATACTCACTATCGATCCGGCAGGTTACACTGAAGAGTCAACATGCGGTCACAAAAGTCTCATTGAGAAGAGTGAGACTACATCCCATAACTCAACGGGAAGCCGTCCGGGACTCAAACACAGACAGCATTTGGCAGCAAAAGACTAACAGCTCCATTGTCTGGAACTATATGAAGATGTTTGTTACACATTAATGTGTGAGTCGTGATTAGTGAGGAAAAAGGCGAGCAGCCCCCAGTGATGCATCCTGTTGTTATCAGGCCAAAAGGTGGCAAAGAGGCTCCACCTTCTCAGACCACCAAGATCTTTCACACCTCGCTCTGTTCAACGATTTGATGTGACATGTTCTACATTATTATCATCGATTGTTTTTATTTTGTCTTCACAGGGTGTCTGCTATCGACTCGGTTTGTTTGTCAGCAACTTGCCGGATTATAAGGGTGAAGTATCCACGACACTTTGGAGCGGGTGAGTTTTGGCGGACGTCTTCGCTCACCGAGTGCACCTTCTAGTTTGTAATGTTTTGTTTGTGTTTGTCTGATAATAACACAAGCAACAAAACATGTATTACATTTCCAAAACTAAACTAAAAGCGAACAGGAAAGAGCGAGAAAAAAGGAGGGAAGAAGCCAGGCACCACAGGTGGAGACAGATGAAGAGATCCAGAGAGGAAGGTAGCCCTTTAAGCCCTAACCATAACCATAACCCTAACCCACACCCCTAATCCTATTTATGGTTTGGGTTGTGTTTAAATGTTGTACATGGGGATTACATATTATTGTAACCCTGATTTTTATGTTTAATTTGATACCTAACATGTTTTTTAAATTTTCTATTATTTATACCATGTTTTTTTCTTGATTTGTACCATGTGACCTGATATAAAAGGGCCCCCTAATTAGGGGACTCTAGCGCTCAAGGAGCCTGTTAGGAATAGACGGAGAGGGCGTAACAAGAAGACTACGAGTCTGAGACAGAGGAGAAAGAAGAGTGAGGACTGAACCGGAGAGCGTGCCTGTGACAAAGTCACGAGTCTCTCCGGTCAGCTCTAATTGTAGCAGCGAGGCAGAGGGCAGTGAGGCACGTGGCTCACTGTTGTGGAAAAAGCACTGGGAGGGGGACAACACCAGCACCGAATACTGTTCAAATATATCTTATGCATGTGTGCATCCAGTTTAGGGCGCACACGTTGCTATTGTTCACACAGCACTAGTCTGTGAGGGGGCGTGGGGAGTGATGCATTCAATCAACACACCTGCAAAGCTGGTCAGATGGGTCAGCAGTCCAGATTAACAACAGCAGGCTCACAGGAGCTACAGGAGTCATGTTATGTGGATTACAAAAAGCCAGGCCCAAAGAAAGTTCTCCACCACGTGTACACATCCCTCAACATCCAAATCCTCAAACTAATCTTCCTCTTGGAGCGCTACAGAATGAAATGGAAGTAGACGGAACTGACTGAAGCTGATTGAGCATAAAACTAAACGGGAGTGAAGTATTAAAACGTAAATAGACACGATACAGAAACTGATTTGAAGTACATTACATTTCATTTAGCTGACGCTTTTATCCCAAGCGACTTACAATAAGTGCATTCAACCATGAGTACAAACTCAGAACAACAAGAATTAAGAAAGTACGATTTCTTCAAGAAAGCAACACTACAAAGGGCTATAAGTAAGTGCCATTTAAGTGCTACTAAAGTGCTACTTTCTTTATTCAAGTAAGTACTGGGGACGAGCGCTCCGACATCCATGGTTTGCACAGCAGATGTAAACAAATACTTGTTGTGGAAATCCCCAAAACATCGGAACATGAAACGCCCTCGTGTTTGGATTCATAACACCATCCGTAGCCACACACAGCTCGGTGAATTTCACCGAATTTCACCGACTCTGGATGACTGCCGCTTCCAGCGCTACTTCAGGCTGAACATTAGCCAGTTTGATGACATGTTGGCAGTAGACAACTACTTCCTCTCCCGATGGTCGCTTCCTTCTCAATGTCAATGTCGTGACTCACTTTGCAGCAACAACAAAAACAACTCTCTCTTTCTCTCACTGAACAGCAGGTCTTTGTCTCTGCCTGGGCTGTAAATCTAAAGCGTGTCACACAGTGTTCCCAGACACACCCTGGAGGATACAATGATAATAGTGAAAAAGGGAGAGGCAATCTCTGCTTTCATTTCCCTGTAAACACAACACAGACGTGAGTGATGGACACGCAGGTGCACATCTTAGACGTTCACGACATCTGAACATTATCATGAGGTTCACTGAGATACATCTTGGGTGAGCTTTACACAAACAAGCATCTGTCTCAAGAAAAAAAAAAACATCAACAAAGAAGCTGTTAAGATAGAGACTACGCTTTGTGCCATTTCTCACCCTTTTTTCAGACGGATTCTCATAATTATTCACACATACAAAATAAAGTGGAGTCACATGCACAAAGGCAGGGCAGGAGTTGGCCTCTCCTGAATGCTCTTGATTCACACCTTCTGCTGTTCCAACCTTTGTCACCAGATCCCCCGGTATCAAACCAGGTCACGGCACCGTGCACAGCGCGCTGCACTTCTAATCCAGTGTGCTTAGCACATTGACTATCAGGTCACGACAATCACCATCTGCATAGGTGGGTTGTGTCAATGTTGTTCGTCTGCGTTAGCAGCTGGGAGGTGTGGAATAATGGGCTTATAACGGAACCGCTTCAACAGCTTCTCAGGCTGAAACACAACCTCTGGACCCCTGTGTTTGTTCACAGAGCCGAAGACGCGTGCAGAGAACAGAACAAAGATCCATCGGGAGACTCTGGCTAAACAGTTTCCCACAAAGTAATGGTTACACAAACACTGTAACCCTTAAAAATCAGAAACATAATGGGCATGAGGTCCAGAGAGGATTATTCTTTTGAATATTCTACTGTGTCTGACATTGCAACAACACTGAAGTAACTGAAAAATGATCTCAGAGGGAGAATCCAGTGTGGATCTTGGTACAATGAGCCCTGTCTCGTATTAACAAGTGACCTGGTAAAATATCTGTCCAACAGGATTGGTCAACACTTTTGGAGTGTAGCCCTTTAAGCCCTCAGCCTAACCGTGACCCCTAATGCTGCGTTCACACCAAAAGCGCTGCGAATTTGACGTGCGAGTATATTACATGCAAAGTCAATGCACAGCAAATGGTTGTGAAAAAGTGAATTTGGCGCGTTTGACGCGAATTCGCGCGAGTTGAAATTTTCCAAGTTGCAAAAGCGTTGAGATGCTAATGCTGCGTTCACACCAAAAGCGCTGCGAATTTGACGTGCGAGAATATTACATGCAAAGTCAATGCACAGACGCGAATGGTCGCGAAAAAGTGAATTTGGCGCGTTTGACGCGAATTCGTGCGAGTTGAAATTTTCCAAGTTGCGAAAGTGTTGAGATGTTCTGCCCATCACTGCCGTCCTGCCACTGTTGCATCAGCCAAAATGGAGGATACCCTGATAGTTGCTCTATGTGGGCACCCAGAGCTCTACAATACTGCTTCGTATAGAAATAGAGTAAAATATTATGTTCCGTTGAGAAAAATAAGCGAGGGCATCGGACTGTCTGGTACCGACCTGAGCCAACAGGTCATCAAACTGGCTAATGTTCAGCCTGAAGTAGCGCTGGAAGCGGCAGTCATACAGACGCAGTTCCTGGAGGAGTCGGTGAAATTCAGCAAGCTCTGTGCAACTATGAATGATGTTATGAACCCAAACACAAGGGCGTTTGATGTTACGATGTTTTTGGGACTTCCACAACAAGTATAACGCAGAAATAGTGGTTATTTCTTCCATGGTCGATGGCGGAAATGATAACTCTATTTCACGGAGAGAAGCGACGGCAAAAAGCCACCACCCTTTGTCGCGCCGCGATTTGTCTTTGTCGCGTTTGGTGTGAACACCCTCTTTTCACGCCGCAGCATAACCCTAAACCTAACCCAAATTCTATTTATTGTTTGAGTTGTGTTTAGATGTTTTACAAGGCGATTATATATTATTGTAGCCCTGCTTTTTATGTTAAATTTGATACCTAACATGTTATTTGTTTGGGGGGAGAGGATTTATACCATGTTTTTTCCTTGATTTGTACCTTGTGACCTGATGTAAAAAGTGTCCCCTAATTAGGGCTCAACTTAAAATCTGCGTCATGATGTCTCTGAGTAAATAAGCCTGGAAGCCAAACAAAAAAGCCTCAATCACTATTAGAGAAGTGATTCTTAACTCTGACTTCTGGTGGTTCCTCCCATCTCTACGTTCCTGTCAAAGCACTCATGAAACAAAGTTGGAAGCAAGTGATTGTGTGTCAAAATGCCCTTTTAAAATAATCTATTATTACATACATGACATTAACATCTCATTATTCCTCATACATATAACCCGTATCACTGTTGTATAATATTCTAAGTGCTACAAAGTGCCTCCCTGTGTGGCTGCAGGAATGTGAGATAGTGGAGCTGTTATGAAGCCGTCTGGAGCCAGAAATAGCAGCAGGGAACACGTGTGTACGGCTGCTTTCAGATCAGTTCAGCTGAGCCGAGTAATGAGTCCTTGAGGAAGAACAGAGGACTTTTTAAATGTTATTTAATAACGCAGATAACAAGCGGTTGGCCTGAAGCTTTAACAAGACTGTAATGAGGATTCAGGGTTTGAAAAGAACTAACAAGGATCAGTTACAGCTGGATTGTGTCAACCTTCCCCACAAATAACACAGTCAAGAGCCAATGCATGCTTTACAGCTGCAGGAACTATTTAAGTAAACACAACACATAGAGAACAGTTCCCCTGTACTTACATGCAGCAGTGGATCAAGCTTTGTGGAGATGCAGGTCCAGTCCAGTCAATAATGAGGTCCAATGTGGAGGAACAGGTTTTGCGGTGTAGTGGTTTGTGCTGCTGGTGGTGGCGGTGAAACCTGAAACGCAGTTTGACAGGTCTGCAGTCCACAGAGCTGCAGAGGCCGAGCCGGACTGTCACCGGAGAGGCCAGAGCCATACCGCTGCCGAGCGAGGGAAAAAATATCTAAATATACTAAATATAGAAACCAGTCAGGGTTCAACATACACACAGGCCTCGCTCCAGTTTGGCACTGGTGGCTGTCAGAGCTAAAAGTCACAGCCCCAACAAGTGCAAGTGTAACCCAAAGTTTATTGTCAGCTGAAGCGAACCTGGAACTCGGGAACCTGAATGCAACCATGTTCTCCTCTCCTTCATTTATAACGAGTGGTTGTATTTAACGTTAATACGACCCTCTCGGTGCCGTGACGTTTTTAAACATTAGCTTAAAAATAAGAAATAAAATATGGTTCGCCCAGTTAACTGAAGACACGTACCGTTGTGAGTCAACTTTTCATATTTTCTGGTTGTTCACATAGTAGCTAACTAACTAGCTGTTAGCTAACTAACGTTAGCCGACCCGAAGTGGTTACACTTGGCCCAAAGCCGTTGAACCGAGCGACAGAATGACAACAAAAAAGGTCTATATTTCCACCCAAATAATAACACTAGTGACCCTATGCCACCCAGTCCTTTTTATCTGACCGTTCAAAAGAATCCATGTTGACCTTCTTTCTCGGGCCGAAAAACGTTAGCTAGTTAGTAATTTAGTTGGCTAGCTAATTTATATTATTAATATATAAATATATATATATATATAATTATTTATTTATAAATGATAAATATATATTGTAATGTTCTATTTCAGATATAAATATCTGAAATAGAACAATGAAAGAAAGAATGACATAATAATATGAAAAGAACAAAATAATTCAAGCTCTATTAATTAGTAAAATCTTGCACCTTTTAGATTTTAAATTAGTGTATTTCATTAACAATATAACCGAAATTCATAAAAACATGCTTTATTGGTAATGTTAAATACTTCTCCTGGGGAATTTTTGGGAGTGGTCATACGGAAAGGAAGTGTTGCATTTCAAGCTGAAATACATACAAATTGTTTAGCGCTGTAATATAAACTATTTGTCAAAAGTGTGTGCCCTTTGATCCCTGTTTCCCGTTGTGCCCTAGATTGCTAAGGAGCTGACACAGAGGTCAAAGTTCACACAGGCTGGTTCAACAGTTTAGAAAGAATGCAGCTCCAGTGTTATGACAGAGTATTTTTGCAAAGTATGAAACTAAATAGGTTTCCCTCAGCCGCTATCAAAAAGCATCCAAGATTTGCCAATACGATCAACAACAAATAAGGGAAAGAGGATTAAAACACACAGAATATAAAGGCAGGAGATGGTGAAATGTGTGAATTAGCAATTAATGTATTTGTGATTTAAAGTCATCAACAGAGGCAGCAACAGGAGCCTTGTTTGTATCACATGGCGCCATCTTTAAAGGTCACAGGTGAGAATCAATACTACAAGTGAGCACCAGAGGTCAGCACAGCATCATGAAACTGCTGATGTTTTAGTCTTTATTGATACGTTTGTTCAACATTATGTTTCATGATGAGCTGTTCAGTGTTACTGGCGTCTTTTACGGCAATGGTTTGACATTTATTTACCTTGTAAAACCGTAAAGTGCTAAAGGTTTGAACATTTATAGTAAAATGAAAAGTGAGCACACTTCTTCTCCAGATGAAGATAGTGTGACATGGTCAAAAGCTCCAGAACAAGCTTGTCAGTGGACCTTGAGAGCGTGGATGTATTCCTTATTGGGCCTACTGGGCACAGAGCCAGGGGCCCAAAGTGTCAGACACAAAAATAGATGCAGAGAGATTCACAAAGACCAAAACAATGAGCCAAACATCAACGAAGAGACACAAAACGACCACAAAGAGACACAAGACGACTTTAAAAAGACACAAAACAAGCAACAAGAGACTCAAGATGACTACAAAGACACACAAAACAAGCAACATGAGACACAAGACAACTACAAAGAGACACATAACAACCACAAAGAGACACAAGACAACTACAAAAAGATACAAAACATCGACAAAGAGACACAAAATGATCATAAATAGAGACAAAACAACTACAAAGAGACACAAAACAACCAAAAAGAGACACAAGATATCTACACATCCAGGCTCCGCCCTCTTGTCCTGGATTACCATCAGTCTCCTGTAATCCTCCTGTTATCGATGACATGCATCCTGTTGCTCCACAGCCTGCACATTGTTCAATAACGGCCTCATTCTTCCCCGATGGCGAGGAGGGCAAGGCGTCTGAGAGGAGCGGGAATCTGGTTCCTCTAATCTAACTTTAATTGCTTGGCCTCAACTTTCAAATTTACTTTACAAAAGATTAATTTCCCAAACTACTTAAGAGCAGTTCTGCTCCGCTGGCTCCACACGCTGCCCGAGGGCCCCATGGCAGGTAAGGTAATTTCTTGATGAGGTGCTCCATTCTTCCCATTTTATTCACACCTCCTCCTCTTCCTCCTCTTCCTCCTCTTCCTCCTTGTCCTCCTCCTCGTCCTCCTGTCATTGTCTCTTGCGAGGACTGACACATGCATCCTGCTTAATCCTGCTTAATAAAAAGCGTGAGACAGAGTGGCGAAATAAGGCATAAAGTGTTGAAGCTCAGGGGTGAAGTCATCAAAGTCGGCGTGTGAGAACAGGAGCCGGGTCTGACTGTGGAGCCGGCTAATTGAGCTTGGATGAGTGAGTAGACACAGGTAGGCTCTGTGTTTGGGTATGTTGCCCCCATCCCTCTTCCGTGTGGGTGAGTATGAATAAAAGGGCTGACTCTCTTCCCCCTAATCAAGCTAATGGAGTGGGAACAAGTAGATGGGTAGCGACAGGTAAAAGGGCCTCCGGGAGGACTTCACCCGTCTGAATGGCAGGACACGAGATGTTAAAAAGCCCTGGCTCGTCCCGTCAGATCCATCAACAGGTGGTTCAGGTCTGAGGAGCATTCAGGGACAAGTCCTGCCGAGGAGTATTACACCACTGGTACCACAGTACCTCTTGTATTTCTACTGTGAATTCAGTAGTTAGCACATAGAGATGATCCAGCAGAGAAAGACATCACAGTGGTGAGTGAATGCTGCTTCTCTGCTTCATATGGGGTCACATTCTTTGTTCAGCTAGTTGTGTTGTGGAATTTTAGTGTGATTTTTTTTTTTTGAGAGGGGCGATTTCTTTCTCCAAAGGCTGTTTCCGAGGTCAAGAGTGGACTTGCCTTCTAAACGCTACACGGACTAGACGTCCTTGACTATTTAATTGTATTTACGTGCCTTTTTATGTTTCTTTTGCACTTTGTCTTTTGATGTTTTGTTGGTGAAGTGCTGCACAGATAAACTTGCCTCACCTTATCAAAACAAAATAATTGAAATTGTGAGCATTTAACTAATAGAACACCCACCTATTTTTCGGCCTCTGCTCGAAAATTCCATATACCCAAACTAAAAAGGGTGTATCTCTGCAACCACTAGGGCTATTTGAATAATTTTGGTTATAATAAAGGTACAAATTTGAGATTTAGTTCAGATGTGTAAATATCAACTATATGTTACTGGAGTAAATGAAGATGACACAAGATGACACACAAGGTTTCAGGTCTGCTTAGAAAAAAAGCACTTTCAGGATGATTATTTCTTTGAAATGATGCAGCTGTAAGGTCCAGCTCTAACCCAAATCATAGCACAATATGTGAACATTCTCTCTGTAAAGGTTGACTTTGACAAAGTGAAGAAGAACAAAGGTCGTACAAAGAAAATTTTGGCGAGGACACATCTGTGACATTTTAATTTTCCCAAACCCGGTGGTGAGGACTTCCTGCTGAAGAGCTGGATGGGGATCTGTCTCTGCCCTGCTTCAGTGCCCTTGAGTAAGCACTCTGCAGCCTCAATCTGAAGCTTTAAATAAACAAATAAAAAAGCTCCCTTAACCTTTTTAAAAACCAAGAGTGTTTCTCCCTCTTTAAAAAAAAAGAGGTGTGTTTTAAAAACTAAAACTGGGTTATCTCCTCAACCACAAAGTCAATTTAAATCATTTAAATTGCTAAAATACAGTAACCCGTGTGAGAGTGTGCGTATGTGCGTAATTTTTATTTTATTTTTTATCATTAACATTCAATATTTCCTTATGGGAAACCTGTGTCCATCCAAATACTAACGTTTGACAAAAGGCATCATATCTACCCCTTACAAAGTTGGATTTCAGTCTAAAACACATCCTTGTATTCCCCAAAAAATCCCATTTATCTCCATGGTTCCTTCACCAGCTCTTTCTCCGCCCCCACCAGGAGGCCCGTCCTGCTGCTGCTGCTGCTGCTCTGGGTCTCTCTGCAGCCAGTCTGCCTCCACCGTGCGGCCGCCGTCAACCTGCGGCGCTTCGTTGGCTGCGCCGTCCGGGAGTTCACCTTCCTGGCCAGGAAGCCCGGCTGCGGAGGGCTGCACGTCACCACCGACGCCTGCTGGGGGCGCTGTGAGACCTGGGAGGTGAGCAGGGAGAGAGGAAGGGGCTACTGGACAGAGAGAGGAGAGAGGATCAAAGCTCACAACTTTACACACGAGTCTGCTATTTGAATCAGGAGAAGAAGATGAAATGTGCAGTCAGAGTCAAATACTCACGAATACTGTACTGTACAGAGACAGAGGGAGGGGAGGAGTCACAGAGAGGTCAGAGCAAGTTCACACACATTACAGTGGAGATGCATCAATATCAGAGCAGAAACACGTGAGGAGTCTGAGAATAACACACATTCTGTGTTCATAATATCAGACTTCTTGTCCCGGAGTGGAATGTGTAAATCCTGCAGAGGAGAGGAGGAGGACAGGAGCAGGGGAGGATGGGAGGAGGAGGAGGAGGAGGAGGAGGAGGACAGGATGAGGACAGGAGGACAGGAGGAGGAAGAGGATGACAGGATGAGGACAGGAGGACAGGATGAGGGTGGAAAGACATTAAAGCAGACAGCAGAGGGTTTTCTTTTATTTTGTATTTTATTCTGATTGCAAGAAAAAGAAAATGCTGTGAAATCTCTTGTTTCATCTGCTGCATTGTGTTGGTGACAGGCAGCATCAGGAGGCTCATGACTCCTCTCCCTGCTATGTTATTGCGGTGGAGCCGAGCTCTGATACTCTTTGGATCCCCTCGGGGAGGACACTCATCCTTCTGTCTGCACCCACAGGGAGGTCAGGTTGCGGGGGAGCAGGGGGGGTCACAGGACGCACTCTAGATACAGGATTAAATCCAGGTTATGAAAGAGAATTCTAAATCACTGCAGCAGCAGAATGAGATTAAGACGTGATTACAATTAAGATGAGCTAAGCAAGCGACTTCGTTTCAGAAATGGAAAGTCTAATAACAGGGGATTTGTTTCCATGGTGGGGTCACAGTGACATGAGAGGAACTGAAGTCACCTGGGGAAGTTTTAAAAAACTAGGGGCGCTGGAAAGCAGGTTTTCTCTTTTTGTGCTCTGAAAGTTTAATTTAGTTTATATATTTATTTATTATGCATTTACCAGCACACATGAATCCACATTTCAGCTTCCTCAATTTAAACGTGCCAGAGTTAGCCAGAGAGCTAGTGTCTAGGTTATTACAGTTTAGTGGTCTGATGAAGCCCTCGAGCTGTGAACCTTTATTTTTTATATATATATATATATATGATTTATTTGTAGAAATTACAAAACAAGACTTAATGTACAATGACCGCACAAATATGGAGTGAAAGGATAAGATATCAGACAGCCAAATGGTGAGGATACACATTACAGCGCCCCTCCCCTCGCCCCCCTTTCCCTAAACAAATATACAACAAGGCAATTTGATACACAAACAGAAAAGAAAAATTATAAAAGCAACCAAAACCCAACAATAACAACTGGCTGTTAAAATGCTTGCAGTGGCAGATAATATTGTAGACACATATGCTTATTCTTACTATCCCACCTTCTCTGACCTTCAACTCTCTCACTCACAACCACTCACATACATCCACTCACACACACACACACACACACACACACACACACACACACACACACACACACACACACACACACACACACACACACGCATATCCACTTGCATTAATTGAGCAATGTAAAGACTATAAATAAGGAAACATATACATAACAATAAATAATACAAAAACATATGACAAAAAATAAATATATATAAATGGTAGTGCTGCATGCTGCTAATATGTGCTACCAATAAGGCTAGTTAAAATAGGGCACTGGTGCGTTGTTGGGGCGAATCAATCAATGGTGGCGATATCTAGTTGGGTAGACCTGACGTGCTCTAAGAAGGGTTCCCAGACCTTACAGAACTTAGTTGAGGTGCCTCGTAAAGAGTACTTTATTTGTTCTAATGTCATAAAACGAAGGGCATCTCTAAGCCATTGAGAGTGGGAGGGGGGGTGGGAGTTCTTCCAATGTAGCAAGATAACACGCCTCGCTAAAAGTGACAGAAAGGCCACAAGTTCACAGAAGTAAGATGGTAGTGAGTTCCCAGAAGGTAGGACACCAAACAGGGCAACTAATGGTGAGGGGCAGATATTGGTAGAAGTGACGGCTGAGAGAGTGTCAAAGACACCATTCCAGAACGGCGCAAGTACAGGACAATCTCAGAACATGTGACCAAGACTGGCCGGTCCTAAATGGCACCGGTCACAGCGTGAATCTGCACCTGGGAATATACGAGCCAGTTTACTCTTGGACCAATGAACCCTATGCACTACTTTACATTGTAAGATTCTATGCCGGGCACAGACAGAGGATGGTGTCTATAAGCATGGGAGATGGTATAGTGGGAAAATTGGGAGAGCGGTTACGTACAAAATCTCTTATCTGCAAATACCTGAAAAAGTGGGTTGAAGGCAAGTTATAAGCCTGTGCTCTGTGAACCTTTAACCTTTTGAAAACCCATTCCGCTCTAGGGTGGGCAGATTGAGCGATTGTTATATAAAACTGTAAATTGTAACTTATTTTGCTGTATTTGGATGTATTGAACACCATAAGTAATATACAAGTTAAATCTATGGTTTGGTACACACAGAAGCCCGTCCTGGACCCTCCCTTCATCGAATCTCACCAGCGGGTCTGCACCTACAACAAGACGCGCCTGGTCTCCGTGAAGCTGCCCGACTGCCTGCCGGGCGTCGAGCCCACCTTCACCTACCCCGTGGCCCTGAGGTGCGACTGTGGGGTGTGTGTGACCAGCACCACCGAATGTGTGACATCAGTCTGAATGTGTATCATCTGTCTGACCAGCATCAGAGTGTGTAACATCTGGCAGAGTGTGTAACATCTGTCTGACCAGCACCAGAGTGTGTAACGTCTGTCTGAGTGTGTATCATCTGTCTGACCAGCACCAATGAGTGTGTAACATCTGTCTGAGTTTGTAACATCTGTCTAAGTGTGTAACATCTGTGTGACAACTGAAACGAAATGCTTTATATCCTGGGGAGACAGCCCCCTGCTAATCCCCGTCTTATGTTCTGTTATTATAAGGATATACATGTACAAGTTCATTTACTGGTAATGTGATCATTAAATGAGGGGTGATCCATTAGTTTGAAGATTTTTTTTTTAAATACTTTCTTTCATAACATGAGTAGGATTTTTAAGGAAAGCAGAATACAGTTATGCACAAATACCCACTTCTTGCAGGGTTTAGTTTCATAGCAACAAAGTTATGGTCTGTTATGGCTGAATTATCCTCTAAATGTGTAAGTTGAGCGTACTTCTTCTGCACATGTTATAGTCTGAAGTTATTATACATATTTTAAAATAAATTAGACATTGTTCTTAAGGCGGTTTACCTTTTTAATGACTGCCGGGAACTTTTTGAAAGACAAACCGACTGCTTATGTTTCGGATTGCTCCTAAAAAAAAGTTTTGTGACTAAAGAATTTAATATTAAGAAAAAGATCTGGCAATCTTTGTTTGTGCTTGTTTTGTTTTTTCTTCTATTCTACGAACAACTTTTACTTTTTAGAAATTTGATCATATCAGATTTTTCAGTGCAGTAAATGTCATTTGAAATCCATTTACCGTTGTAAAAAATGATATAAGTAAAACAAATATTATACACCAGTTAGTTGAATGAAATGTTTGATGAGGTAACTTTTACTCGTGAAAACTTATTTTTATTGTTTTTGCTTTTAATCGCCAAAATGCTGTCAGAAACTCACAGATGTGTTTCTTAATTAAAATAAACAATAAACTGTTGACAAGAAAAATGCCGTTTGTTTTCAATTTGCTGAATCTTTAAATGCTGATATTAATAACTAACATGATTTATTTTTTCTATTATTTTAAATTGAGCTAGTGCTAGTTTTTTACCCCCATGAGCAGACCTTCATGGTCAGTTCTGGCTAACGTCCCTGCAGCTCCTCTGGATTCAGCCGAGGTTCTCCGTCAGTGAAACCTACAACCTGCCGAACCGTCTCTGATATTAATTTAATTTAATTATCTTAATTATTCATGTACAGTTCAAACATAAATGTCACCATTTGATGCACTGTACCAGATTATAGCTTCAGCTAATTTGCATCTGTAGTCCCTTGACAGGTAAACATAACACAATAGCAAACAGTACAGGATGAAAGAGACAATACAACATGATATACATGTTGAGAAGAACACGCAACGCATTAAAAGTAAGGAGTAAAAAACATAGTCATTTTGTTCAATGAGGAAGTTTAAAGTATAACGTCTCCTACTTCCTGGAGCACCTTTTCTTTTGTAAACAAAGCAATTAGTGTTCCAGCGATGGCTGTCTCTGACATAAGTAATAATTCGTCTTTCGGAGAACAATCGACGGGTAACGATGACGACCTGTGACTCCTTAGTGCTTATTAACTACCTGACCTGAGCTTAGAGGCCGAAGCAGTGAGTCATCAGTGGGCATGGAGCTCACGACGTGTTGGGAACAGGTTTGTTTAATGTCACAGAGGAGCTGCAGGGCTCTGCTCCCACCTGAGACCTTCATATGTTCTCTATCATTATTACCATTTTCATCCCCAAAAAATAAAATAACAAACAAAAAAGTTCAGAGAACTGATTTGTGTTTATTTGGAATATTATGTGAAAATTGAATACAAATCTGTGATAAAATGACTACACTTTTGGTGCATAATAAGCAGCGTGTCTTTTGTTTTCGCTGTATTTTTCTCATAATTTTTTATTATTTGAAGCCATTTCTGAGCCGTCCTCATCACGAGAGAATCTTGTTTTTTGCCAAATGTTGTGATAAGTATAAAAACAAAAACAGAACAGAACCTCATTGATTTTAGAGGTTTGACAGCCAGCTAGAGGTCTGCATTAACACTAAAGCCTCTCGATCGGGTCACCTGACACCGAGGAGCTAAAGGAGCTCCTCTTCTTTCTTCTTTTGTACGCAATAGCACGAGCGCAAATGTCCAAAATATGACCGTAAAGGTCCTGAATGGAATTTCAATATACAGGATTACAGTATATGTGACGCCTGAGTGACCTCTCTGCGTTATTGTTTCATATCCTGCAGAGCAGGTGGGCGTGCTGTGACCCCCACACACGTTATATTATAATGTTACCGTAATTATAGACTGAAGGATGTATCAGTGGGAGTGTAACTACATAAAATAAATCATAATGATATCTAATTAATTCAAATTAATGTATTAAATCAGGGGCAATTTATTACTTTACTATATTTGCACTGAAGCTTTTCTTGTCTATTGTTTTCTTTCTATTTTTCAAAATTACATGTAATCCTACTTTAACTGACTTTCATGCAGCAGAACAGAATTTGCACCCCGTCTTGTAAATAATGTTTGTTTTTCCATTAACCGTTAAAGCAAATCTGCAAACTAACCAGCAATCACTCGGATTAATGAAGTAAAAAGTCAAATATTTCCTTTTGAAATGAAGCAGATTCTCCTGTTTTGTTCAAAAACCAACAAAGAAGTTATTACATTATTGCTTTCCATAATTCTTTCCATGATTCCTCAGCTGAATCGAGTTCATCAATCAAGCTTCACCCGCGCTGCCTCCGTCACATGATATGATGGTAATAAAGGCGATGAAGATCAAAAGGCGGTGCGGCATCCTCGAGGGAAATCTCACCTGGCAGAGCCGCTTCGCCGTTCTCTCCTCAGAATCTTCTTCGTCCTCACAGATCCTCCTTCTTCATTCTTCTTCAACTTGCGACTGTATAATTCATGATCCCGGGTTGGTACCTGTCAGGCGGTTTCAAGGTAGTGGAGGAAGCTGCCCTTAACCTGAACTTCACTAGTGAGGGAAGAAGGAAACTGACCCTGTTTTAGTGACCTAGACTTAGTCCTAGACCTAGACCTAGACCAAATGGATGTATTTCAGGTGTGTAACTGCAAGGCTCTACTTCCGGTGTCCGCTTTATTTAACAAAAAATAAGTCAACAGAAAAAGACATATTTGTTGGATCCTGTGTTAAATCTGCATTGAATTACACATATTATGTTTGTACATTTTAAAGAAAGACGCAAATTGTTGTAGCTTTGTCGTAGGACCATTTATTTAGTCTCTTGTTTCCCACAAAGTAAGTTACCAACATGGCCGTTAGCTTGGCTTGCTAGCTAGCTAGCTACCTAATTTAGCTATGTTCCACTCACAAATGTAACGTTATTTTACCTGATGTTTTATATTAGGGCGGCAACCTCCGGTTCTGCAGAATAGTCTTAAAACCTGCATTCTCTCTACTGACCACCAGGGGTCGACTCCTCTGGTTGTATAGAAGTCTATGGAAAATGACTATACTTACGTCTCAATCTCTAGTTTCAAGTCTTCTTCAACACAGCGTGATGTTCTTATTTTTTTTACCTGTTTCCATAGAGAAAAAGGAAAGGAAAAACGTGGGAAAACGATTCTTTTTGAAGCAATAAGGAAAGTTCAAATGAATGCATGTAAAGATAAGCTCATTTCCCCTTGAATAAATGAGTCATTGTTTCTCCCTCTGAGCTCCCAGAGGACGTCATAGACCTCAGGTTAGGAACCTCCATGGATGGTTTCATGGTCCCCACCCCCCCACACAGCTGAAGGAGGAAGGGGTAAAATCCGGAAGGATTAGGGCAGCGGGTGACATCTCAGTGACTCTCCTGTCAGGGTTGTCGAAGATAATGGAGGTCTCAGGAGAGCCAACTGTCCAGACAGCTAACCTCTTCTCTGCTTCTCATTTTAACCTCCTTTTTCTCCTTACCCTTGAAGGCCTCTTCAGCGCTCAAACAGTTGCTGTTGGCTTTTGCATTTCCCTCTTTTTATGGCACAATAGAATGAGGCTCTGTTCTGCTTGAAAACACAAAACAGTTTATATATATGTATAACATTAACATATCTAACAATTAACATTAACATATTTAATCTTTACCTTCCGTTCATTTGTTCTTGCTAAGAGCAGCCAAACGGGAGTGCGTTTAATGTGATAAATCTCTGAAGTGCACTTTAAAGTCGACGCATCATTGTGACATCACTCATTGGTTTGTGGACTGCCATTATGAAGCCTCAAATTCAACGCTTTTGCTTTGGCTGCTTCAATCTTGACTTTTTGCAACCAGAGAACAGGAAATGACCGTATCTGGACTGAGGAGGAGTGATGTAGAGATGCCATATACGTCGCTTGTGTCGACCACCTAAATGCTCCACACTGGCCCTTTAAGTGTCAAGCGGAAGTCAGGATGCTTAGCTTAGCATAATTACTTGAAGTCAGGGGGAAAAACTCTGCCATCTCGTAGAAGTCTCAAAATAAATCTACCAAAACTTCAGAAGCTTAGCGATTGATATCTTCGACACTGCAAAGAAGTAGTGTCAATAAATAGCTGCAATAACTTGTTTATATATATATATATATATATATATATATATATATATATATATATATATATATATATATATATATATATATATATATATATATATATACGTTTTCTTACTTAAGTGGAGTGTACTGGTGATGAGGGCTCAGTGGTCTTTAGATCCCGCTTTGTTTCCTCCTCCTCTTGATGATGTAATCTGCCGAAATCAGACACATGTCCTTCCATGTAAGCAACAGAGCCAGACACTGTAAACACACACACACACACACACACACACACACACACACACACACACACACACACACACACACACACACACACACACACACATTATTTCTCTCTCCTGCCCGGATACACACACTTGCTTACTTTCCACAGAGGATTCACTGGTGGGCAGCGTGATGATGACGCAGAAGCCTCGCGGAGTTTAGGAATAAAAGAAGTGCAGTTATTGAAAAACCAATCAAATGACCACAATTACCATGAACACTGGAAATTAGAGAAAAGTACTGATTTTAATTGTAGCCATAAAACAAAAGGTTCAATTATAACAACCAAGCAACACTTTACATTTTACGTTCAATGTATTCTTTATTGTATTTGTCTTGTTTGTTCTGTATTTTTGCCGACAGCCTCCAGGGATCAATTAAAGTTTGTAATGCCATGTTACAGTGGTTTGCAAAAGTATTCATACCCCTTGAACGTTTCCACATTTTGTCACATTACACGCCACAATCATAAATATATTTTATTGGAATTTTATGTGAAAGACCAACAAAAAGTGTCACACAATTGTGAAGTACAAAGAAAATTATACATGTTTTTAATTTTTTTTCACAAATAAAAAAAGTGCAGTGTGCAAAATTATTCAGCCCCCTTTTCTCTGAGTGCAACCAATTGCCTTCAGAAGTTGCCTGATGACTGCTGAATGATTGAATGGTGACCGAATGACTAAATAGAGTCCACCTGTGTGTAATCTAATCTCAGTACAAATACAGCTGTTCTGTGACGGCCTCAGAGGTTTGTTAAGAGAATATTGGGAAGAAAACAGGACCATGAAGTCCAAGGAACACACCAGACAGGTCAGAGATAAAGTTGTGGAGAAGTTTAAAGCAGGGTTAGGCTATAAAAAGATTTCCCAAGCTTTGAACATGTCACGGAGCACTGTTCAATCCATTATCCATCTACTAGATTCTACTTTAGTGTTCCTGCTGATGCTCCAACTTTCAGCTAGCGCCCCACAACTACATATATATGTTTGGGCAACAGAACTACATTCCTAGTCTACGCTTCATGTGTTAAAGCTGCATTATCTCTCCTGACCACCAGGGGGCGACTCCTCTGGTTGTATGGAAATACGAAGAAGCATGACCACCACGGTGGTGAAGAACGTGTTGAAAACCATTAAATGGATAATCAGGACTGCACTGTGTGGAGGTGGAGCTGGTGTGTCCTCCGGAGACCCGGCGGATTATTTTCATCTCAACGCTCAGCCTCATCTTCTCAATGTGCAGATTCAATTTAGAATATAAGTAGTAAGAGTCCAGGAGGAGAGATTTCCCCGTTAACGGTCCAATTTTCCAACGGCTTCAAACATATTTTTTGCACAAGATAATTAAAAGGTTGTTGTATAAGCTTTCGGCCCCACTGCTCCCTCCACTGATGTGAGCAGCAGCTATGGGGGTGGGGGGACTGAAGGTTCCAGTCTGGAGCAAAACCCGTTTCATCCTCATGGAGCTGTGAAGGGCAAAGCACTGCAATATCAAAGCAGCCAACACATCAACTTGGTCAAACAAACAAACAAACAAACAAACGTGATGCTTACAGAGGAGCAGAAAAAGAAATATAAAATAATCATTAATTCTTGACTTTCTGTGGGCAACAAACTGCAAAATGCCCCTCTTGGAATGATGGAAGCTGTATCGATGAAGAATTACAGGAACTTTCCGTGTCACTTTCTTTTTGCTTTATTGAATCTCGCTCCCCTTCAGGAAGTCTTTTCTTTGTCTCCCTGAAGAGTAAACAGACTGTTATATATTTATATGTATGAGTCAGTCCTCAGTGTTCAGCTATACTGCATGAAGACCTTTTCCAACTGGACAACATCAATATTCTCAATGGGTCTCTTTGCATTTCCTGTTGCAATGTTTCTTAACTCTTCAAAAAAGCTGTTCAGATGTCCTGAGAGGACAAACATGTATTTGAAGTTTGAACTGTCTAACAGGAACTAGAAGCTAACTGTCAGCTAACTCTAGGCTAACAAGAACTAGAAGCTAACTTTCAGCTAACTCTACGCTAATAAGAACTAGTAGCTAACTGTCAGCTCACTCTACACTAACAGGAACTAGTAGCTAACTGCCAGCTATCTCAACGTGAACATGAACTAGAAGCTAACTGTCAGCTAACTCTACGCTAACAGAAACTATAAACTAACTGTCAGCTAACAGGAACTGGAAGCTAACTGCCAGCTATCTCAATGCGAACATGAGCTAGAAGCTTACTGTCAGCTGACTCTACGCTAACAGGAACTAGAACCTAACTGTCAGCTAACTGTACGCTAACAGGAACTAGAAGCTAACTGTCAGCTAACTCTACTCTAACAGGAGCTAGAAGCTAACTGTCAGCTAACTCTACTCTAACAGGAGCTAGAAGCTAACTGTCAGCTAACTCTACACTAACAGGAACTACAAACTAACTGTCAGCTAACTCTATGCTAACAAGAACTAGAAGCTATCTGTCAGCTAACTCTACGCTAACAGGAACTATAAGCTAACTGTCAGCTAACTCTACTCTAACAGGAGCTTGAAGCTAACTGTCAGCTAACTCTACGCTAACAGGAACTAGAAACTAACTGTCAGCTAACTCTATGCTAACAATAACTATTAGCTAGCTGTCAGCTAACTCTACGCTAACAGGAACTATAAGCTAACTATCAGCTAACAGGAACTAGAAGCTAACTGCCAGCTATCTCAACGCGAACATGAACTAGAAGCTTACTGTCAGCTGACTCTACGCTAACAGGAACTAGAACCTAACTGTCAGCTAACTGTACGCTAACAGGAACTAGAAGCTAACTATCAGCTAACTCTACTCTAACAGGAACTATGAACTAACTGTCAGCTAACTCTATGCTAACAAGAACTAGAAGCTAACTGTCAGCTAACTCTATGCTAACTGGAACTAGAAGCTAACTGCCAGCTATCTCAACGCAAACATGAACTAGAAGCTAACTGTCAACTGACTCTACGCCAATAGGAACTATAAGCTAACTGTCAGCTAACTCTACACTAACAGGAGTAAATATACCGCGATCGTCTTTAGACATATGCTAAGAATCAAAATATATATCTCAGAGACTTTCTGAAGCAGCAGAAACCCTCCCGAGATGGTGGAACTAAATATGTGTCATTAATCTTTCATCTTAATATCACCTCCGAGTTCCTTTTAAATTAAATCTCATTCTCCCTCCTTTTGATAACTCTCTCTCTCCTCAGCATAACATGAGTCATCCAGCCAAATCTGCACTGAGAACAACACAGATGAATCATAATAAGTTTGAAATGTGGCCTCTTCATCAGGGAGAAAAGAACAAGATTTGTTTTAAAGTTTGAATCCTGCATTTAAAAAAAGCAGCAAAAGCTTTAAACTAATTACTAATTACTAATTACTTATTGTTATTTTGACTGGGAACAACGGTAAGAAAAATGTATTCAATTTGAGACATTTGAAGATGAATTTAATCAGTATTTTTACCTAACGTGTACCATATAATTCTGTATACAATTCCTCGTTGAACTACTTTTTTGGGGCTTCCAGTGGATCCCTGAATTATGAGTGAAACTCGTTGATTCCCACAAAGAGACACAAAGACGCACAACATCTCGATTGACAGTAAAAAGAAACAATTCTGCTGTAAATTGGCTTCAACAGCACGTCGACAGCAAGTGCAGAGCGAAAACAACTTTCCACCGGCAGCAATTAAATATGTTTTCCATGAGAATGTGTCGGCTCATCCCGAGCAGACGGGTGTCAGTTTGGGCGAAAGAGTCCAAAGCGTCGTCTCCTCTCTATTTGAGAGACTGTAATGGGATAAGCGGCTCAGCTTGGACTTTTAGTTTTTTCTCAGAGACAGTGGTGGCTTCATGTGTCCAGGCAGATCTGCAGGTGGAGCTGATTTCTCCTCTGTTTCCTCTCCTCTCTCTCTCTCTCGCGTCGATAATTGGCAGCGAAGATTTGGAGCGTTTCGCGCCACAAGCGGTCCCAGACGTCAGAGGAAATGCTCGATTGGATTAGCCGGACAGAACAGTGGAAAAAAGACAGTCAGTTAGTTAATAGCTACGCTGATAAGAAAATAGAACGTTTTTAAATGCCGAAACAACAGAAATAATAGCAACAACTGGGACGCTCAAAGGTCGTCCAAATTGTCAAAGGACCTTAATGAGATTCTGCGGCGTTAAGCAAGAGATTATTTCACTTTACTCTGATCCTCTTGGAACGCTGCAGGCCGGGAGCCGGAAATATCAACTCTGGTCACAAAGGCAGAAATAGAAGAAGAAAAAAAGTGAGATTGAGGGAGGAAGCGCCCGAGAGGTGGGAGGAGAACAATGAACATCATCGAGGCTCGAGCTGCAGGACGGAATGAAAAGCACCAGAGTTTCAGAATTCTGTCTGTGCCTTCTGACAGGGCAGTTATAATAAGAAGCTGCAGAGAGGATCCAACTGTCCAAGTTCAGACATTATTAAATTCAATCATCCCACTTCCATGCATTCCTCCTGCAGAAGTGGATGGAGGGCGAATACACATCTGCATAAACATATATGTTCACGAGCACTTCAGGGTCCATGGGTTTGTTTCTCATTGCCAGCTAATGTTTTGGTGGCAACAGAGAGAATATGAGGCCTTCTTCATCGATGTTAGCGTTCAGTTTAGCTGAAACGTTTTAGAAAGGTGTTGATTCAACTGTGTGGAGGGTGGCAGGTGTTTCTATCTATTTGTCCACCCCATTGATATCAATACGGATAGTTAAAATAAATAATATAATAATATATTTATATATAATAAGTAAGTTTGTGAAGTCAATGCTTCATGTTGTTTATTGTTTGACTTTTGTTTGAATGTTTTACATGGATATTAGATACAATTGTAGCCCTGATTTATGTGCTTATTTTCATACCTAACATGTTTATTTATTTATTTTTAGATTCATTCCATGTTTTTTTTCTTAAATTTGTACTTTGTGACCTGATATAAAAGGTTACCCATATAAGGGGACCTACAGTATAGTGCTCAAAGAGTTGCATTCTTTTTCTAAATCTAACTCTGTATATTTGTTTCCTATAAACCTGACTGAATTGTTTCCTGTGAAGATAACAGTTTATTTCTGAAAGACTGCGTGCAACGAGCAGAAATTGATACGTGTTGCTGTTAAAATGCACGAAAAATAAATGAAGAGTAACTTGTGTGTTAGATTTCTTACAAACCACTGCATGTTTTCAGGAAAGTTTTTTTTTTTTTACTTCCAGGCAACAGCAGGAAAGACTAAAGTACAGCAGAGGAAGAGGAGCTGGCCTCTTTGTGTTGTCCTCAGCTCCCACTGGTTGCCAATACAGATCAATGAATCATTGATTCCTTAATGCTCCTTCTGGAAAGTGAGTAAAGAGCAGCTTAGGTGTGCAACTGTAAAACAATACATGAGTCAGTGAGGGAGTCCAGTGCTGCTTTAACAAAACAGTAGAAATTGATAAGATTCCAGTAGAAAAGAGAGAGAAGCTTCACCTAAAAAAGGGCCCAGTTTATTAAAATCATCCAAACTTTGAGGTGATGAATCTGCAGGGGAAAGACTTCTGTCTTCATATGCGGGATTGAATAAAAGCCAAAGATAATTTTTTATAAATTAGGTCCCCCCCCCAACCCAGAGAGGTGGAGTCACGGTGTCGGTCGGTCGGCACGACGCACACATACTGCACACCATCAGCATGCCGAGGGGAGTGATGGAGATCAGGTAGAGAGGGGTGAAGGAGGAGAAAAACCAAGAGGCTGAAAGAGAGAGGAGGCATTTGTCAGAGAGGAAACAAGAGGACCTCCTTCTGGTGTCAAGACAGAAAGAGAATATAAAGGAACTAAAAGAACTAAGCCCAGTGAAGGGTCAGGGAGAGGGGGGGAAGGGGGAGGAGGAGGAGGGGAGGAGGTGGGGGTGTACATTCAAAGTGGCATAGCCGAAGGATGCTGAAAGGTGTGTGTGTGTGCATGTGTGTGTGTGTGTGTGTGTGTTTTTAAAACACTGGATTTTAAACTTCACTGCTCAGCCTTTAAACGGGCTCCTTCTGTCACAATATTGCATTGTGTGTACGGAGCCTGAGTGTGTTTACTTATAATAAATCATTACAATTATACATAAAAACAAATATCATAATTGCATTCATCAAATTAGCACTTGATTAAAGAACATGTATAATATCTAGATATTTTTTAAACATTTAAAATTCTGTTTGGTCGTTTCTTTCCAACAGAAGCTCTGATTGGCCGGTTTTCTGTGGACACGGAGCAGCAGACCAATCAGAGCTCCAGCTGCTGTCACGTGACTTCACCACAATATTAAAGCTGGAAATGAATTGTGGGGATGTGGTTTTTCTGGGCGGACACATTCAAAATATATTCAAAATTAGTTTGCAAAAATTCCATTTAATTTATTCAATTATTAATTTAATATTTGAATGAAAAAAATAAAACATAAAATTGTCACTTTAAAAAAAAAAAATTACAATAGATTAATTTAAAAGAAACAAGTTAAATGTTAAAACACCTGCTGCATGTAAGTAATCAGATATTGATATAGAGTGCACTATTCATACATCTTTGTTCAATCTGGTAACATACTTTTCTCTATAATAGTACAAAATAAATATACTTGCTGCTGCTCTGAGGTTCGAGGTCAGCCACTTTGGTGACGTTTGTGTTCAGTTGTTTTCGGGGGATTTGAGGTGCGGGAGGCGTAATGTCATTTTTATTTTAGTTTACTTGTTAACAAGCCAAGTGTTGTTGAGTTTGACCTGAGGGCACAAACAAGAAGTGGGAATCTTTCATAGCATATATCAGACGAAGCATAATCAATCCACAGTTATTATCTTAACTTTTAATATAAACCTATGCCGTTTGTTGGCATTGATCCAAAACACAACCGAGACTCACAATGATACATTTTTTTAAGTTCTCCCGCCAAGAGACTGACTCAATACTGTCCTTAAAAAATAGACTTTTCATTGAGACTGTGTTGATATTAATATCTCATCTCATCTCATCTTATGTACAAACAAAGCCTCTACTCCTCAAAGAGAGATATTCATAATCATGACCTTGATCTGGCTTTCGATAAAAGTCCACCACAACCAACCAGCCTCTTTACAGCTGTAAGAGAATCTACTGTTGCATAGCTTTGCATGATATATATACACTCACCTAAAGGATTATTAGGAACACCATACTAATACTGTGTTTGACCCCCTTTCGTCTTCAGAGCTGCCTTAATTCTATGTGGCATTGATTCAACAAGGTGCTGAAAGCATTCTTTAGAAATGTTGGCCCATATTGATAGGATAGCATCTTGCAGTTGATGGA
>NC_136589.1:17145096-17322596 GCF_910589615.1 Taurulus bubalis | reverse complement strand
GTATGAGAAACTCACAGGCCAAAAAAGTGGCAGTGAGTACAAGAAAAGGAAACCGAGGAGCAGCAGAGGTTGGGTCCAGTGTGGAGGAGGACTCTGCTGCTGACAGCGAGTTAGCTGGCGTAAGGCCTGGTAGCCGCAGGAGCACTGACGAATACAGTGTGAGGAAAATAAAGGACTTTTTACAGAGAATAAAAGATGGATGGTTCAATTTAGGAGAATACTTCTTTGATGACGAGAAGCTCTCCGACGTGTTAAGGACACATTTGAGCAATAAAACAAAGGAGGCTTCTCAGTGAGGGAAGTCCTCAGAATAAAGGGAATAGTTGAAAAGATGAACAAAGAAATGGACAATAAATGATGGGGATGACTAATTTGAAAGATTTCACAGATATAAACCCTGGCTGCTTCAGACCGCTGGTGCATGGAGCCAGGTTGGACATCCGGGACCGCACAACACCAGGTCTGACCGGCATGCTGTGCTCCTCCGGAACCACCACCCTGAGGAGACTGCTGGATGTAGCCGGTCCTGGACTGGGAGACGCACCTGCAGTGGCTTCTCGACTCGGGCTGTAATCCATCTGGCAGAGCACAAGGATCCTGAATCGATGGGACTGACAGAGGACGAGGTCGAGATGCTGCAGGAGTACGAAGGAGGACGTATGGAATGGGGTCTCAGGGCCATTATTAAAGGAGACAGAGCGCAGACTCATGGACCTCCACATAGTGGAAGGGAGAACGATCTGTACAAAATGTGTAAAAGTGCTCAACAACATTTTGGGGGTTTTCTTTGTCTTTTTGTTTGTTTGTTTTAACTACGATGTTCGTTTTGTTTGTAAAATAAAAAATTAAGTAAAGTAAAATAGAGGTTTTCTAAAAATCTAAATCTCTCTCTCCTGTTCACGTATCCAGGAGCTGATACCCCTCAACGCGGCCTCCAGATGGGGAAAACCTCGGATCCACATCAGCCCGCATTCTGCCACCAGTCCTCCCACTTCCCTCTGTCCATTAAATCAGGAAGGACATGGTAACTATGTGTTTCTTCCATGATGGCCACCGCATGTCTATGTCCCGCCTTATTCAACGTGATCGTGTGTGTGCTTGCGCACTCCGGAGCATAAAACTACTCCTTTGCATGCAGATTTAGAAGAACCGAAAGTACAGTATTCCATTTTATTTATTACTTGCGGTGAAGCTGCTGTGTTAATGGAATTCAGAGCGACGCTTGCTGGTTAAGACCGGTGTGTGTGTCTGTGTGTGTGTGTGTGTGTGTGTGTGTGTGTGTGTGTGTGTGTGCGTGCGTGCGTGTGCATGCATGCTGCCGGGCCTGTGGGATTACATGTCACTGTGCTGAGTGGACTTTTATGTGAACTAAACTCTGTGTTATTTCCCCCAGAAGCCTTCCTGTCGCCCCGCTTACCCCAAAGTGCATTCTGCCATCCCTGATTCATGCAGAGGAATGGAACAAACAGAAGAAGAAGAAGAAGAAGAAGAAGAAGAAGAAGAAGAAGAAGAAGAAGAAGAAGAAGAAGAAGGAAAACATTCACCGACATGAAAACAGAGAAAGATATCATCATCATATTCCAGCGGCGTTGCCGAGCGATGCATAGACACGAGGAGGGCATTTCCGTAATAAAATAGAAATTATCATAAGAAGCAAAATCGACAATTAATATATAAAACATACCGGAAAATTCCCTTCTACGCGTTAAGGGATCACTTCTCCATCACATTTGGGAATCTGTGTTCTTAGAGGGCGAGGTGAGAATAGAACTGTTTCCTCTCCGTTATTAATAAACAATCCATGCACAATCCCTTTGCCAGTAAACCCTTTAGTTATAGTGCTACCAATATGCAAACCCTGAATGTCCACATAGTAAATTATCAATGAAAAATATTCATACGTACAGTGTAGCTCAATAAGACATCTCTTTTGCAACTTCAACTTTTGCATGCAGTCAACTGCATAATATACAGGCAATAAGTACGGTCAGTAGTTTCTTTGGCAGGCCAGAATCCAGCTGGACATGCATAGAGAGGAATGTACAATCACAAAAAACGGGACCCGGGTCACTTTCGCGTGACCTGCAGATAGAAGTCAGTGTGCAAACGTTAAAGGAGCCATTTTGTTTAAGACCAGAAGCGTGACCTCCAACTGATAATGTCTCCACAACACCAGGGGGAGTTCTCTTCAGAGCCCGTCGTCCTTCTCCGAGTCCGGAGAAACAGGCCTAGAAACCGTGAAAATGTCCAGACGTTGTATTTTGGTTTTGGGCGTGGCGGAGCCCGCCGGCGGCGCTGGTGCCGAGGAGGGTGGCCGCTTCTTGTCCGAGAGCAGCTTTATGATTTCCGCCACCTGGCCCTCCAGGGCGCCCAGGCGGCCCCCCAGAGTCCGGATGTCCCCCCGGAGCTCCAGTCGGGTCTCGTGCAGCGCGGCCTGCAGGGCCTGCTCCGGCCCGGGGCAGAACGGGTGAGGGAGCGGGCTGTGGAGGAGCGGGGTGACGGCGGCAGGGGTCCGTGGCTCCCCCGCCCGGTCGATCCGCAGCTCGCTCTTGGTGATGCCGCTGTCGCAGGAGTCCGTCTTGCGGAGCGGGTTGTTGCTGGGCACGCCGCCCTCCTCCACGTCCCCGCGGCGCCCTCCCGCTTCCTGACCATTGCCCTCCTGGGAGAGCATCTCCACGGAGATGGCCTTGACGTTGTTGTTAAGCCCCTCCTTCTTCCCGGCCTCCACCGGAGCCATGTTGTTCTTCAGGCGCATCCAGCCGCTGGCCTTGACCGCCGCCGGCCTCGCCGCCGCCGCCGCAGGGCCGGGGCTGATCTTGACCCTGATGCTCTGCTGCTCGGTTGCGCCTCCGGCCGAGCTGGGCCGCAGCTCCATGACGTCGCAGTTGTTGGGCTTGGCGGGCGGCGGCTCGCCAGGCGGGCTGTACGCCAGCGAGCTCTGCATGGGCGTCACTTGCGACACGGTCAGCACGCTGCTGCTGGGCGGAGCCCCGTTCTGCATGGAGGACGGCGGCCGCTGCAGGCTGAGCGGCAGCGAGTGCTGCAGGCTGGAGTGGCCTAGCTGCAAGCTGTTGGGGTGCAGGTGCTGCTGCTGCTGCTGCTGCTGGAGCAGGAGGTGGTGCTGCTCCACCTGCAGCTGGTTCTTCTCCAGGTCCGGCTGCGAGGCGGCAGCCATTGCCCCCTGGCTGCGGAGCTCCTTCTGCTGCTTGAACTTTTGGAAGAGCTTGCGGACCGGATGGTCCTGCGGGATGGTGAGCTGTACCTCGTTCTTCGCCCGCTGCCTCTCCTCTTCCTCCTTCTTCACCTCGCTGATCTTGCGGAAAATGATCTGCACACAGAAAAGAACAAGGCGCTTATCAGAACACTCATCAATGCCATGAATAATGATGCTCTCTCTGTCTCCGGCCGTTCTCCGCTTGAGGAACTGCACATTAATCACTGGCGATGAAAGAGGAACATTTATAATTATGGAAATGTGTCAGTCCGTCTCAACTCTCTCACTCGAGCATATTCACATGTCAGACAGTTTTCTCTGTACTGCACTCAGGTACTGCAGGAGTGTAGCTGACTCCTGGAGATCTGCGTTAAATTATCCATCACATTATCTCCCCACCCCTGTATTATTCAGCCTGAGTTTACTGGCTCCTCTTCCTCACTAATTACATTGGGAATGACCGAAATCCCTGCCAGGGAGGCAGTCAGGCATCCAACTGCCCACTTAACCATCTGAACACGGTGGACCCCCTATGGGGCTAGACCTCTTTTTCCCTGTGTTTGAGTCGTCGTAGGAACCCCAAATGAATTCCAATACTTGTGTTTATTGTATGTATTTTTTCAGCAAAGTCTTGGGGAAAAAATGCATATCTGCAAAAAAAAATGCTTTAAAAAGATATTTTGATCATAACTATGAACATTCAGAATGAGTATGAGCAAGGTGTATCAAAAAGGAGCCATTGAGAGCTCCCTGAGTTAAAAAAAAGTATTGTTCAGTGCCTAAAAAACAACCCACAGACTAATAGTGCACCTTTTTTTAGAAAGATTAAGACCTAAAGCATCGAAATCTGTAACAATAAACACAATCCAGGAAAGCATTGGCATGTTATGAAGCATATTCAGTTAAAAAAAAACGTGTTTTTCGGTAAAACAAATGAAAAACGACCTACTTTTTGTCCACATAATCGTGCCATTTTCTTTTTTTACTTTTTTTCGCGGAAAAAGAGGCGAAACGGGGGGCGGTGCTGAACGAGTTTTAAGCGTTATTCTTCGTTAAAATGATGATGCTGGCGAGCTGGGTCCATCTATGAGTTAAAGATGGAGGCAACCTGGCTGGGCGTCCATCATTCACCTGGCCGACCCGACCGACCCGTTCTTCCTCCTAAACTCTCCACTCCTCGTCCGGCTTCGGCTGCTGGACGCTTTCTGAGCCGAGCGTTTCAGATCTCCACGGCTGCCTGAAAATGACCTGTTATAATTGAATTAACTCTGATAAGTCGAGTGTGGTTTGATTTTAAAGACTTTGAAACTTAATTTTTTTCTACTCTGAAGATAACAGTGAGTCTTCTGTCTCTGTGTATTAATAAAAACAAGATGACGCTGATGTGAGTGGATGAAATACAGTGAACCTCCATTAACTAACAATCACTTCAGATTAACTTCAGCAACGACAGAACCAAATGCATCCAAACAGGAAGTGAAGAGCACTGTAGGAACCTTAGATCAGGTTTAAAAAAATAAAAACGTTATTCTTCTATAGAAGCATGGTTTCGAACATTTATTAATGTTGTCATTCACATAGTTGATACTTCCAATCGCCCACAAATGAAATGCAAGTTAGAGAAAGCAAGTTGTTAAGACCTGAACTAATATATCTCTCCTTGCTCACCATAAAAAAAGAGTCTGAATATTTAGAATCTGAATTTGAAAAGCTACATTTGCTGAAGGAGATGGAAGTGTGCTCGCCTTCATTGAAACAATCCCAACAGGTAACATTCCTTAAAATGTTGCTTCTTTGTATGGCTGTAATCAGTGGCGTCGTTAGGCCTGTTTTTTTTATTTTTTTTTATTTTGGTGATGTCATTAAATTAAACTATTGTTTCTCACATGGACAAGTTATTTATAACTCTAACATGCTACATATGTGCGTGCGCTCTGGTTTGTATGTTTTCTCCCCCCTTCAAATTACAATCTAATAGCCTACTGAGATATAGGGCACTAGGACCTTGGGGAGACTGCAGCGCTGGCTTTCTCACTCTGCCAAGTAACGTCTCTCATCAACCACAGCAGGATTATATCAATGAGTTTAGCTCCAAGTAAACTATACCAAGGAGTTTAGCTCAAAGTAAACTATACCAAGGAGTTTAGCTCCACGTAAACTATACCAAGGAGTTTAGCTCCAATTATAATATGGGTAGATCAAATCAAGCATTCTGATTGGTTGAGAGTGAGTCACGAGGTGTAGTTTATTCAGCCATAAAGTACTGAACAGCCTGTTTACATTTAGAGCGTTCCACATCAGTGCGCACTTAAAATAACAGGTAGATTTAAATTGCGCGACCGTTAGTTGTCATTTCAAGCTTGACGGTTACCAAACATGTTTGTGTAAACTTTGATATTGTAACGTCCTCAGTAACGACTCGCATACGTTGGTTTCCTTAACTTGCAAGCTCACTTAGCATCCCCCACACTAGCATAACGAACGACAACACACACGTCACTTCCTCCCTAAAATGAGATGAGGAATGAAAAGGGTTTGACCACAAAATCATGATAATTTCTAGTGAGAGATAATTACGTCGGTAATTTCCCGACGCGAGGCAAGTTCTCTAAACATCATGGAGGAGAAAAATGATGGAGAAAAGACGGACAGAAGCAGCGAGAGCACTTCTTTACATCGGTGGCTGCGTGTCATCCTCCACCCTGCTTTCAACCGGCCTGGTCAGATTACTGACTGGGCAGTCAGTTTTATAGTCCCATATGTGCGTCCCGTGCGTCCCGGGACTATTTTCTCTGTTGCTAAAATGCGATACACAACGTTTGGTGGCTACAACTATTTTCTGCTGAAAGGGACCTTACTATTACTATTAATAAAGTCGCAGGTACCCGTATTATAAAAGCAATAAGGTACTCGAGGCAGTACTGTGTCTACAATAATGTACTGTTCAAGGGTTTGCCGGCCCTCTGCTGCGCGTCGGGACTAACAACTCCCTTGAACAGTACATTATTGCACGACACAGTACTGCCTCTCGTACCTCATTGCTTAAGTAAACTATACCAAGGAGTTTAGCTCCAAGTAAACTATACCAAGGAGTTTAGCTCAAAGTAAACTACACCAAGGGGCCTCGAGAGACACTTGGATGAACAGTTGTTATATCAAGAGCTAGTCCTCTGTATGACTCCAGAGGTGATGAATCATGTCATCAAATGTATTGAGAGTTTTTGAAGTTACATCATAAACTATTGAATACAGGATTTACACATTATTCCCATGTTTAACATCCCAACAGGAACAAGAACATAGACGTCAGCAGCTATTTTTTTACTCCGGTAAAGGTAATTAAAGATTCTCTTGAACAGAAACATATTTCTGTAATTGTGGCATCTGGAAGTTTCTCTCTTCTTTCTCGTTAATAAATGTGTAAAGAGCTCTGTTAAATTAAAAACACGTGGTGGATTCATATTCTGAAGATGATTTTTCCAAGCTATAATTATAATTTAAAGAACTGTGTGTTCTTCCGAGACATAAATTTAAAATGAACTTGTACGCGACTGCAGAGGTGAGAGGACTGTGCCGATGACGATGGCACGGGTCCATCCGTGTCCTTCCTCTTCAGGCCAGGAGCCAAACCTGCACCTCATGAAACAGAGTTAGAAACTCCTCGTTATCAGTGATGAAGCAGTTCTGCAGTGTCGGATGCACGAGAGGCCACGATTGGGATTTTCATTCGACACACAATTTATAGAAACATTTAATGGGACATAAACAGGACGTTAGGCTGCTCTTATAGGCGGACAATCAGTTTATTTTCAGTGTTGCATGAGAAAAGTTTAGCGTGAGGGCTAATGATCGACGAGGTGTCCATTATCAGGAAATAATGGGCGACGTGGTGGCCAGAACCTAACCTCCTCCAAGGGCATTATCGCACTTATACCACAGTCACTTGCCAAAGAAAACTAATTTAGACAATTCAAATATATTTTCAGAGAATGCACATAAAAAGTGGACATAGTCATCATGATGTCACCCGTTGGTTTGTGGACTAATGTTTTGCAGCCTTGAATTTGGAGGTTTCACCTTTGCCATCTTGAATTACGGCCATCACCATGCAGTTTTTTTTGGCAACCAGTAAAAAGGAAGTGACCATATCTGGACTGAGGAGGAGTGACGTAGAGACACATATACGTCTCTGGTGTCGACCTGTCAATCACCTTGTAGCCCCGCCCTAAAGCATCCCCTGCTTTATGGTCTGTTTGACTCTAAATTACCATAATTTACTAAATGAACATCATGCTGTATTGAAGAAGACTTGAAACTATAGATTGAGACATAAACTCATGTTTACAATGTTTACTGAGGGAATAAATCAAGCAAGAAGTCATTTATATAGACTTCTATACAACCAGAGGAGTCATCCCTTGCTGGTCAGGAGAGAGAAAAGTCACTCAAACTGCATTAAACTATAATAAATCCTCACGCGCACCAAAACAATCTATTTCTGTCTTGGATTTCAAAGCTCTCGTTCTAAAGATAGTTCAAATATACAATATACAACCCCCTCCCCATCTCCAAACCAGAGCACCAGCCACAGACAGGACAAATGAAACTCTGTGTTTACGAGATAGCCCAAATTGCGCGCCGATTCCCGTTTAAATATTCAGGAGCAGACGGAGAGTGTCGGGTTTATTTAAGGTTTCACAAAGAGATGCTGGTTAACCTGAGTAATGTCTTCATTTCATCCCGGCCGTGAGATTGTGACTGGAAGGACGGAATTAAATAAACATCGAGCAGAGAGAAAGTGAGGACGGGGGGGGGGGGGGGGGGGGGGGATATATTATGTAATATTACATGCATATATATCTACATAAATGAAGCTCAAGCGTAAGGAAGACACTCTTTACTCTCCGGTTCATTCATAAGCTCAGTCTCTAAGTCTCACAGCGATTACTTCATCAGCTGATTAGGGGCGTGTATGTTGAATGAACCAACCAGTCGGAGTCGGAGCAGTTCGTGGTTGTCTAACTTTGTCTAACTTTGACGTTTCTATTAAAAAGACTGTTTCCGTGTAACGAGGGGGAATTGACACATGCTGCTGAATCTTTTATTGTATGATGTCATACGAGCCGTTGCATGAGAGAGCGAGAGAGAGAACAGACAATGACGGGTGTCAGAGGTCAGAGAAGAAGGGAAATGAACACGATCAGTTATCAAGAAGGACAACTACGTCAGAAAAGGCTGCAGACTATATCAATGACTATTTGATATATGATATGATTCTGAAGAACTGAAGGAAATTTTCAGAGTCAATGAAGTGATGTGTGATGGAGCCCAGAGTCAAGGTCAAGGACCAGGTCAAGGATATCAAGTTATTTCTCTTTAAGATTATTCTCAATCTTTTCCTGGCTGATAAGGCCAAACGCCTACATTTCATCTTGATAACAATATCTATACATATAAATATATAGTCCCTATGACATATAGACACATGGTTTTGTTTACTCTTGTAAACTTGACAAATTAAAAACATTTTCTCATTTAACTATGTAACATGTAAACTGTACATGGTCCCTTCTTATATAAAGTACATAAAAACACAGTTTAATTGTGAGAAAGACTTCTGTCATCCAGGTTTTTGCAGAGTTGGCAAATATCTAAATTCTGTCTGTTGTATTAGCCACATGCCATACGCACAACGTAAAGTAGTCAATACATCTAACAACACAAAAATAAAAAACATTGTAAAATAAACAACTTCCATTTATGCAATTGAATGTTTTTTTTACTGTTTTCTGACTTTTATCTCCTCGCAAAAACTATAAAATGTATTATGTATGTATTTCCGAAAAAAGTAAAAAAAATAAGTTCTAAGGATAAAACTCAAAATCGCAAACTAAATGGACCTCAGGGCGATGATGTCGTCAACTCTCTGTTCAGTCAGTGTTTACTTTAGAAACAAAAGAAAAGATAAACACTTGTTTTCAAACTTTGTTCCCAAAAGGTTTTTGGTTACTGTGGCAGTGGGGCGGGGTTTGCGCTCAGCTGCAAAGGGAACTGAGCGAGGGGGTGGTTCAGGGAACAGGTGTGAGCATGAGGTGTAATTGGCCTCAGCTGGGGGCAATCTGTGTTTGTGTCTCTCCCCAATATAAACAGTAGTAGCGGCTGTGGAACGGTAGAGCTGGAAGCAGAGTGGACACGGCTGAGACAGCCGAAGCGACAAGGCGGGTGCCCTCAGGGAGAGCGCACATCAGACCGACCCGAAATAAACAACATTAATAATCAAGCCAAGCGTGTTGCCCTCTTTTGTACCTGGCCGAGACTCACGCAAATAACAGGTTCTTGTTACAGTTACATTTTCAAAGTAATAAAACATGTAAATATTATATATATATATATATATATATATATATATATATATATTTAGCAATAACCTTGTTGCCGACATTTCATTTCATTTTGGATAAAAGCACAAGAAAACATTCTTAGACTAAATCTGCACAGATGGTCGGGTCCCTCTGGTTTTGTAAATCAAACGCGTCTCCTTCACTTGAGAAGTTATTGCAATATAAAAATACGGCAATATGAAAAAAAACCTGACAAAGTCACAGAAAGCGATAAAGGAGAAACGTTTAAATGGACTCTTTTGATGAGCTTTGCTTCATTTTTGTGACTTGACTTTTTAGGAAGAAAAATAAACTGACATCAAGAATATAATATTGTTTAAAACACCGCTTTAACACAACATTAATAATTCTGATGCTAAGTAATAACCTTAGTGAAAATCATCAAGTTTGGCTTTAAAATACTATGATATTGAAACAAAATAACTGAAGTACTTGGTTATGTTCAGGCAACTAAAATACTTCAGATAAAGTTTGAATTATTATTATGTTCAGGCAACTTGGTTATATTGAGGCAACACAAGCATTTAGTTATCTTCAGGCAACAAAAGTACTATTTGGGTGTGTCTCCTGGTCATTCTTCTATGAGCTGGATTTCATTTCTGCTAATGCTAACTCAACATGTCACACTGCGGCTGCTTCACATTAAAAGCATCCGACTGGAGAACCACAAGGGGGCTTTTATTGTGAAGGGGGAAAGACAACGTGTTAGTCTCCAAGGTGAATGCATCACTTTCAGACTGAGTTAGCGACTAGCTGGTGAACAAAGTGGAACATTTAGCAGCTTAAGAGACATATACTCCCACAGATATTCCCACATTACCCTGAGGAGGTGGTGGAGACCAAAAACAAATCAGGTGACACAAAGGCGAATCCAAATGAATTATAATACTGATCTGTCACTGCTGGATATGTAAATAAGGAAATGTTTGCAATCAAGTTCAACTAAAAGGAGATATGATGTGTTGCAGGTTTAAGAACTGAAAGACTGAAAACAGGCGACACCTGCGCAGGCTTATTTTCCCAAACTTTAACAGATGCGTTCCCTCTGCAGTTGCTCAAATTAAATGTTGCCGCGGCGCGTGTCACCGTGCCTCCCCGTTTAGCTGTAATGAAGGCCAGGTGTGCGCTCGTCTCTTCCGATATCTGACTCACTTTGACGGAGATGAAAATCAGAAAGCTGTGCTAATTCGCCTCTCTCTCTGCAGGCTCCGATGTGGAGAGCGTTTATATAATTAGCAGCAGTGCTGCTGCGTGAAGCCAAAGCCAGCTCAGCACAACTGAAACGCATCCAAAAACTCCCGTCTGCAGCTGCCAACCGGCGGCACGTCAAGCGGAGTAAATCACACAAAGTACTCGGAGTAATAAAACACCATCCCACTGCAGGGGCGGGGGGGGGGGGTTATAAAATAAAGGAAATGCGTTGCAATAGCGGGAAATGGAGTTAACGGCTCTAATAACAGGCAGCAGGGAAAAAAATTAAGGATCCAAATGCAGACACAGCTGCTTGTTTATGTATTTCATAAATCAATGAACACAGGAGGCCGAGAGGGCAGGTAAAGATGGAGAGAGCTCAGATTTAGACTAAACTGCAGTTCCTTAACAGTCAGCTCCAGTTAGTGTTGATTGGGCTGGAGACAAATTATCAACCAAAAAAACACGACGGCATTTGTTGTGTTCAAATGCTCAAAACAAAGAGGATGCTTACAATCACCTCTGGTAGTTATGGCGAGATTAACCCTGAAACACTAACGTCGGGTGATTTTCAACCGAGCGACTATGGTTACATTATTTTCATTGTGTTGCTTTTGTCTGAGTTGAGTGGGTTCTTGTGAAGCTTCATGCTGCTCACAGACGTTATTGAAGGTAGGCGTGTCTCATTGAAGGTGGGCGTGTCTTAATGAAGGTAGCCGTGTCTTATTGAAGGAGGGAGTGTCTTATTGAAAGTAGATTCAGATTCAGATTCAACTTTATTGTCATTGCACATAGTACAAGTACTATGACAACGAAATGGAGTTTGCATCTGTCCAGAGTGCAAAAGAGAAGCAGTTAAGGTGCAGCGCAATGTCGTGGATAATATAATGAAGACAGTATACACACACACACACACACACACACACACATATATATACACATATATATACACACATACATACATACACACGATGGTGTCTGGTGTTAGTGTGGGAGGGGGGTTGGTAGTGGTGATGGGATGGGGGCTGTTACCGTGATGCAGAGTTAAGGGTGTTGACAGCTGAGTGGAAGAAACTGTTCCTGAGCCTGCTGGTCCTGGAACAGAGGTTTCTATAGCGCCTCCCAGAGGGGAGGAGGGCAAACAGTCCATGGCTGGGGTGAGTGGTGTCCCTGACAATGCTGTGCGCTCTCCGCAGGCAGTGCTTGAGGTGGATGGTATCGATGGCAGGGAGTGGAGTACCGGTGATGCGTTGGGCGGTTTTCACCACCCTCTGCAGAGCTTTCCAGTCTGAGACAGAGCAGTTGCCATACCAGATGCAGATTCCATATGCAGTTAGTAAGGATGCTCTCGATGGTGCAGCGGTAGAAGTTCACCAGGATCAGAGGAGACATGTGGATCTTCTTCAGTCTCCTCAGGAAGAAGAGACGCTGGTGTGCCTTTTTGACCAGGTGTTGAGGGTCTAAGAGAGGTCCTTTGAGATGTGGACACCCAGGAACCTGAAGCTGGAGACACACTCAACCTCCGTTCCATTGATATGGATGGGGGAGTGTGTGCAGTGCTTTGTCTTCCTGAAGTCCACAATGAGCTCTTCGGTCTTTTTGGTGTTGAGGGTCAGGTTGTTGTTGGCGCATTATGCCGCCAGGTGCCGGACCAACAATGAGTCGGCCTACAGGGAGGACCCTGTAGGTCGACTCATTGTTGTTGTTGATGAGGTCCACCACCGTAGCGGTGTCTTATTGAAGGTAGCCGTGTCTTATTGAAGGTGGGCGTGTCTTATTGAAGGTAGCCGTGTCTTATTGAAGGAAAGCCGTGTCTTATTGAAGGTAGGCATGTCGTATTGAAGGTGGCCGTGTCTTATTGAAGGTAGCCGTGTCTTATTGAAGGTGGGCATGTCTTATTGTTGGTGGACGTGTCTCTCTGCTCCAATCCCTGTTTTTTTCAACCTTCACGAGTGATTTTTACCCGTCGTTAGTGATAGAGGGTGAAACATTTCGAAAGGGTTTTACCATTGAAGGGAGACTTTTCCTTCACAGGACAAGGCTCACATGTCCCAGGAACAGGTGGACTAAAGAACAAGTTCACAGCTCCATTATTTATATTTGTAATCATGTTTTATTGACGATTCCCTAATTTTTCAGCCGAATGAGCCTTTTTTTAGGGCCCCCACCATGATACCTGTTTTATGTTTTATGGGAAGTTCTATAGGGTAAAATAAAAGAAGAGTACTTAAACTTGCCTTGTATTGTTGTATTTTAATATATTTTGATTTCACCAGGTACTTTATATCAGGTGAAATATACCCAACGTGAGTAATGGTGTTACTATTTCTAATGTTAGTGTTCTAGGGTTGAAGGAGGAAGTCAGGTGACACACACAGTCCACATAGGGGGTTGTTGTTGACTTAAAAAAACAAGGTGGCGACGTCCACAAACTACGTGTGACGTCACTTTGACTACGTCCACTGCTTACAGTCTTTGTGCTCGAGGGGCTCGTGAACGTCATCGTCTGAAGCTGCCACGCGTGACAAGTTTTTTTTAAGCCTTGACAGTTTTCATTCTAATAATCAGCAATTTAAGATTTTATGATGATAATAGAATCAGAAAAATAACAATTGGAGCCAAGTGCCAACCTTAATAAACTAAATATACATACAAATAAATCAAAACCCGATTCAGGACCCTGACTTGGATGAGGCTCATGTTCTTTCGTTATAGCGGACTGGAGAGAGAGAGAGAGAGAGAGAGAGAGAGAGAGAGAGAGAGAGAGATATGTGTGGGCGCTCAATCCTGAGGATGATTACATTATTTTTGGAAAGTTGTAGGTCTTTTGTTACACACACGCACACACACACACACACGTCAGAGTGATGGATAGACGCTCCGCTGGCTCACACATCAATTGGCTGGACCGAGCAGGAGATCTGAGCTGGTTCTGAAACGCATTAATGAGAAAAATGAAAAAAAACTAAACAATAAGAGCAAGCGGCGGCGATGGAGAAACGATGCAGCTCCACGCTGGCAGACATGGAAAGAGCTCGTATCATGAAGCAGGTAAAAATAGAAACGGGGAGAGAGAGATAGAGAGAGAGAGAGAGAGAGAGAGAGAGAGACTGCTGCAGGAAATGAGACTGAGATGCAATCTGCTAATTTAAAGAGAGGAGAAGCGACTTGAGATTGTTTTGTTCTTTTAGGTACTTCTCGGCCTCTAATGAGTCAGCGCTCACCCCGCTAGTTATTAAAGATAAACTATGAGCCGAACCTTTCCAAATATGACACTGAAAATACCTGATGTTGCAGAAATATAAGTTATGTGGTTCTGTTTGGGCTCTCACATCAGGTGGTTTAATACGAGTAGACCACAGGGACTTGAGTGTCTCTTCTTAACTGTTAACGGTCTGCCCCCCCGCAGGCGTCCTTTACTGTACATTTTAGTGTACACTGTACCCCTGGTACGAGTGCCATATGTTTCTGGAAACCTACGATTCTTGTGATTCCAGCTGTGTAACCCGTTTCAAGATCAGACCACCACAGCAGCTACAAACGAGACTTTTGTCAGACAACAACAAACAAACGATAGCAAAATCCAGGCGACTCACCGATGCTCATATTGATCCATAAATCCATAACATTCCAACAAAAACGGCGTTGTTACATCGTAAAGGTCCAATAAAAATAAATCCCACACAAGATTTAGTCCAAAACACGTGATTACATCCATAAATATCCACCAACTAGCGTTGCATCGATTCATATCAGCTGGAAGATATGAACAAAAGCAGTTTTGTTTTTAGCAGATAGTCAAGTTTGCATGAGAGCACAGCTACAAACTCAAAATGATTGCCGAAATCTAAGCTTTGTATTGGATCCCCACTTGAACCAATAGGAGCTTCATGTCCTGACTGACTGGCTACATTACCCAACCAGAAGCTACGTTGAAGTTCAGGCTCAGGCTCTATTTTCTTACGTGGCTCAAGCCTGTCACGTCGTACAGCTCAGATGACAGGCGTTTCGTACAGCCAATGAAATTTCCTAAAAAACGAGTCTAGAGGGGGTGGAGATGATCCCAACAGGCTTCAGCTTCACCAGAACAGACTTCTGCTCATAGATCCTCAGTCTGTCATTGAATTAGCATAAAAATGCATTTATACTTAATTTTCTCTGTGTCAGCAATACTGGTAGTACATATGAATAGTACCTCTATAAGTTTGCAAGACTATAAGCCTTTTTAATAGGTATATAGTATATATAAATCATGAATATTTTCAATCTTAAAATGGAAAAACGCCTAGACATTTCATTAGAAAAACATGTGTAAAATATACATTTTCTGTGATATTGTTATCTGCTTTTTATTTAGACCAGAAAGGGCTTCAGGCTATTATCCCATTGTGTTTTCCAGTCCATAAGTCCCATTTATAGTCATCTATTTACAAAGAAATGTTCAGGCGGAAATAAAAACCTTATACTTTAGTGTGTTCAAACTCATATAACTCAGTGTCAGCAGCACTTAAAGTGATTCTGACTATTGAGGGGAAAAAGCTTCAGATTGTTACCTTGCACAAGAGACCAAGACCATGCATTTACTCCAAATAGTTCAAGTACAGCTTCCAATTTACTTTGGATATACCTGGATAGGACCAAATTTTACAGGAATGTTAAGAGGTTAATGTTAAAGACAACATAAGTAGGATTTGTCGTTGTGTGTTTGTAACACAACATTTAGAATTGGCTCTTCCTCCAGCAGGTGAGTTCTATCTTTTGGGACGAGCTTCGTCAGCTTGGCGTGTATGAAGGTAGATTTGTGTCTTTATTACACTTTGTGTCTTTGAGTGTAATTATTTCATCAAAAACACCAATCAAATTATGAATAACTTGTGCCTCACCTTCACTACATGATGTCACTAACTAAGCTAAGCTAAGTTGTCTATGTAGTTACTTAAAAAAAGTGATGTTAAATGCTGCTGCTGTCTTTAGCTAACGAGTTTTAAGGATGTAATGGCTCATTCAACTTCAGCTTATCTTCATCCAGTTTAATACAAGACAGTAACATGGTTGTAACCTCATCAACCGTACCTACCCCAGTGGGGAAACCACAACTCATAGGGTTTATTTTAAATTGTATCATACAACCTTCGCTAACGTAGTCAAGGTGCAAGTAACGTTAGCTCTTAGCTCACTGTGGGCTAGCGTTACATGCAGGCAGAACGTGGGGCTGCATGTCAACACAGCAGCCCTCCATGTTGTTCTTTAAAGAAAGACTCCACAACATTAACAACATAAAAACAAAGAGAATTGCTGCTACATTTAAAATAATGTTGACGAACAGAGCAATATAATGTCAACTTACCTCCGTGTCCTCCTCACGTAACCTCCAGTCCCGTTAGTGTGTGTGTACCAAGAGCTCAGTCGAGCCCACCAATAGGAACTCCTGCCTCATTCAGCAGTGTTTGCCCCGCACCCTACTTCCAAAACTCAACTCGTAACTTTTGGGATTGAGCGCGCAGTTTTTTTTTGAGCGAGCAGGTTTTTATTTTGAGAGCAAAGGTTTTTATTTTGAAAGCAAATATTTTTATTTTGAAAGCAAAGGTTTTAATTTTGAGAGCAAAGGTTTTCATTTTGAGAGCAAAGATTTTTTAATTGTAGACAGAAATTCTAGTTACAAACCAGAAATTTGCTCTCAAAACATGTTTTTTTGTTTGTGTAATAAAGACACAAATCTACCTTCAGGCGTGTTGGTTGCCTTGTTACATTTGCATTCTTGTCGCTTCCTCTCGGTTGTGTTTTGGCTATTGGTCGCTACGTTTTTTTGTTTTTCTTGGAGGTTGATTCCCAGAAATGTCCCGAACACAGGAAAGTAATAAAATGAGAGCAAACACCAGCCAACACTTCAAGTGGTCAGGAACCATTACCGAGAGGGATTATTTCATGAGCCTTTTCTCATTCTGGTGTTCCTTCTTCCTATGAGGCATTTAACTAACTCCACACCAACATGTACATGTTGTAAACATGAGTTTATGTCTCAATCTCTAGTTTCAAGTCTTCTTCAATACAGCATGATGTTCATTTAGTAAATGATGGTCATTTAGAGTCAAACAGGCCATAAAGCAGGGGATGCTTAAGGGCGAGGCTACAAGGTGATTGACAGGTCAACACCAGACGTATATGGCGTCTCTACTGTATGTCGCTCCTCCTCAGACCATGTATTGTCACTTCCTGTTCTCTGGTTGCAAAATAGTCAAAATGGCGACGGCTTTAATCCAAGATGGCAATGACAATGGTGACGGCTTTAAACCAAGATGGCGACGGCCGGACTTGAGGCTTCATAACATCAGTCCACAAACCAACGGGTGACGTCACCATGATTACGTCCACTCCTTATATACGGTCTGTGCATCGAATCATCCTCCTCATTATAGACGGGTCAAACAAACACAGGACTTTCACCCAGGATACCTCTGTTTGTGTCCCTTTTGTAGTCAATGTTTACTTAATCAACTACAGTGTTGTTACACAACTTCTGTACTTTACTTACGCCAGCTACGTAACAAACAGACCTATTTTAACCCAAACCGTGATCTTTTCCTTAAACCAACCACGTACTTTAGAACATGATCCTCCGGGAACTTTTTTTTACTGATTTTATGAAAATTAGGAAGTGAGTTCTTTTAAACTCAAACGCTTTTAGAGCATCAACCACAGGTCCGATTTAATAAATTTAAACGGCTAAAGTACTGTAAACCCTTCTGAGAAGAGAAACGATAGACTACATTTAAAAAAAAAAGATAGTTATATTTGTATAATTACGTAAGTTCCTCAACATGACTGAGCGATTATAACGTTTCTCTATTTAACTAATCTAGTACCCCTAACAACGGCGCTCAAAGTACCACGTCTGTAATCGTAAAGACTGTATGAATATTCCAGTAGTAGTGGGATCACTGTGTTTAAAGTATTGACGTCGCGAGCTACGAGAAAGCAATGGCTGTTTTTTCTTGAAACTTTCTCTGTGTTTCAAAGTCCTGCATTCTCGTTGTCCCTCAAACGCATCTGAAAGCGCATCAGATGGCACATATGGAAGGAGACGTAATTTCAAGTACAAGTAGTAAGTGCAACCAATATTTAGGTAAAAATTGCTTCATTTCTTTATTTCTGAATCGAAAAACATGATTTTTGTACTGGAAAGGTGTGTTTATTGTGATTATTATTGCATATTTGGATGCTTTAGGTCTTAATCTTTCTAAAGAGGTGCAGTATTACTCTGGGGCATGATGCGAAGGCAAAAGCGACCGAGGACTAATTTTTTTATTAGACTCTTGACTTTTGATCATATTTATGCAGAAAATAAATAATATATATATATATATATATATTTTAAAGGCAAGGAGTTGTTGATTCTTTAGAGATCAAGGACAATATGGGCTGGTATTCATATCAAGGTCATATGAGCTGTAGAACACTTGTAGAAGCCCTAGGTTCCCCGTATAGGGGGACCCTAGGTTTTTTTTGTGATCAATTTTTTTAATTTATTTTCTAGTATATAAACGTATATAAAAAATACACATGCATATAATCATACAAATAAAAATAACAATACATACTCATACATGTACACATATACACACACACATACATACATGCATACATACATATACACGCATATACATATACATACATATACACACATACACATACATACATACATACATACATACATACATACATACACATGCATATACATATACACATATACATACATACATACACAGTGTTAATTACCCCCTCCTACTATTAGCTACACCCTCCCTCCTCATACATCTACAAATATTAAACAGGGGAATGTATTATATTATTCTACATTTCCATACATTGTTGGATTTTGCTTAAAGCCGTAGACCAGGATAAAATAGTGTTTTCTTTAGCACCGGTATTCTAGCTATTGAGAGCTCCATGTTCACCACGTCAAGATAGCTAGCTAACCACTGGGGCTTCATAAGGGTATGAGGTGGACTCCAACGCATTGCCAGCATTTTCTTTGCGGCTGTCAGGCCGGTTAATAAGATGCGTTTTTGATGCTGTGATAATTGAAGTGCGGAAAAGTCATTTAGGAGCAACACGGCAGGAGTGCATGGAACTACATAGTTCAGGATCTTTGTCAAAAAAACTACAACCATTTTCAAAAAAAGATTAACATCTTTACAAAACCAAAACATGTACATGAAAGTGCCCACAAGTCCTCCTCTACTAAGGGTACATATTGGTGATGTGATTATTTTCATTAAAAAACTTTTCCTCGGTGTGTAATAGGTTCAGTGTAAAACGTTTAGGTGAATCTGCTGATGGTTGGGATTTTTTGAGGTTCCAGTTATGCCTTTCCAAATATAATCCTAGTCCAACTGCACATTCTCTGTCATGTGTTCGAGGTCTTTGGCTCAGACCTGTTCAATATGTAAGGTTTTGTAAGAAGATACAGAGAACAATGAGTACAGTTTGGATACTAATCCCTTGGTTTGGCCTTGTGTATTCAAAATAGAATGCAGGTGATGTGATCCCAAAGGGTCACTCCATTGTACCCCGTATGCTTTAAGTGAAGATCTTAGTTGTAGATAAAGAAAAAAGGAAAGGTATGTCATAGGTAGTACGTATATCATTAAATGACCTTAAACCATTCTCATTAAAGATATCTGCTAGTTTGTGTATCCTTTTGCTTGTCCATGTTGGTGAAGAAAATGGGGCACCACCGGTAAGTAATAGACAGTTATTAAAGATTGGGGTATCGCAATGGCATTTGAGATTTGTGTTGGTATCTTTTTCAGCCATATGCCATGTTGATAGTGCAAATGATATGATTGAGCCAAGTGAGAGTTTAGTTTGTTTAAGTGGAATATTGGAATAAACCAGGTCCTCTAACCTGTGTGGTGCTGCAAGGTTTTCTTCAATTGGCTTCCAAGATACCGATGCCTCTGGATTCAACCGTCACGAGGGTCCGGGGTTCGATCCACGATCCGGGCGGTCCTCTGTGAGGAGTTCTCTCCGGCTTCCTCCCACAGTCCACAGACATGCAGATCAGGTTAACTGGACTCTAAATGTCCTGTAGGTGTGAATGATTGTCTGTCTCTGTATGAGCCCTGAGATGAACTGGACACCTGTCCAGGTGAATCCTGCCTTCACCCAATGTCAGCTGATCGGCTCCAGCGCCCCCCGACCTTGAATAGTATAAGTATGTGTGATTCGTGTCATTGGCCAGCGAACGTCTTGAGGCTCGTCCTGCAGCTCTTGTTCAGCCGGTTAGCCAGTTAGCCTGTTAGCCAGGTAGTTAGCCTGCGGCTACATTTCTATTTCTAGCTCGGGAACATTGGGGCTAGCCCTACAGCCCAGCAATGCTTTCAACCTCCTTCAGAGCGCACCACAGTGAGGACTACATGACCCAGAATGCCTTTGAGCCTGGGAACCGAGTGTAATAAGATAGAAATAAAGAAACAAAAGCTGCTGAAACGTGTTTTCAGATTTTCTTCCCTGTCAACACGACTGTGAGCTTCACAATCTCATGTCCGCCATCTCGACTTGAAAAGAGACACCGGCAGAAGACTCAAAGTCAGTGGCGGGCTGTGCAATTTATACCTAGGCCTGCTGTCTGATACCACATACATAAATACGCGCATGACGGGATGCACACGTTAAGGAGCGTGCTTGAAGTAGACCAGCTCGCTGGCCAGACCAGAAGCAGACAGACCAGGCATGAAAAACAGACAGGAGACAGGAGCTGTGCAATGAGAAAATAAGTGGAAAATGTTTCCACAAATATGTGGAAAAATAATTAGAATACATGTAGTGTATTTTTTTTTAAACAATTACATTATAAAATAGATATAACTTTCAATTATATAAAATAAATAAAAAATAATAATAATAAAATTTAAAAAAGAAAAGAAAAAAGGAAAAATAATTTAAAATAAAATAAAAAATGGAAAAAATTTTAAACATTTAAAATTAAATTATAAAATAGCTATAACTTTGTGATTCTGTTTAGGCCAGCAGAGAAGGCTTAGCAGGCCCTGACGGCTCGCCACTGCTGAAAGGCTTGCTGAAGCCTGAGAGCACACAAATGACCTCTGTGTGTGTGTGTGTGTGTGTGTGTGTGTGTGTGTGTGTGTGTGTGTGTGTGTGTGTGTGTGTGTGTGTGTGAGAAGTCATGAAATACAGTTTGCAGAGCGTGTGAGGAACAGAAGCAGCTCGGGTACGTCTGACACGTGATGCTTTTTAAAGAGCAAACATCTGCAGCCTGGATGACCCGAAGACTTTGATTATTCCAGATGTAAACAAAAGAGGCAAAAAATAGAGCGAAGCATCACCACCAAATGGAATTAAATTAAATAAAAAGCCTCAGCCAGTGAGAAACAAGACGAAGTGGCGGTTTGACAGCAGAGTAATTACTTCTCCAGTAGAGAGAAGCCTGCAGCAGGTCCTGACCTCTGACCTTTAAAGCAAGTACTTCTACGGCTCCATTGGCTATTTCTCAACACGCTGGAACAAACGGTGGAAAACGACACGAGAAAAAGATCTTCCGCACATCGATCGTGGAAAAAAGACAAAAAAAAACAATTAAAGCCTCTGTTTGTGCGTCTTGCTCAGCCCTGAGCGAGCTGCTGGTCAGCAGCCTGTAATGAAGAGCTTCTGACAACTCTGCTGGCTGATTACATCGTCTTCATCAGCCACAGTGCGTTTTCTTTTTCAGCTCACATCTTCTACACGACGGACACATTTTGATGATCTAATTTCCGGTTTTGACTCTAAAGTCTGAATCTGTAAAGTAGCTAATCAAGAAAAATGTATCTGAGTAAATAGTACAGTACAGTACAAAAATCTGCCCTTAAAGGAGTGTGTGTGTGTGTGTGTGTGTGTGTGTGTGTGTGTGTGTGTGTGTGTGTGTGTGTGTGTGTGTGTGTGTGTGCGTGCGTGTGTGTGCATTACTAAAATCTGACCGTTAAAAGTCCGTGGCATGAATAATCCAGCAGACTGGTAAAAGCCTCCCAGTCTGCAGGCTTCAGCCTGAAGTCTGTCTCTCGCAGCTCACACGCTGTCTGGAAAAAGCCTGCTGCATCATGTGCAGCTTGTGCAGCTTGTGCAGCTTGTGCAGCCGGTGCAGCCGGTGCAGCATGAGCAGCCTCGCAGCCAGCTCCTTTGACGGCTCCTCGTCCAAAAAACACAATCTCACATTTACAAATCTGTTTACTTGTTTATTTAGCTTTCTAAAACTTGGCAGAACGAGGACAAACACCCCAAAGACAAAACACAGCGAGTTAACGGCATCCAGCAAGGAGCTTCTTCACTACAGATTTGTGGATGTTTATCCAGCATGTACTTTAGTCATCGACACTAAGTGGAAGGTTTATGTCAAGTTGACTAAAAAAGGTCTCTGAAGATCCATATTATGTGAAACTATGAGCTCAAAGAGGCTGAAAAAGCTTGTCCACGGTGCACCGTTGGGGTCACGACCCCCGAGACGAGACTATAGAGGGAGACGCAGCGTTGTCTTTTCCTCGAGGATAACGAGCCGACTCCCTGAAGCTACAGCAGCAAAACAAGCAGATCTGCAGATTCTCTTTTTACGGTTTCCCTGCCGGTAATACATCTCTTTACGACAGGTGAGGAGGCATTTAACAGCCCCGAGGGAAGTAGTAAACAGAACAGCCACTCACAGAGTATTTATGGGGCGGGAGCTCTGGTGACTAGAGGCTTGTTGTACTGCAGCGCTGCATCTGAGGCTCACTGGTGCTGATTTACTTCTACAACTGCCACAAAGACTGAAGTGATGCTCTAAAACAGTGGTCCCCAACCTTTTTTGAGCCACGGACCGGTTTTGGCGTCAGACAATATTTTCGCGGACCGGCCTTCACGGTGTGGGTGAAAAATATGACGTAATACATATGACGTAATACATATGACGTAATCAGAATCAGAATCAGAATCAGAAACCGTTTATTGCCAGGAATGTTTGCACAGACGAGGAATTTAGTTGGGCGGAAGGTGCATACATTAGACATTAGATATTAGACGAGACAAACAACAACCAACGACAGCAACAGTGCAAAAAGTCTAAATAAGATAAGGATAAAGTGCTCAGACAACAGATAACATTAATGTAAGTGTATGTTATAGTGACGTGTGTGTTTAAGTTAAAGTTAAGTGTATGTATTAAGTGTATTAAAGTTAAGTGTATGTGGCATGTTAAAGTGACGTGTGCGTTTAAGTTAAAGTTAAAGTTAAGTGTTTGTATTAAGTGTATTAAAGTTAAGTGTATGTGGCATGTTAAAGTGACGTGTGCGTTAAAGTTAAGTGTATGTGGCATGAGTGTTTAAATATGAATTGTGCAGTGGAGTGACCAGTAGGAGGAGAGAAAGGAATAAAAATAAAAATAAAAATAAATGGTCCGAAAGAATGGTCCGTGAATAGTCCTGTGATAGTCAGTCAGTGGGGAACCCGGGCTGGCTCTATTGATGGACGGAGGAGGAAGAAAAGTCTCTGTCTCTCCCTACAAGAAGCTGGAGTTCGTCCAGTTTGTTGCACAGTGAGCGGACGTTGGAGAGAAATATTCCTGGCAGCGCTGTACGAGCTCCCCGTTTACGGAGACGCACGAGCGCGCCGGCACGTTTCCCTCTCCTGCGGCGTCTCACTGCGTGCGCCAAAGTGAGTGCACTTTTCAGAAGAATGTCCAGTAGTTCCACAGAAGTTAAAAAAGTTGGAAATAAGTCTGCTGGAGTTGTTCCCCTGATGTTCATGAGCTCATCTCTGGTGAAAGAGCTCCGGGAATCGCAGCAGAAAGCAGCTTTTAACACAAAAACAACAAAAAACAATGAGCACCAACACACCGAGGCAGCCATCTGCGGCGCCATCTTGACATCTTGACGTAAATGATACGACCGGCATAAATCATATATTCTAAAGTGCATAAAGATACAACTCACCATTACGCCGAATTAGTGGAGCCCTGAGCTTGTTTCTCTGCTATGAGCCGGTCCCATCTCGGGGTGACGGGAGAAAAAGACAGAGCGACGTGTGTTTATGTCCAGTCTACTGACTCTACTCCGTAACTTAAACCTTTATGTGCACTCTGTAATTTAATCAAAACCCGCTTCCCAAAGACAGAATGTTGAAATGGAGGCAGGGTTTCAGAGCTTTTTTGGCGATCTCAGTATACGCTGCCTTGATTTTAATCTTGATTTTAATTTTTGGGGTAACGTATCACGGAACCTCTTGACATCTGTCAAGAGGTTTCGTTTGAGGCTACGCACAGACGGATGTATCCGGTCTTTTTTCAAAATAAAACATTTTTCTCCATAAATTCTTTATCTGCGGCCCGGTACCAAGGGGCCCACGGACCAGTACCGGGCCGCGGCCCGGGGGTTGGGGACCGCTGCTCTAAATGGTCTTCTCTCCCTGCCTTGATACAATAGCAGGGCTCTCAAGTGTCACGCATTGAGCGTGACTGTCACACATTTCGGTCTTAAGTCCCGCCCTCCCGCCACACATCGTATTTCTCACGCTGAAAAAAAACTCTAGGCTATTTAATGTGCCGCAGCGCGCAAACATGACCTGGTCGCGCTGCCCTCACCATGGAGGAATCAAGCACGTCTCCCCCGAATCCCCTGCCAATCAATAAAAAGAGATGGGCGACACGAATAGCCAATCAGAAAAACGTATCTGTTGTATCTGGGTGAAATGTAATCCCGGCCGTGCCTCCGCCCCCCCCCCCCCCCCGGCCGCGCCTCCGTCCGGGGGGAGAGAGAGAGAGAGATGTCACGCTTACCTGTCTTAAAAACTTGAGAGCCCTGCAATAGTTATTTCACTTTCATCTTTTTGGTTGAGCAAGAATGTAACATACCGTAATTTCTGGACTATAGGCCGCACCTGCTCATTTTTAAAAGAAAAAAGAAATTGTACATAAATAAGCCGCAGGTGCCCCCGTTGAAACATGAGATATCAACACAGCAAGATGTTACAGGAACAGTACTAAAGTTGTCTTCTTCAGTATTGGAATTGAACAGCCTGAAGGTTTGTAATTACTTCGTCTCACATATTTTCTCGGCGAAAATATAGGAACCTACCAGAAAAAATAATTGATCACTATCGCCATTGTCCTCCTGTGCACTAAAACCATTGAAGTCCTCTTCTTCATTGTCGTTGTCTCAATGTCACTTTCATCCCGAGGCAAATCCGCTTGCGCTGTCCTCATCATCACGCAGCAGTCAAGCCTTTCGGAACCCGTTGGTGATGGTGGATTCTTTGACACTGCTCCACGCTGTTAGGATCCACTGGCAGACTTGAGAAAAAGTTGCTCTTCGCATGCGGCCAGAGAGAGAGAGAGAGAGAGAGACCTCCTGCGTCCCGAGCTCCACCAGAAGCCGTTAATCTTCATCGCGGCGACGCTGCAACAGCTGTCACCCATCACAGGAACAAAAGAGACGACCGAGGGAGACGACAACGAGCTCCCCCCTGTTTCTGATCTGTGTTTACACGGAGGAGGGCCGCCGGGTCAAGACTTCCTGCTGCACAACAGCGAGAGAGAAGCGTCCACGCGTCACAACTCACTGGTTCCTGCAGCCTCGGCTGGTTTTAAAGGCCTCGCTCATCAAGACATTCCTACTGGAGCCGGTGGAGCTGCAGACCTCGTTAAGGGAGAGTGTGTTTAAAATAAGAACCATTATCCCGTCATAATGGTAGTTTCACATCTATGTTTTACTCGTTTCAAAGCTTCTCTGCTGTGTAATCAGCCTGAATCACTCGCTGGGGACGCGACGCCAACAAGCATCCCGTCCTTTATAATTAAGAAGTATTCTTGGCACCAAAATGAACCAAGTTCTCTCAGTAATGAACTGCCGGGTTTATGAAAAACAAAATGTTCTACCTGCTCAGAAATAATACTCTTTATGCTGCGAGTCTCATATTTTTTCTTATCGAAGCAAAATCTCTACAGTCGGCTGTTTAAATATGTTAGCGAGCTCCATGAATGTACAAAACATTAAGAAGCATCGTTCTTTTCTGTTTATTTGGCTGGGAAAACACTTAACACAATGGTAAAAAATCCTAAATTTCACAAATTGCATCCATATTTTTGGCAAATATTCCACAATATTACACGTTTTACACCTGATTTAATTTGTATAATCCAACTCCTTGACTCCTTTCACTTGTTTTGGTGGATATCAGAGGGCCCCAAAGAGGGTAAAATATATTGTTTTCTGAACATTAAAGCATGTCAACATGTTTAAGTAGAAACCAAAAACACAAGTATGACCCTAACCAATGTTCCCTCTAATGTTTTTCAGCACTGAGCATTTTTTTTTTTTCTGAGCGCACATTTCAGCACTGTGAGCAATTCGCAACCATGCGACCTGCCAAAAATGACCACAAGCCTGCGTCAGCCATAGGGGATTCAAAGAGATGACAGCAAATGCACCAATATGTATACAAGGTTGATATTTATTCAATATCCTTTATAATGGCTGGACTTTGGGAACATTTGAATGATGGTGTTTTACTAGTCAGTTTAGTTGAACTTAAAGGATCTTTGTTGAACTTCAATAAGGGGAGGTTATGGCTGGTTCACTGGTTATGACTGATAATGATATATATATAAAAAATAAAAGTATCAAAGGTGTTTAGTCATTTCTCAGCAGGTACAACATTTAAGTGGAACTTCATTGAAAGAAAAATGCTAATGCAGTGCAGACAATTATAGGCCTATTAAATTGACATGGTGTCATTTTTCCTAAAGGTAGCCTATATAAACAATTTAATAACTTCATATTCTTCATATTTAAATATGTCTGAAAGTTTCATCCTACCTGTGTCAGTTTGGACTATTTCATCTAGCCACTCATGTTTGAACGTTAGGCAGACCTTTTTCTGGGGCACCTGCTCTGCCTTTCTTTTCACCATGGTAGCCTATAGCTGCTGGAGCAGGGCCCGCCAAGAGAAGCCTAAACAGCGCCGGCCCTAGCTCATGTGGCGCTCTGGGCGAGCTTCAATCCTGGCGCCCGGAGGAGGACAGCGGGGGTGGGGGGTGCTAACGGAGGCAGAGCGCGAGTAGAGGTACAGAGAGCGCATGTCGAGAAACGGGATGCTGATTGGCCAAGAAGACTCGACACGTCACATCAAAGATCTTATTATTGCGGAGATGGCTCACTCCTATCTCAGAAACTCTGGCACAAAAAATATTTTTAACCCCTGAAAAGAAATCGTTTGTGCGGTCTGAACAATCTATTGCGCGGCCCCTTTGACTGGCCTGCGCGGCCGCGCACAGCTTAGAGGGAACACTGCCCTGAACGTGAGAGTGATAAAGGATTCAGTAAATCAGATAACATTCACATATGAAGGATAGATAAATGCCACATTGCATTTATAGATCTAATTTTGGAATGAATGCGGTAAGTTTTCCAGTTCAAAATGTTATTGCTTGCTTTCACTTGGCACCTTAAAAGTCAAACATAATAATAATAATGTACCCACACATAGCATACACTCAAAATGTATTCAAACGTAATGGGCTTAGTCACAGAAAAAATACTAGCTAATAAATAAAATTCCCCAAATCTAAGTAGTGAACAATAGCAGCAAAAATAAAAACGTATGATTGTGTATATGTGTGCAGGACATACATGTATAAACTCACATGCAGACCCAGATGAAAGGCCGGCTAGATAAAATACTTGCATCAATCAATTGTAATCTATGAATTTTCAACACCAACACAGCGAGAGAAGCTGCTGCTCAGCAACTTCCTGCCGGGACGTCAGAGAGAGCCGGCAAAAGGGCACAAAGACATAATGAGACAACCGGTATCCCATGTATAATTTATTGTGTTTGAAGGGGCAAGCTGAGAAAAAGACCTATCGAGCAAAGAAAAACAAACACAGGAATGAGTAAACAATAACATACTTGTTGAGTGAAGGAAAGGAGGAAATTGCAAAGTAATGTCAGGTCAGATGTCCTCTGATTGTGTGTTTGTGCTAAAGCTTCTACTTTTAACCTTTTAAAAACCAAACCCCCCTGCTGCAAATAATCACCTTAAAGTGCTTTTTTTCTAGACGGACCTGAAACCTTTTCATTTTTTTCTGTGTGTCATCTTCATTTACTCATAACCAGTAACATGTAGACTGATATTTACACATCTGAACAACATCTTACATGTGTAGCCTTGTATTATAACCAACAGTATTCAAATAGCCCTAGTGGCTGCAGAAATACACCCTTTTTAGTTTGGGTATGCAATTTCCGAGGAAAGTGCCTACATGATGGTCGTTTCCATCTGCTGTGCTCAAGAGGGAGAGAGATGCAAATAAAAACAACCTCACCGGTTAATATTCCCACAATCCTTTTGTTTCATCAATATACGTTGCAATTCTAGGTAAACTTTCTTAACTTTAGCTGAATGTGAGCAGAACAAGCAGATTCATAAAACACACAAACAAGGTATATGCTTCATGTGTTAAAGCTGCATTCTCTCTCCTGAACACCAGGGCCCTTTTTCTCGTACCTGGCTTACTGAGTTAGCGGGCTAATTGTCAGGATAAGATGACGTAGGTCAGGCTTTCTCGGTTTCTCGAAGCAAGCTTAGATAAATCACCATAGCAACACATCCAAAAATTTAAACCTGCTCCCGGGCAGGCTTACTGAAATTCACTGGATAAGCTGGCCACTCCCACGGACAAAAACGGCAGCTCCCTTCCTCATTGATGAAGGAGCGATATTAGTTATATTACTTTTATAGGGAGAGAGTTCTTTCAGATCGCCAGGATCCATCCTTTACATTATCATGACTTCCTGTACGCGGCGCTATAGATTTTGCCGGCAAGAAATAATTTATTTACGAGAGCTTCTCGAGCCGCGGACATTGATCACCACAGGTGCAGCTGATGGCCCGTCTCAGACATAGACTATCACCCGCTGCATGCCGTGCTGTTCTTAACTTTATTTAGCTCTTAAGAAACTTATGGATGTGTTGAAAGCACTCATAATTATATGACAGTGTTATTAGTACATCATACATATCATTATTGTAGAACATGATTAAGGTGATCGTGATGAGATTACAGAGAATCATACACAATTTATTTTCACTGCTTCAATTGATTGAATTTCTGATTATTATTACTGATCCGCCCATACACATATTCAAACTCATATACACATATATAGTACATGATTCATACGTGCATACAGTACACATATCCTCATAAGTATATATTTATTCGTAAATATAATCTGATTGATTTGGGTGATGAAGCACTTCAAATTAGCCGATACATTTTCTCAACACTGACGCATTTAACTTGTCTGATATATTTGCGAAGTTTATGTCTCGCAGTGGGCGCTGTTAAAGTTGCATCCACGGCAACAATGTTGCAAAAACGTTGGAATATTCGCAATGCGTTTGCTGTGAATGACTACGGTATTGACTTCCTCATATGCCTTCATGGTCATCTCCTGCGTCTCATGAGAGAAATAAAAAGAGGTTCATCTGAGTTTATTTGCCATTGTATAGAAGTCTAACCTTAGTGTGTTGAAGCTGCATTCTCTCTACTGTCCACCAGGGGGCGACTCATGAACACATGAAGCAAGCATATACTTCTATACAACCAGAGTAGTCGCCCCCTTCTGGTCATTAGAGAGAATGCAGGTTTAAGACATGAAGCATAGACTGTGTACTGTACGTGTGTCTACTGTACTTGTGTACTGTGCTTGTGTACTGTACGTGTGTGTACTGTACGTGTGTACTATACATGTGTACTGTACGTGTGGTACTGTACGTGTGTGTACTGTACATGTGTACTATACATGTGTACTGTACGTGTGGTACTGTACGTGTGTGTACTGTACATGTGTACTATACATGTGTACTCTGTGTGTCTACTGTATGTGTGGGTCCTGTACGTGTGTGTCCACAGTGTTCGATACCTTACCCGCTTGCGCAGGTTGCAGGTGAGGATGAGGTTGCGGGAGAAGGAGTTGGCAAAGGCGGTGTAAAACTCCAGCACCTTGAGCAAGGCCTCCCTCTTGATGACGTGGAGGTCGCAGTACGTCAGCGCTCGGACGTTGGCGCACGCATGCGCCAGCGCAGTCTCCTTCCAAAAGACGTCACCAAACACGTCGCCTTTACCTGAGGACACGAGAGATTTAAAAACAGATCAGCTGTTGGATGGAGGAGACACGGAGAAGGTGAACTAACCAGAGTCCTTTAGATTCACTTCATAGAAGTTTAGCTGTGTTTAGTTTAGCACAAAACGAACAGTAATATACTGTAAAACATTTAACGTGAACCTTCCGCCTCTCTGCAAAAAGCACACACACACCCTCACATCTTTTTCAGTCCCTAGCAACTGTTTTACCTGGCCAAGTCCTTAGCAACCAGAGCTGCTGATTTCACCATGCGCACCACGCAAGGAACAGCGAACACTTTCATGTAAACCTCCTATCTGCACTGTGTGCACTTTTTTATTTTATGTATTTGTTTATTATTATGTATTGGGTATCCTTGACAAATAGCATTCTTTTTTATTATTCTTAAAAAAGGGTATTTTTCTGATCGGAGATTTTGCTTTTCGGCCATTGATATATTTATATATATATTATTTTATTTTTACAGAGATGTTGCACCCTTGTGTTTTAATGTGATGAAAACAGTTGAATGAGCCAAGACGTAATTGAGAACAAATAAAAGTGGTGGTGCAGATGAGAGGAAAAAGGCTGGTGGTGGCATGTAAAGTCAGGGAAAACTGCAGTAAGAGGTTCTTGGAGCGCTGTGAGTAAAACTGAAAATGTCTGGGAGGGAGAAAAGAAAAAAGATCCTGAGAACACGAGAACCTTTCGACATAAAACGTGACATTTAAAGACAAGTCGCTCTGGGACAGTTTCATCCTGTCCATCAAAACAAGCGCATGCTTCACACTTTCGCTCAGTCAACTAAAATAAAGCAGTTGAATAGATTTTGCAGAACTCTAAGCCCTCTGATGGACCTGCTCGCTGGTTTCAAGTCCACTGCAGTCACCTGGACGCTTGCTCATCACCCGCCAGCAGAGATCCCCTCGTGCTCGCCACCCTCGTGCTCGCCACCCTCGTGCTCGCCACCCTCGTGCTCGCCACCCTCGTGCTCGCCACCCTCGTGCTCGCCACCCTCATCACCCTCGTGCTCATCACGCTCGTTCTCATCAATCTCAAACGCCCTTTTACACTTGTGAGCGTCTCCCGGGGAATGCCACAGTTGTTCCCACAATAATAATAATAATAATAATAATAATAAGAGGATGAAGAATTATAATTGTGAGCAGCATAAAAGATGTCGTATGTCGTCCAGAGCTTTTTTCAACTAAACGTCAAGTAGGTTTTAACACGACAGACCTGATGAAGCATGAAACAGAGAAATAGGGCAAGAAAATCTATATATTTTTTATAATATAATAATACTAACAGTAAACTTTATTTGGGGAGAAACTTCCATGCAAGAAATGCAGCACAAAGTGCTTTAAAAAAGGGAAAGCATGACCTAGAGGTGTCACAATATGCTGGTGTTGAGGATAACCGTGACATTTAAAAAGTGAAATGTTAATATCAAGTAAAAAAATTCTGCGCTTCTTAAATCATTTTATATAGAAACGGTTTCTCCCATCACTCATATTTTTTATGTATTTATTTGCCAAAAAGCACACAGTAAACAAAGTTAAAGATGAATTTGACTAAAAGCAATATTATTATCTCTCCCCCCAGTTTTTTTTATGAAATAGAAACCTTTTTTCTTTTTGACCGTAATCGTGTAGTGGAAATCTGATATTGTGAGAGCAATAGAATGAACATAAAAACAGCGATTGACTGTTGTAATAAATGGACAATATGATGGGAAATATGCAAATCAGTACGCATATTTGCACATATATCAATAAAAACACATCCATTCTCCTACTGTATTCTTTTATTTTCTACATAAGCGCTTGAGATTTGAATTTTTAGGATGAAAACTCAGAAAGTATTTCTCTTCGAGTGCACTCTTCACCAACCGGTGATGACTAAAATAGGAATAGAGAGTAAATGTGCTTCTACATCACTTTTCCCCCTGAAGAGATCCAGTTGCATTCTGGTTGTAACAGGCTAAAAACAGGTAAAATGGCGGCTAATAAGGACTCATATCTGTGTCGAACCTGTCACAAACCGTCAGCTCAGCAGTTTTTTTCTAAGCTGACCTGAATACGAGTCACAACACCCTGAGTAATAAACGTCACGCCATCGCTAAAATGCAGACAGAGTGTGTGTGTGTGTGTGTGTGTGTGTGTGTGTCTGTGTGTCTGCATGTCTGTGTGTCTGCATGTGGCGTGTGTGTGTCTGTGTGTATGCATGCGGCATGTGTGTGTTTGTGTGTGTGTGTGTGTGTGTATGTGTGTGTGTGTCTCTGTGTGTGTGTCTGCGTGTGGGTGTTTGTGTGTCTGCATGTGGTGTGTGTGTTTGTGTGTCTGTGTCTGCGTGTGTGTATCTGCATGTGACGTGTGTGTTTGTGTGTGTGTGTCTGTGTGTGTGTCTGCATGTGGCGTGTTTGTGTGAGTGTGTGCGTCTGCATTTGGCGTGAGTGAGTAACTCAGGGACTCGTCTTGAATGAACTCCCCAGAGATCCGCAGCTCCTCGCCAATTAGCAGTGTGGATGTTACCGCGGTCTCACAGGTCAAGGGTGGAGGAGGTGGTGCAACACTCACAGTGGGGTAATTGGAATCACAGCGGGAGGGCGTTGCGATAGGCTGGGCGGAGATGGATAAATGCAATGCTGCGAAGTGTTTGATGTATGCTGCTTCACACTGAATATGGCGTAGAAAAACACTTGTGTGTGTACTGACAAGCATAGACTGTATATAGGAAGTGGGCGTCACCCATTGGTTTGTGAACCGCCGTTATGAAGCCTTGAGTTCATCAATCAATGAACAGGAAGTTATCATATCTAGACTGAGGAGGAGTGACGTAGAGACTACCTGTCAATCACCTTGTAGCCCCGCCCTAAAGCATCGCCTAAATAAACGACATGCTGTATTGAAGAAGACTTGAAACAAGAGATTGAGACATAAACTCACGTTTACAATGTTTACTGAGAGAATAAATCAAGAGAGAAGTAGAGTCATTTATATAGACTTATATACAACCAGAGGTGTCGCCCCCTAGTGGTCAGGAGAGAGAATGAAGCTTTAACCCTTCAGGTAATTTTTGCGATTTTACATAATTTCTTAGATTGACCTTTTAAAGGCACTTGCAAATCAGATACATACCCATGTTTTACATAAAAAATTGCAGAACAATCTCAGCTCTCTATACTATGAGGCACCATTGTCATAAGGCAAAAGCGTAAAGAGAAAATATGACCCTGAAGCTGAAAAATATAATCTCGATTTTGGAAATTCTTCATATCTCTTGTGAAAACAGAGATAAACAAACTTTACTAAGGTGGTCAGACAGATTTGGTGCTTGACTTTGGTTTACCAAAGGTCTTAGGTTCACAAAAGCAGTGAAATATGAATAAAATGGTAGATACATGTAAATAAATGTCTAATACCAAATGTTGTATCATCATTTTTTAGAAATAGAAATGTGTTCTGTCACTACTTTCATCAAAATGAAAGAGTGACTGAGATCAAATGGGACTGAGGAATTATTTCATACTACAGACCAAGCTTCATAGAAAGTGTGCAAATGAAACATTTATATTACAACAGTTTTTGTTTTCAAAAAATGTGTACCATATACAGTGGCTTGCAAAAGTATTCATACCCCTTGAACGTTTCCACATGTTGGCACATTACACACCACAAACAAATATATTTTATTGGAATGTTATGTGAAAGACCAACACAAAGTGTCACACAATTGTGAAGTACAAAGAAAATTATACATGTTGTTAAATGTTTTTCACAAATAAAAAACTGAAAAATGTAGTGTGCAAAATTATTCAGCCCCCCTGAGTCAATACCTTGTGGAACCGCCTTTTGCTGCAATTACAGCTGCAAGTCTTTTGGGGTATGTCTCTACCAGTTTTGCACATCTAGAGACTGAGATTTTTGCCCATTCTTCTTTGCAAAACAGCTCAAGGTCAGTCAGATTAGATGGAGAGCGTTTGCGAACGGCGGTTTTCAGATCTTGCCACAGATTCTCGATGGGATTTAGGTCTGGACTTTGACTGGGCCATTCTAACACATGAATATGTTTTGTTTTAAACCATTCCATTGTAGCCCTGGCTTTATGTTTAGGGTTGTTGTCCTGCTGGAAGCTGAACCTCCGCCCCAGTCTCAAGTCTTTTGCAGACTCCAACAGGTTTTCTTCCAAGATGCTGGGTGGAGATACAGGCACTTTCCTGCCATTGGAAAATATCAACAGTTTGGTTTTGGTGGCATTCAAGACAAGTCTTAATTCAATGAGCTGATTTTCCACAAGGTTAAAAGCAATTTGTAAGTTGCCAAGGGCCTCGGCAAGAGTGGTGCCACAACAGTATATAACTATATACAAGGCAGAACAGCCTTCCAAAGCAGACAAAAACATAAACAATCCACAGATCTTTGAGAGTTGGCAAAAATCCTAAAAATCCACTAAAAAAAGAAAAAAAAAATTAAAACAGACAGACACCTGACAGAGACAAAAGGAGAGAGGGCAAGCTCAAATTGCGGCACCGGTATCTTGTACAGGCACTTCCTGTGGCACCGCTCAGTTGCCACAGTGCTGGAGGCACCTGCTGCGGTGCCGGAGGGAGATGCCGCGGTGCAGGAGGGAGGTGCCGCGGTGCCGCAGGCAGATGCCACTGTTCCGGAAGCTGCCACTACTTTAGAGGCAGCATTTCCGGTGGCACGTCTCATGTGCTGCGAGCTGCCACTACTTTAGAGGCAGCATTTCCGGTGGCACGTCTCATGCGCTGCGAGCTGCCACTACTTTAGAGGCAGCATTTCCGATGGCACGTCTTAGGTGGCGGGGCACTTACGAGTTGCCACTAGTTTTTGAGGCATCTGCCTGTGTTAGAGAGAGCGGTGCCGCAACTTGCTTAAGGTCCTGGAAGGTATATATTATCAGAGCTACCAACTCTCACGGTTTCGCCGTGTGACACATGCTTTTGCATGTTTTCACACGCACTCACGCCACACAACCAATTTCTCACGGCAAAAACAATTCTGATTTTGGACCGAGGCGCGTTCCTTCCAGCGCGCGTTCCTTCCAGCACGAGCTCGTTCCAGACGCGCATTCGTTCCAGGCGCGTGTTCGTTCCAGACGCGTTCTAGGCGCGCGTTCGTTCCAGGTGCGGGTTTGTTCCAGACACGTTTGTTCCAGACGCGTTCGTTCCAGGCGCGCGTTCTACCCAGCTTTTGATCTCCTTCTAATACCTAATTTTTTGTTATTTTATTTATGTCTTGATCTATTGTTTTGCTTTAAAAGGATACTGTTTAAGCACTTTATTTGTTGCACTTTTTTGTTTGATAATGAAAAATATTTTTCCCTAACTAATCTTGTGTCATTTTTTGCTGAACATAAATCATTAAGTGCTCTTAAGAATACAAGTATTAACAATATAGGTTAGGTTTCAGTCAAGAATTAGTTGAATACCATTGTAATCAACATGGCAATCAACCTACCTTGGTCAAATCTTAAACACAGGTCTATTAATTAGGCTATATTGTGGTACATAGACAGTCATTGAGGCACAACAATAGTTTTCTGGTTGAATGTTTAGTCTAGAAGGCCGCTGTGGCAGGTATTTGTGGCCACAGCTGTCATCGCTGCAGAATAGATTCAGAAGATGTTTTGGCAACTGCCTGCCACTATTTGTGGCTTCTGGTGAGATGCACAGATGCACAGTTTAAGGATGTCAGTCGTTTTGCATTCATTTGCAAGGTTCTTTATCATTATTTTTAACAAGGCATCCAATACACGTACATTGTACATTGTCCCTCTTGAACAAATAAAAAGAAAATAAATACAGTTTGTAACAGAAAGGGAAAATTAAGAGCACAGAACAGCCCTTTCTCTTTCACCAGGGCAACTCAAGGTTGTGATTCCATCCACACCTACTGTCTGCTGTACTGTTGAGAGTGTTGGAGGGAGACACTGAGCCCCATTAGAAGCCCATTGGTAGTAATGCTTAAGAAGATTAAAAAGCAAGGCCAATTAAAAAAAAGAAATATTTACTGTTTTAAATATTAAAAAAAAGTTGTTGTGAACAAATGTCATTATCTCTACATAAAGTCATAAAAGACAATGACAAATAAGCATATTCAAATGTGGAACATAAACTAATAATGTTTGATTTCATATAATTTACAGGGTGGCAGTGCACATATCATTAATATTACTACTAATAATTAGTATTAGTTCTGTTACAGTAGGATATTATGGATTGTATTCATTATAATAATACAAACAAGCTTAAAAGTCTTTCTTTTGAGTTTAAACCAATGAATAAAAACCTACCTAAAACGTATATTTCTTCTGATCCAGAGAGATTAAATTAAAAAGAGAGATTAAATTAATAAATGCATTATTTAAAGACCAATAAAGACTTTGTACATAACTTGTAAATGCATACCTGGCTTATATCTCAATTATAGCACAGTCAATTATTTGTCTTGGTCTGATTTAGTAAGGAGTTAAAAAATTAAAGTTAAAATTAATGGCTTGATTAAAATTGACAAAAGAATATAAACTATTATGAAGGCTGTATGACATTATTCACATTACAATACTTAAGTCAAACCAAAAAATGAATAGTCCTACATAATAAATATTAGATTTGGTTGGAGAAATATGAATGATGAGTTAAATTAGACAAAGAGGCAGATCTTTTCAATAGATATGCAATAGCCAGAATACCAATCTTTAATTTAATCATTTATTTAACCAATATCAAAACAGAAAATGAATGAACGGCTATGCTAACGAATTACATTGCACAGTGGATTTATAAATTCAGAAAAAAAACATTTTAAAAGAGAAACATACCTGCATGTGTTTACTCCTGACAAAAGCGCTCACACAAAGGTAAACTCCCTCTTGTGGCCAAATGGGTCAATAACACTCATCTTCAATATGTGCAGAAATACTGGTTTCAGAAGAAAACCTTGCAAATGAATGCAAAAACCACATGATGGAAATGCTACTTCTAGGGAGTACAACATTGACTACTGACATCCTTAAACTATGCATCTGGCATCTCACCAGATGCCACAAATAGTTGTTTTTATTTGTATTTGATTATTGTTTATTCAAGTGTAAAAATATTGTACATGGTTGTGGCAAGCTGCCACAAAAACTAGTGGCACCTCTAGTTGCCACTAGTTTTTGTGGCAGCTTGCCACAAAAACTAGTGGCACCTGATGCCTGGTGCCACAGGAAGTGCCTATACGAGGTGCCGGTGCCACGATTAAGTTGTGGCAATGCCACAAAGTTGTGGCAAGCTGCCACAAAAACTAGTGGCACCTCTAGTTGCAACTAGATGTTGTGGCAGCTTGCCACAAAAACTAGTGGCACCTCTAGTTGCCACTAGATGTTGTGGCAAGCTGCCACAAAAACTAGTGGCAACTAGAGGTGCCACAGGAAGTGCCTATACGAGGTGCCGGTGCCACGATTTGAGCTTGCTCCTACTGGACAAAAGACATGCTGCCATCTTGGAAGGGGGGGAGGAGCCATACTCTTTCCATTTCCGGATAATGGATTGAACAGTGCTCCGTGACATGTTCAAAGCTTGGGAAATCTTGTTATAGCCTAACCCTGTTTTAAACTTCTCCACAACTTTATCTCTGACCTGTCTGGTGTGTTCCTTGGACTTCATGGTCTTGTTTGCTCCCCAATATTCTCTTAACAAACCTCTGAGGCCGTCACAGAACAGCTGTATTTGTTTTTGTATGTATTTGAGATTAGATTACACACAGGTGGACTCTATTTAGTCATTCGGTCAACATTCAATCATTCAGCAGTCATCAGGCAACTTCTGAAGGCAATGGGTTGCACTCAGAGAAAAGGGGGCTGAATAATTTTGCACACTGCACTTTTCAGTTTTTTATTTGTGAAAAAAATGTAAAATCATGTATAATTTTCTTTGTACTTCACAATTGTGTGACATTTTGTGTTGGTCATTCACATAAAATTCCAATAAAATATATTTATGTTTGTGGCGTGTAATGTGACAAAATGTGGAAACGTTCAAGGAGTATGAATACTTTTGCAAGCCACTGTATATGAGTCAAAATATTGTGGCATCACAAGGGGACAGGTAGTGGAGGGGCACTACAAAATGGCCGCCAGTGCAAGAACTACATCTCCCAGCCTGCCTCACGCTCACCCAGCTGCTTAAGGCACCTGATTGAGGCAGGGCTGGAAGACTTAAGAGAGAGCACTCCAAAGAGGGTCAGCTCCTGTTACAGGCGCAAGAACACACAGAGGAGGGGGCGGAAACAAACAGAGTTTGGCGGATCTAACAGCAGCGGATTCTTTTTTCTGCACCGTTTGTTCGCGAAGATCTGAATATTTAAAAAAAGTAAACACTGTCAAAGCGCAGATCCCGTCTGCTGTTTCGGAAGTGTTAACACATGAAGCATAGACTTCTATACAACTAGAGGAGTTGCCCCCTGGTGGTCAGGACAGATAATGCAGCTTTAACACATGGATCATACACGTCTATACAACCAGAGGAGTCACCCTCTGGTGGACAACAGAGAGAATGCAGCTTTAACACATGAAGTATATACTTCTATACAACCAGAGGAGTCGCCCCCTGGGGTCAGTAGCCGTCAAGCTCCTGAAGTTCGCGGATGAAACCACCCTCATTGGACTCATCTCTGGTGGGGACGAGTCAGTCTACAGGTGGGAGACTGACCACCTGGAGACCTGGCAGCCAGAACAACCTGGAGCTCAACGCTCTGAAGACAGTGGAGATGGTTGTGGACTTCAGAAAGAATGTAGCCCCACCCGCCCCTCTCACCCTGTGTGACTCCCCCGTCGACGCTGTGGAGTCCTTCCGCTTCCTGGGCTCCATCATTTCCCAGGACCTCAAGTGGGAGCTGAACATCAGCTCCATCACAAAGAAGGCCCAGCAGAGGATGTTCTTCCTGAGGCAGCTGAGGAAATTCAACCTGCCAAAGAAAATGATGGTGCAATTCTACACTGCTATCGTTGAGTCCATCCTCTGCTCCTTCATCTCCATCTGGCATGCTGCAGCCACTGCCAAGGACAAGGCCAGGCTGCAGCACATCATCCGCTCTGCAATTTGCCGTCCATCCAGGACTTGTTCGCTTCCAGGACTCTGAAGCGAGCCAGGACGATTGTGGCTGACCCCTCTCACCCTGGACAAAAACTGTTTGAGTCCCTTCCCTCTGGCAGGAGGTTAAGGTCCATCAGGACCAAGACCTCCCGCCACACCAACAGTTTTTTCCCGTCGGCAGTCAGGCTCATAAACAGAGCCCAGGTCCCCCACTGACTGATTCTGTCACCCCAGGACTTTTTTTCGAACTATTTTTCAGACTATTTTTCCACCCCAGGACAATTTTTCTTTCTTTTCTTTATCCTTACCGGTCACCCCCCTGCACACTTCATATTTAAACACTCATGCCACTTAAAATACACTTACATTAACGTTATCTGTTTGTCTGAGCACTTTATCTTATACTTGATTTAAATATCATTGCACTGTTGTTGTCGTTAACTGTTGATTGTTGTTTGTCTCGTCTAATGTTTCATGTCTAATGTATGCACCTTCCGCCTAACAAAATTCCCCGTTTGTGTAAACATTCCTGGCAATAAACAGATTCTGATTCTGATTATATTCTTATACTTTATAATATATATACTTACTTTACTTACTTACTTTAATATATATATATATATATATATATATATATATATATATATATATATATATATATATATATATATATATATATATATACACTTTCAGCCGGTGTGCTGCTGTTGCCCCCATATCTTGGGAAAAACTGAGCAAGCGGAGAAAGTTATCCAGTGGCCGTGACACTCATCCACCAACAGCAGCATTCAAAGGTCCTTATTGGATTAGAATAACTACTATTGGCATCCACCCACATTTGAATTATTATAGTCGTTCCACACTCTGCACAAATATTGTCCCTGCCACACAAAAATAGTTACTTTGCAATATGTCTGACATATTTTTTTTTTTCCAGTTTCAGACATTAACTGATGAATGATTAATGAGTTGTAGGAGAAAAAAAAGTAAAGAAGTTTAATGAGTCCTTCTGTTCTCAACCATAGGAACTCTTTATCTGCCTAAAAGTCCCAACATGATCAGCAGAGTGATATTAATCATAACCACTTATGCTAATGAGATCATTAATTAAGATAACTGATGTATTAATCATGCTTCCGTGTCTTGTGTCTGCAACATATGGGCAGTGCTTCCCTCGGGAGGAATACAAGATTTATCTTATATGAAGATTCAGACCACTAGTTAATACGCAACAATCTGTTTTGTCATGCTCATGAAAAGCAGCATTTTACAAGAATTCCTCCATTTAAAAAAGACTTTCATCGTCCTCCTTAACCTCCCTTTAATCGATTCCTCCTCTAATGCAGTCCACATCTCAACAGCCCCACTCTGATTCTTATTACTGGATTCTTGTAATAAAGCCAGACTCGTATGTAGCTGCGGCCTCATCTCCTCCTGTTCACCGCCGACGTATTGCTTGCCGGGGCGAGAACATATTGCTTTGTGAATAAGAAGGCCCGACTGAATTCCCCTTCTCATAACCAAGCATGAATAATTGATTAAGAAATTAATCAGCTCATCATTTTTGGCAAAAACAAAAAAGAGAAAAAAGGGTGCGAGTGAATTTCTCTGGAGCCGGAGCAGAAATCATCAATAGATAATGTGTGGTCGTCTCTTCATCCTGCTGGGCGGTCACAACAATTCATCCAACCTTAGAAACAGACGACTTTCAACAAAAAAATAAACCTACTAAAGAAACCGATGAAGTGAGAAGTGAGAGGAAGCCGAAGGGGGAGAGTGATTGAATATTTCTTTTGTATTATCTAGCACATTTAATAGGGTATAATGGATCGTTTAAGAGATTCAAGACATTCTAGCCCTCAAACTAATATAACATTCATACCATGATATTAACCAGTTTAATAGCCCGATTGATCCAGCTGGTTTGGATTTGAGTGGTACTTAAGGCAGTGCCGGGTCATTCTCACATTTATATAAATCACCTCCCATGAGGAGTGCAGGGAAAATATCTCACCAACAAGATGCAAAAACTAACACCTCAAAAACAACCCCCTGAAACTCTCCAATATATCTCAAATCATGACAAAGAACAACAAGATAATGATGATAATATTTCTACATGTTTAACTTTGATACACTTTGACAATAGACCCTTCCTTAACCTCTTAGCAGTCCTGTAAATATTTGCCGAAAAACACCTATCCAGGGGGGTATTCTTCGTACCTGGTTCAACAAAGTTGATCAAATGTCCTATTATCCATCGTAAATTAGCGAGATGATTGACATCAGGCTTTCCCGGTTCTTCAAAGGTTGACCCGCCCTCAAACAGTCTCATTCATTCTCACCAAACGTCAGTCATCTGGATAAATGCGCGTGCCCGCTCCTCTTCAAAAGGGGGATGAGTCGAACACAGATTGCATGATCTTCAAACGCGACAATGGCAAATAAACTCTGAGAAAGAGTGTCTCTTTTCTCCGTGGAGGAGCAGGAGATGATCAAGACTACATATGACGAATTTAAGTTCATAATCATGGCAAAGTCTAATGGTGCGTTCACATCCAAAGCATAGCGAATATCCGCAATACTCCCTGTTTGTGAACACAGCATAACGGTGCCTCCGCTGGTCGGGCTAGAGTCACATAAGCATCGCAAAATATCAAGTTAAATGCAGAAGTGTTGGTAAAATGTAATTTGAAGTGCATCATCACCCAAAACAATCAGATTATATTTAAATGTGCCTGCTGGCGAATTAATATATACTTATGAGGATGTATGTACTGTATGCGCGTATGTATCATATATGTGTATATACATGTAGATTACCATATAACTAGGAGTTTGAATATGTGTATGGACGGATCAGTACCATAATCATTTTCTACAATAATGATATGTATGGTGTACTAATAACACCGTCATATAATTATGAGTTCTTTCAACACATCCATAAGTTTCTGATTGTCTGCCTGTTGTGATCAATGTCCGAGAAGCTCTCGTGAATAAATGATTCCTCCCCAATGTTTCCTCTGTTTCCCTGTCCTCTTATCTCCTGTGTGTTTCTACCCTGTCTGTCTGTCTGTCAACAAGAAGGCGTGGCCATCTCTTCCTCCTCCTCCTGGTCGGTGGCTGCAGGAGCAGCTGGCAGCAATATGCAATCAGGAGACTACTCTATTTTAACCTGGGTCTTCCTGCCAGTCATGGCCAGGTAGTTTCGTCACCATAGTGGTAGCGACCCATTCAGGCAGCCTTGTTTTGTCCCGTAAACTTGATTCTTGGTTCCTGCTCACCCTGTTCCTTTTCGTCCTAGCTTTCCGGAATCCCCGCCTGCTCACCCGCTGCCGGATTCAGCACCTGTCCTGCTCACTTTATATTTTTGTTTAGTGTAAATAAATCCTTTTATTTTTCCACTTCACCTGTGACTCCTATGTGCTGCATTTGGGTCCACGTTCCGCTTCCCGGTCATAAGAGAACAATCTGGACAAACAGATGGACTCAGCAGACAAGGAGGCCTTTCAAGAGACAGTTTCCAGTTATGGAGATTTGTTGAGCCGACACATCAGGTTTTACAAGGACTTATGCAGGCCTTCGGAGTTCAACTCTTGCAGATTGGAAGGAGTTTGGAGACCATCACTCTGCCTGTTCTGCCTGCCCAGCCTGCTCTGCCTCAGGTAATCAAGGAAACGCCTGTCCCACCACCTGAACCATATGTGGGAGATCTGGGGAGGTGCAGAGGATTCCTCCTCCAGGTTTCACTGGTATTTGCCCGACAACCTGTCACCTTCGCTTCTGATGAATCTAAGGTATCGTATGTTACAGGACTATTAAGAGGAAGAGCATTAGACTGGGCTGAGGCTTTGTTGGGAAGTGGAGGGGTCAGTATTGTTACCTATGCTTGTTTCATGAAAGAATTAAGCAGTGTTTGACCATCCTGCTTGTGCTGGAGATGCTGCTAAACGTTTGCTCAATCTAAGACGGAACCAAAGAAGTGTGGCGGATAACTTGGTGGAGTTCCGGATTGTGGCAGCGGAGTCCGGATGGGGTGACAAGGTGTTACGAGGAGTTTTTCTACACAGCTTGTCAGAACAACTTAAGGACGAACTTGCTGTTCGTGATGAGTCTGACTCACTGGACGTGGTGACTAAACTGTTGGGATCATCGCCACCCGTTTTTCTTCGGCAATTTCATTGGCTATACGAAACGCCTGTCATCCGAGCCGTATGAAGGGACAGGCTTGATCCACGTAAGGAAAGCGAGGCTGACCCTGTTCAACGTAGGCTACATTACCCAACTGTCAGAGTCTGTCAGTCCGGACATAAAGCTCCTATTGGTAAGTGGGGATTAGAACGGGTAGATTTCGGCGGACATTTTGGTGGTCAGTTTTCATCTGTGCTCATGCAAACTTGCTTTGCAAGTAAAAACACAGGCCGTTTATCAATATGCGTTCTCTGTACTTGTGGATTCGTGAAACGTCATCAGTAGCAGCCAAAGTACTGTTCCAATTCAAAACTCCACTTCTCGCCAATCACAGTGAAAATGCCCGGATGTGACTTGATACCCCCCACCCCCCCCCCATTTTACTGCAGATGCATCAGAGCAGCCTTGAGCGTACGAGAGAGCCAATATCCCAGAATGCATTTCGCACCAGCAAACGGAACAATTGCAGATGAGAACTCATAACTGAAAGTTGACATTCTCTGAATACTACCGTTGTTGTCACAAAATGTAATTTTAGGATGTTTTCAGGCGAGAAGTTAGTTGTTTAAGCATCAAATCTGTGGTCGGTTTGTCAAGACTCAGCCTACTTAAAAAGATACGCCGACGGTTTGAGGTCCTACTCGCGGAACCGGTGAGCCCCGTCAGCACCGGGCGGTAAGCGCTCTGCTGCCCGCCGAGAGCAGCCTGATCTGGGCAGGACTTTTTTTAAATGATCCGCTGGCTCCGACTTCTCCGTAGCGGTTATACATGAGATATAATTCTGTTTTGAGGATCTAATGAGCAATCTTTATTATTTATTCACAGTAACGTTACATCAGTTTGACTGAGGGAAAGGTTAAGATTTATAACTTAAGATTCAACTTTTACTTTGAACCACTTACTTTTGACTGAATTGTTTGCAATTATCCATCCATCCATTATCAGCCGCTTATCCGGGGTCGGGTCGCGGTGGCAGCAGGTTCAGCAGGCCGACCCAGGCTTCCCTCTCACCCGCAACACTTTCCAGCTCATTCTGGGGGATCCCGAGGCGTTCCAAGGCCAGCCGGGAGATATAATCCCTCCAGCGTGTCCTCGGTCTTCCCCGGGGTCTCCTACCAGTTGGACGTGCCTGGAAAACCTCTAATGGGAGGCGTCCAGGAGGCATCCTGACTAGATGCCCGAACCACCTCAGCTGACTCCTTTCGACACGAAGGAGCAGCGACTCGACTCCAAGCTCCCTCCTGATGTCCGAGCTCCTTACCCTATCTCTAAGGGTGAGCCCGGCCACCCTGCGGAGGAAGCTCATTTCGGCCGCTTGTATCCGAGATCTCGTTCTTTCGGTCACAACCCAGAGTTCGTGACCATAGGTGAGGGTTGGAACATAGACCGACCAGTAAATGGAGAGCTTCGCCTTCCGGCTCAGCTCCCTCTTCACCAGGACGGACCGGTACAGCGCCTGTTTTATTGCTGCAGCCGCACCGATCCGTCTGTCGATCTCCCGCTCCACCTTACCCTCACTCGTGAACAAGACCCCGAGATACTTGAACTCCTTCGCTTGGTTGCAATTATGTGTATCTATATAAAATACATATTTATAAAGACTATATATCTGTTATTTTGAGTGTGTGTGGGTTTACCGTATACTGATGTTCACATGTTAAAGATGCTATTCAGTTATATTAGAGCCAAGTAGGTAACCAATGAAACTGTGCAAAAGACTTGAAGTTCCAAAGAGGGATTCATAAATATTTTGGGGTTTGTTAATATTGCGTAGTATCTCTTGATAATGTCTTTAATAAGGGATATGCATGCCATTTTGTTTTTTGTATATGCCTAATACCAAACTGTGTTTTCAAGGCAGTTAATGTATCTTGGGTGTGTCAAAGTTAAAGAACTGTTTAAGAAAGCGTAAAATACAATACCAACACAAGATAAAGGACTAGATAAGAGCACATACCTTTTATTTGACTACCTAGATTCAATTGGAGGCACCCACAGTTAATTCAGTTTTTAGAATAAGAGAGCAACAGTTGTAGGAACCATTATATTCATTTATAAAAACGGGTCATAGCGCCATCACTTTTAAAACTGTACCCAGGACCCATAGTACTACTACACCTAGCAGATTCATATAATACTATATAGCTACATGGGACAGTGTTACATAAATAAACAATACACTATCTATACACTGATATGTGTGGCTGTGAAACAAGTGCAAAAAAAAGCAGGGTTGGTGAAGTCATCAAGTCAGCTGCTGTTCCAATTGCAGAAAGACTGTCCTGCGTCCTCCCGTCCTTGAGAGTTTGGACTCCCAAGTCCAAACTCCAAAAGTACACAAGTCTGTACTTAGCGTACTTGGTATTGAGGAACGGCCATAGATATTGTTTCATATTTTCCAGCTGATATGAAATGATGCAACACCAGTTTGTGGTTATTTATGATTCTAATCGCGTGTTTTGGACTAAATCTTTCATGGGATTTTTTTTTTTTTACGACGCAACAACGCCGTTGTTGTTGGAATGTTATCGATTTATGGATCAGTATGAGGCGTCATCAGTGAGTTGCCTGGATTTTGCTATCGTTTTTGTTTGTTGTTGTATAGCTCTGACAGCTTGACGGAGAAATTTAACTTTGTTTAGTTGTTTCTTAACCTCATCAACCCTGACCCTAGGGCTGACCTAGGTGTTCTACAGCTCATATGACCTTGATATGAATACCAGCCCCTATTGTCATTGATCTCTAAAGAATCAGCAACTCCTTGCCTTTTTTAAAAAAAATAATATTCATTATTTATTTTCTGCATAAATATGGTCAAGAGTCTGCTCAAAAAGTGGCTCCTCGATCGCTCAGTCTTTTTTAAATTGTATTGTTGGTGCCTTCCCATCATGCCCCAGAGTAATACTGCACCTCTTCAGAAAGATTAAGACCTAAAGCATCCAAATCTGCAATATTAATCACAATAAACACAAGCAATGACTTTTTTCTGCCTTCCCAGTCCAAAAATCATGTTTTTCGGTTCAGAAATAGAAAAATTAGCAACTTTGACCTGAATCTTGCTCACACCATGACGTTGTGTACTTCAAATGACCGTCTCAGTCAGCCCATGTCATCTGACACAGTTTAAGATGAGTCTGAGGCCCTGAGGTTTCTCTTCTCATAAAGGTTTACAGTACTTTAGCCGTTTAAATGTATTAGATCGGACTTGCGGTTGTTGATCTTGAAGCGTTTGAGTTTTTTAAAACTCACTTCCGCATTTTCAAAAAATCTGTAAAAAAAAGCTCCGCATTGGTTAAGCCCAGCCTCAGTAAACTTTGCCAACTGACCTGCAGGAATGAGCCTTAAAACCATCAACCAACAGCGAACGCGCCACTGGCGGATTTCAAAGAGTTTAAAGGAGATGATTAAGTGTTCTCACTAGAACACTAGTCCTTCTTTATCTTAGCTGATCAGAAGTGAAGTCATGTGACTGTGGTGGAGTTCCAGACTAACATGAAGTCATGTGACCGTGGCGGCGCTCCTTTTATAGCTGCTAACGTTAGCATCTTAACACTTCAAACATCATAACAGTGGTGTTTAATTGTGAAGAATATTTCTGTAATAACCTAAAATTCAAAGGAAGAATCCCTTTTGGCTTTTTGTGGAGGGAACCAGTGATGCTATCTTCCTGTTGAACAATAAATCATCCCTGGAGCTCTCTATTGATCATCATTCATAAAAGCATGTCGCTCTGACCTTTTGACAAATTGATCTTGAGTTACGCCAGTGGTGGGCAGTCAGGGCCTGCTAAGCCTTCTCTGCTGGCCTAAACAGAATCACAAAGTTTAGTTTTTGTTGTTGCTATAATTAAAGGTTATAGATATTTCATAGTTTAATTGTTTTTCACAAATGCACTACATGTATTATAATTTTTCCCGATTAGCTTATTTTATCATTGCACATCTGCTGTGTTCCTCTGTTGCCTTGCCTTCAGCCTTGAGCTTGAGCCTGCTGTATGGCGCGGTGCAGCCGCTGGTTAACAGCGCTCATCCAATTACATTTCACTTCTGTATGAACTCAAGAGCTGATTAAACTATATGAGAAGGCCTCCTAGCATCTGTTTTGCCACACGGCCCGTGTGACCATTAACGTGCGCTGTGATTGGTCAGTACGCTGAACCACCTGTTGCTGGAACTGAAGAGCACAGAAACTGGTGGGGGCGCGATCAGCTGTTAAACTAAACCGCAGGCGTCGGTACCAAGTCGACGGCCCGCCACTGAGTTACACGCATTTTCTTCCAGCTGTCAGTCGGTACAACCAACCAATGTCGCCATTCTTTTGACAACAACCACAGGACACAGTCAGCCTGGTGGATGATGGGAAATGAGAGGGTTATTATTACTCATGAGTATCCACAGGATTGCCTTGTTACTGTGGGGAAATAATTGTGTTTTTGTGGGTTCCTCCACGCCACTTGTGTGTGTATTATGTCAGAGTGTGCGATGTCGTGTGTGAGTTTGTTTATTCCCTCAGATACTTTATTGTCTTCTCAAGAGGAAACTCATTTTCCTCAGCCGGTACACAGAGACATTAAGGAGCCGTAATAAGAAAATACATACTGGCAATCCTACATATACCGTCGCTGCTCGTGTGTGTGTGTGTGTGTGTCCGGATGCCATCGGACACTAATGAGAGCAGAATGTGTTACCGCCTCGGGGAGCAGCCTCACTCCTCCGCCTCACTCCTCAGCCTGGGGAAATCAGTGGCTTTAAAAACTGCAATCGAGGAGGAGGGCACACTCTCCCATCTTCTTCTTCCTCCAACATCTCCTGAGCCTGCCTTTGCCCCCACTCCACCTCCTCATTCTTTGGGAGAATTTGATAGAGAATCAATCTCTTCCTCCATCCTCCTAACCTTTCCCATCTCGGTTTCCTTCTATTTTCTCGTATCATCCTTCGCTTGCAAGTCACCTTTTTTTTCAACAATCTGTTCATTCTACTGAGTCAGCTCCCTAAACTTATCTCGTTCCTTCCTTTTTCTCCTTTCTTTCATCAAAACCTCCTCTTCCACAAACTTAATGTGTTTGGGAAAATGAGAAAACGATCACTTGACCTGCTGAGAACCCAAAAATGTTCCTGCCTCATCAATATCCTCTTCTCCCCCTCCCATCTTTTTTTTTTGCTTCCCCTACTGTGCTCAGCAACTGCTCGTGTATGTGTGTGGTCTGAAATTAGCCCCCGCCACCTAGCGTGTGATTGGATAGCGCTGCATGCCTGCTCGTTACTGTATAAACTGACCAACTAGCTCAGTGCGTTGCGCACTGAAATGCACTGATTGTATATTTTTAGCATTTGGGTAGAAACATTCATGTAGGATGCAAGATACGGTGTAATTCAATCACTGGAATGCACCACATACATGATGTTTGTGTGTGAACCTATCAACACTGAATGACATCAGACCTAACATTTTATTTCTTCATTGAGCGCATTGATTTCAAAAGTGGCAGATCAAATGATGACTGAAAATAGAGACAAGCAAAAAAGTTAATTTAAAATGTTTTATTTATGTACAAAATATGTATATTTAACTATGTCGCTAACAAGAAAACGTATTGAACTAACCCTAACGTATAATAACCCTAACGTATTGAAAAATTGCTTGATTTACAAAAAACAATGAGCAACTAAGATGAAACAAAAGAAAAATAACAAACTCTTCAGCCACGCTATAGAAATCCTGTTTATGCACGAAAACAATTAAAACTAACTCTTGGGAATGATGAAGGGAATTTAACAAGAAAAACTGAGAGGACTCGTTGTTTCCCAAACCAAAGCGGTTCATCTGCAGTACGTCTGTTTGGGACATTTTCAGCTCATTAGACACAGTAGACCAGGTATGCATAACTCAGCACACCAATATGTGCTCATTTGAAAGCCAAAATGAATGCTAAACATGAAAATACTTCCAATTATGTTGCCAAATTGTACTGCAAGACACGATCTCTCTCCAGAAAGAACTCCGTTTTTATTGTAACCACTGATGTGCTTTCAAGGAAAAACCTCAGTCTTTCAAATCCCGCAGAAAAGATGACGTTCATCTTTGAATGTCTCCTTATAATACAGCTAAAAACGTGACGGCTTTGAAAAAAAAACAACTTTCTTTTCAACTTTCAATCTTTTTTTTTTTTTTTTTTTTTATATTTCCCCCCCGGTTAAAATAGTTTTTCCAAATGAACAAAACATTTGCCCTGAATTTAGCTCCATACACGGCCGTAGTCCACACATCAAAGGTTCGTATAATATTTAACCAAAAGTTACTCCTCTTTTCATGCATTTGCCAACACGAGTCAGTAACCCGTGTCAATTTCAGGCTTGTAACATGCACACAGTATTTTATTAAATACATTTTAAGGCAACAAAACTACTTTGTTGGTTTTGCAAAAGGTCTTTTTTGGGGTTAAAACTACTATGGAAGTGCTGTTGGTGTGAATAAATCGATCATGATTACGTGGATAACATACAAAATAATTTCGGGGATATATCTACGGCGTAATACGTTTTGTAGGTATTACTACAAAATGCTGTCTGAGACCAGCCGGGCGGAGTGATGGCGGGAGGAAAAGAGGAAGACACAGGACTTTCACCCTAGCGAAAATTACGTAAATTACACTGCATCCGCAACATAGTCACAAAGGTTCTTATTTTAACCATAACCACAACCTTTTTTTTCTCAATCTTACAAAGTTGCTTTGTTGCGTCAACCTAACCAAGTTGCTTTCCGTGAAGACGGAAATTTCTTATGAAAGACATTGTTTGCATCCGACGAACTGAAAGTCCAAAACAAACGTGTTTAACGAGTTGAGAGTGAGACCTTGTTGTCTCCTCACATGCACTCTCTCCTCTCATGCACTCTCTCCTCTCTCTGGTACTTTTCTCTCCCTCCTCTCAACTATTATCCTTCCACCACCTTTTTCTCCTCCCTCGCGCTCTCCCTGTTGAGACTATAATCAAACAGCAGCCTTGTTTTCCTGCCGGAACACAAACTGCAGCCGGAGACATTGTCGTTTAATGACGGGAACATTTTGCTTTGGCAACAACTTACAAGCTATCCAATTAGTAGGTTCTCCAACATGGAGTCTGTGGACCCTGATGGTCCTTGAGAGATGTTCAGGGTTCATAGAAAATAAGCAACCTGTTGTCATTCAGCTGGCCTCTCCTCAACCGATGCATTCTCACCGTCAAACTTGTTTCACGAAACACAATCTTTTAATTTCAATACATTCTCTAATAAAATGTGGCACTTAGATCATGGCTATATCCCATATAATCTCAATAAATCCAAAATGACAATCCTAACATGCAGATTTCTATGAGGTTATACGTCTGGCATTGGTCATCATCTTAGTTTATCTTTCCAGCATGTTAACCTTTGCTAATTAGCATTGGACACAATGATGAGGTTTCACCCTCTGCAAACTGAAATGTCAGTATCAAAATTCAATTAAATCTTATTTTCAGAGCCCAATATCACAAATCTCTTTGCTCGGACCCTCGCATCGTTCAATGTAACACTCCCCCCAAACACTAGTTAAGGATGAAAGAAAAGAAGTTTCCTCAGCATTAAAACCCATCGGTTGCCACATTCACCGCTGAGCCATTCTTTATCATCTGCTCCATTTCATCACATCAAGGTGCCGTTAATGAAACTTGTCACTTCCTGCAGATGTTTAGCAGCTCCCAGAGGATGCTGCTCCCCTAAGGGGCGCTGAGGTCTTTTGATATGAAACAGACTCTGCACCAGCAGCAGTAAACTGACAAATAACATCAAATACACATTTACATTACATTTAATTTAGCTGATGCTTTTATCCAAAGCAACTTAGAATAAGTGCATTCATGAGTACAAACTCAGAACAACAAGAATCAAAAAACAAAGGCCTGAAAGTATAAAAAAAAAAAAATGTTTTAATGCCTGGGCTCTAATATATATTTGTATTGAAGAGGGTTGATGGTACAAAACTATTTGGAAATCCTTGATGAAGTAAAGAAATGACATAAAACGTGTGATGAATGAATTTAAAAAGAGGCTGTAAGATCTTTGATGCAGTTTCCAAATATCTGTCTGCAAACTATTTAAGCCTTCTTTCATTTGCACAAAGGCCGTATGAAGTGAAATAGTGCATTTTGTAAAGCACTAAATTGTTAAACGTTGAAGATTGTGTGAATATTGTCCAGTGGCAGCTGGTTTGTTCACTAATGTTATCGTTCCTCAACCGGAGACGGATAGACGCTTCTGAGTCTCTGCAGGATGGAGAGGAAGCTTCTTGCAGTGTGACATTGATGATTGACGATGAAATGCAACAGAATTACAGGCACAACGTGGAGGAATTTTTGAAAAAAAAAACGTAATAAAACGAGAATTTAAAGTAACTTTGTTTTTTGCGATTATATTTTTCTTTACTTCACGTTCTTTTATCATTTGTATTTCTCCATTTTGTCTATTTTCACAGATTATAAACTGCAGTTGATTCTCACTATTTGCTACAGTGGATCTTTGGCTCTCACATAATGGATCACTATCTTGCATGCCAGCAACTAGCATCATAATAAGCAGATCATAATCCTGCGACAATCTGTGGCTGCAGCCATTTCTATGGGTCCTGTCCTTTGTGACCATCTTCCATGATAATGTAACACTGATTTATTAAAGATAATATGGTCTATCTTCAAGAAAATACAAAATGTATGGATTTGCAATTTATTTTATTATTGTATAAATTAAAACTGATGTTTCAACCAACTGCAGAAGGCTGCAAAAATAGAGGGCAATGGGGCTTGGCACCATCCATCTTGAGCCACAAAAAAAAAAAAAAAAAATATTATAAAAAATATAATTATATGAATAAATTATACACATTGTCAATATTTGTGTTTTTGAGCTATGGAATACACCCAGTAATATCTGTAAAATAGGATATCTGCGCCAAATAGGATATCTGCTAGTGCACCTATGAGCTGCTCACATGCACTTCTCTGGGGCTAGCCCAAGGAAGACGGGTCTAATACGCAGTTTAGCCAATCACTGATTAAAGAAATAAATGGATGACATACACTTTATCCAATCAGCGCCCTAAAAAAGACTTCCGGGAGGGCTATTCTCATCAAGCCCAAGGCTGCGCGTTCCCGCGTCTCTGTCTCCTCGGGCAGACGAGGCGCGTGCCACCCATTATAACAACATGCAGCAGCGAGTGTGAGCAGGAGCGCTACTCTTCACAGAAAAAAACAAACGCTAACTCCGTATAATCTCTCCTCCAACACCGGTTTGAGAGAAGACCTTTGGTGGAGAAACTACAGGTGAAACACCTGGTCCCAGATCAGCCGGACCTCAGCATAAGACAACAGACTCGCGTGAAAGGGAGCAACTCTGTGCAGACCAAAGCTACATCAGGACGGTGTGGCTAAGCTAGCTGCTGGATGCAGTGTGCTAACGCCGTAGTTTACTTTCCATGCTTGCTTTTTTTAAATCAACATGGACCGATCCAGCATGGACAGCTACGGGATTAAGGGATATGAAGCACTTGTTGGAAAAATAAAGAAAACATGAAAAACACCAGGAGGACACGCATGGATATAGCTCCGTCAAGCTACTAAGCTAGCACGTCAAACTGGTAGGAGACCGTTGGGAAGACACAGGACACGCTGGAGGGATTATCCATCTATGGCATGACTTTTTATTTTGGAGGGTAAACAATATTTTATCCCATTTTTGGGGAGCTTGGGGCTCTCTGATACAATATCAATCAAAATGTATGCCCCCCCCACCCCCCAAACAAAATGTGGGTTTGTTGCCTCAGGGCAACACTGTGCTACGAGGGTACTGCAACACCAAGGTTTGCTCTTGTAAATATAATAAGTGGAATAAGTCAAACAAGCAATGTATGCATTTAAAAAGAGTTAATTTTTAAATTACCAACACTATGTACAATGTGTGCGCTCAGTGTGTGTTCAGTGTGCGCGTGTGATCGTGTTCAGTTTGTGTGTGTGTGCTTGTGTTCAGTGTGTGCTTGTGTTCAGTGTGATTGTGTTTAGTTTGTGTGATTGTGTTCAGTGTGTGTGCTTGTGTTCGGTGTGTGTGTGCTTGTGTGTGCGTGTGTTCAGTATGCGTGTGTGTGCTTGTGTTCAGTGTGTGTGCTTGTGTTCAGTGTGTGTGCTTGTGTTCAGTGTGTGTGCGATTGTGTCTAGTGTGTGTGATTGTGTGTGCGATTGTGTTCGGTGTGTGATTGTGTTCAGTGTGGGTGTGTGATTGTGTTCAGTGTGGGTGTGTGATTGTGTGTGTGATTGTGTTCAGTGTGTGTGCTTGTGTTTAGTGTGTGTGCTTGTGTTCAGTGTGTGGGTGTGTGTGTGCTTGTGTTCAGTGTGTGGGTTTGTGTGCGCGTGTGTTCAGCATGCGTGTGTGCGCGCGTGTTCAGCATGCGTGTGTGCGCGCGTGTTCAGCATGCGTGTGTGCGCGCGTGTTCAGTATGCGTGTGTGTGCGCGTGTTCAGTATGCGTGTGTGTGCGCGTGTTCAGTATGCGTGTGCGCGCGTGTGTTCAGTATGCGTGTGTGTGCGCGTGTGTTCAGTATGCTTGTGTTCAGTGTGTGTGTGTTCAGTATGCGTGTGTGTGCTTGTGTTCAGTGTGTGTGCGATTGTGTTCAGTGTGGGTGTGTGATTGCGTTCAGTGTGATTGTGTGTGTGATTGCGTTCAGTGTGTGTGCTTGTGTTCAGTGTGTGTGCTTGTGTTCAGTGTGTGTGCGATTGTGTTCTGTGTGCTTGTGTTCAGTGTGATTGTGTGTGTGCTTGTGTTCAGTGTGTGTGCTTGTGTTCAGGGTGTGTGCTTGTGTTCAGGGTGTGTGCTTGTGTTCAGTGTGTGTGTGCGATTGTGTTCAGTGTGTGTGTTGTGTGTGTGCTTGTGTTCAGTGTGATTGTGTGTGTGATTGCGTTCAGTGTGTGCTTGTGTTTAGAGTGTGTGATTGTGTGTGCTTGTGTTTAGAGTGTGTGTGATTGTGTGTGCTTGTGTTTAGTGTGTGCTTGTGTTTAGTGTGTGCTTGTGTTTAGTGTGTGCTTGTGTTCAGTGTGTGTGATTGTATTCAGTGTGTGATTGCGTTCAGTGTGTGTGCTTGCGTTCAGTGTGTGTGCTTGTGTTCAGTGTGTGTGTTGTCTGTGTGCTTGTGTTCAGTGTGTGTGTTGTCTGTGTGCTTGTGTTCAGTGTGTGTGATTGCGTTCAGTGTGTGTGATTGTATTCAGTGTGTGCTTGCGTTCAGTGTGTGTGCTTGCGTTCAGTGTGTGTGCTTGTGTTCAGTGTGTGTGTTGTCTGTGTGCTTGTGTTCAGTGTGTGCGTTGTCTGTGTGCTTGTGTTCAGTGTGTGTGATTGCGTTCAGTGTGTGTGATTGCGTTCAGTGTGTGTGCTTGCGTTCAGTGTGTATGCTTGTGTTCAGTGTGTGTGATTGTGTTCAGTGTGTGTGATTGCGTTCAGTGTGGGTGTGTGATTGCGTTCAGTGTGTGTGCGATTGCGTTCAGTGCGTGTGCGATTGCGTTCAGTGTGTGTGATTGTGTTCAGTGTGTGTGCTTGTATTCTGTGAAAAAAACATTTTTAGGAAGTTATTTCAATTTAAACAGGTTAAAAAGTTAGATTCATCTCACTGATTTGTGGGACTGTGTCCCATACAGCTTGGCAGCCTGAAAAGAAAGCTTCACCCCAAGAGAGAAGGTCACACCCACTTTGGGCCCTCAGTTGATTGGACACAGACATATCTGGTGACATTATATACATTGTTTTTAATTTAAAAAAATTAAAGGGGCAGTGTAAGGTCCAAAAATGTGGTTGGTTGCCTGAGGGCAACAGTATGCCATAGAGCAGACCTGGGCATCTTACGGCTCTCCCAGTCTGGCCCGATTTGATTGAGGTCAATCAAAAATGAAAAATAAATAAATAAGGCGCACGCCATGAATGCAATACAAACGGCACTGCTTTTACTTTGAAGGCGAATTATTTATGTGTGCGCGCGCTTACGCAGTCTCACGACGGGCAGTTTTGCCGACAGGCAGTGTTGCCGACTTGGAGACTGAAGTGAAAGCATATTGTTATTCAGTTTCTGTCCTCAGCGAGCAGTGGGTGCTGCGGCGAGACCCCCGCCTCCCAAGGAGCCGCGCGCTGCAGTCTCCGCCTCCAGATTGAAAATTAATCATGCAAAGCCGCCGCGGATCTGACCTGCGGTCTGATATACTATGGCAGAGCACTTTAAGTCAGTATCACTTCTGGATTTGTATTCTTCTCTCAAAGAGGAGAACTTTCCTCACATGAGGAGGCTCAGAAGATGTTGGTTCTCTTTGGATCTACCTACATGAGAACAAACATTCTAGTGATGAAGTTCAACAGATCACATCCTCTCTCGCAGCTGTCCTTCATCTCCACCTCATTCAACCAGACTTCATGCTCTTGTTCAAGTCAACACAGACTGGACTTTTCTCACCGAGTAAGAACAACTGAACTGGAAAACATCAAAAGCACTGATTGCTTTTGTTTAAAGTTAATAAATTGCTGGTCTTTAACATACATATTTAAGGTAAGGTCTAAAAAAAAATCTTAAAAAATTACATTACATGTTTTACTTATTTTCATAGCCTTATTGTAACATGCATTCTTACCAGTAGCAGCTCAAAATCATATAATTTTATTTTTTTTAATAAAGTAATATCATTAATATTGAGTTAATTGAATTAAGTTCAGAATTGGTTTGGCCCTCCACAACGGTCCAAATTTCTCATGTAGCCCCTTGGGAAAATGAATTGCCCACCCCTGCCATAGAGGGTTATATCTCCCGGCTGGACTGGGAACACTCGGGATCCCCCAGAATGAGCTGGAAAGTGTTGCGGGTGAGAGGGAAGCCTGGGTCGGGCCGCTGCACCTGCTGCCATTGCGACCTGAATCGGATAAGTGGCTGATAATGGATGGATGGAAGCTACTAAGCTAGCATATCAAGCTAAGTCAACATTGCTACCCGGACGCCGGGCTGTGGCGAAGAAACACAATGAGTTGGATAAAAACGGGCACATTTTATCCAAAACAATTGATCGTGTGAAGTTGTGTGGGGCTTTTGAGCTGGCCTTGCATGAAGACGAGGCTCACTGCATGACGATTGCTGCCGAAGCAGCACTCCTAACAGACAGCGTTTTTAAAGACATGTTAAAAACGGCACAAAACGAGCTGTTGGAAGGCATGCTGTCGGTATATGATATGTAAGTAACCCAATTTGTGTTCTGGCTTTAGAAAGTGTTCGTCAATCAATGTTGTTGTTTGTGTTGCATCATGTGTTTTATCTGTTAAGATGAGATGCTTTTATTTTGAAGGCGGCTCGCGACGATATAAAGGACCTCATTGTATGTCAAAAGCTACGGAAAATGTGGTCATTTCTTTATGCCAATTTGTGTTCTGGCTTTAGAAATTGTTTGTCAATCAATGGTGTTGTTTTTGTTCATGTGTTTTACCTGCGTTAAGATGAGATGTTTTTATTTTGAAGGCGGCTCGCGACTATAAAAAGGAAGTCTCATTGTATCCTCCATCCTCTCCTGTCCTCCTCCAGACTCTGGGAGGCACAGGATCCACGTTGCCTGAAGTCTAGTGTAAAGTTTCCACCATCAGTGATGGTTTGGGGTGCCATGTCATCTGCTGGTGTCGGTCCACTCTGTTTCCTGAGATCCAGGGTCAACGCAGCCGTATACCAGCAAGTTTTAGAGCACTTCATGCTTCCTGCTGCTGACCTGCTCTATGGAGATGGAGATTTCAAGTTCCAACAGGACTTGGCGCCTGCACACAGCGCAAAATCTACCCGTGCCTGGTTTACGGACCATGGTATTTCTGTTCTAAATTGGCCAGCCAACTCCCCTGACCTTAGCCCCATAGAAAATCTGTGGGGTATTGTGAAAAGGAAGATGCAGAATGCCAGACCCAAAAACGCAGAAGAGTTGAAGGCCACTATCAGAGCAACCTGGGCTCTCATAACACCTGAGCAGTGCCAGAAACTCATGGACTCCATGCCACGCCGCATTAACGCAGTAATTGAGGCAAAAGGAGCTCCAACCAAGTATTGAGTATTGTACATGCTCATATTTTTCATTTTCATACTTTTCAGTTGGCCAACATTTCTAAAAATCCCTTTTTTGTATCAGCCTTAAGTAATATTCTAATTTTGTGACACACGGAATTTTGGATTTTCATTTGTTGCCACTTCAAATCATCAAAATTAAATGAAATAAACATTTGAATGCATCAGTCTGTGTGCAATGAATAAATATAATGTACAAGTTACACCTTTTGAATGCAATTACTGAAATAAATCAAGTTTTTCAAAATATTCCAATTTACTGGCTTTTACCTGTGTGTGTGTGTGTGTATATATATATATATATATATATATATATATATATATATATATATATATATATATATATACACATACACAGAGAGACATTACAAGCAAAAATAATCTGGTTTTTGTATTTTATTTTTAAAACGTGTAAATATCTTTCAATAGAAACCAAAAAATACACGAATGAACCTAAACATGATCATGATATGTCTCCTTGAAGATGTATTTCAGAAAACCTGTTTTTGGACTGGGACTGTAGATGAACGCCTTCTCCTGGTACAACTGGAAACCAGTCCTGAACGTTGTTTTAAAGAGAACTGTTTCACCATGAGCTTGTGAGCAGCACCATCTTTAAATCTCACAACTTATCTTGTTGTTGGTGAGTAAAGTAAAGTTTGAGTGAGTAGAACAGCTTCGGTCTCAAAGCTTCCACAGGTGATGTGTGCAGCTTTGCACTCGCTCTGTGTTGTAATGATCTTTTCTTACTTAAACGCTCAGATGAAGCCTGCTGATGTCTGTGAGAACGTGCACTACGCCGGCTAACACAGCCATCAACACGTTTTTAAGAAGCAGTTTCCTCCACATTATCTCTCCGGTTCCCTCGTTCTCCTCCTCGTGAACGCTGAAGAGCGAGGCTGCAGAGAGCAATATGCACGGCGGCAGATAAAAGTCGGATTGTTTGAACGCGACACTTCTGACACAGAAGCAACGTCAACTGACTGCCGGTGACTCAACTCCCATTCTTCTTCTTCTTCTTTTGCCTTCTGCGTGAGCAGCGTTTAACATTTAAAAAAAGCAATTGAAAGTAAAAATAGCGGCCGCAATCTTAGTCGCTGTTGAAGTCACTTGTGTTTTTCTGTAATTGTGGAGAGTTTTCCAACCTGACAGGATTATGAACAAAATCAGAAAAGGTCACAAATGCGTCGCCAAAAACAAGCAAAGAGAAACAACACGACTTTCTAAAAACAGTATTTTATTTGAGCTGTTTCTCTCTTTTGCTTTACTGTGACACATTTATCAGCTTGCAGGTCATCATGAGCTACCTCAGACAGACACACACACACACATTATATTTTTATGTTTATTTTATCTCCTGCATGAATCAATGACGATTCAGCATTCACTACATATTAAAGGTTTGTGAAGCAATCTTTCATCTGGTCGTTTATCTCCTTCTTCCTCATGAGTCACTGCATCTTTCAACGCTGCACGACAGAATCGTTAGTGCTGAAAGGGGGGTTGATTTTACCGCTTCAAATTCACAGTACAGTTGCAGATAACAACTAGAAAATTTTGCAAGACATTTTGATGATGTGACTACTACTGCCGTAAGACGTCGCAATATATATATATATATATATATATATATATATATATATATATATATATATATATATATATATATATATATATATATATATATATAACGTCGACATTACCAGTAGTAAGATGTATTATTGAGAGACCAACTGTCAGTTTGCTCCTCCTGCGTGTGCGTGTGTGTCACCGGTTGTCGTGGTGAAAATAACGGAATCAAGAGAAGCACAAGACTTCTGAGAACGTTTCCGTCTACTTAAATATGTGTAAGGATTTAGAAATGAAAGCGAGAGTAACTGCAGTTTAGAAACTGCTCACATTAAGTCATGAGAGAAAATTGAGCTCAGATTTAACATGGAGTCCAATGGAGCAGTTGGCTGGACTTCATGTCGCTTTCAGGCTTGCTGACAAAAAAGTATATGTTTGTTGAAATCCACGGCGCATGTGTACCACAAGCACAATATTTCCTACGTTTTTATCCAGCAATATAAGTGGAAATTGTGGTATTAAAGACAAAATACGTAGTTTTTTTTTTTACAAGTTTCTGTCGCACCCTCACACTGGCAGTTGGCTCTCCACTGACGCTCAACATTCTGTGCCATACACACCCATTGTAAACTCTGAAATGGTTCCAAAATATTTCTAAACTTGAACAATAATTACATGAAAACTGTGCTAGCTATAAAAAAATGACCAATTGGGCAAATAAACTCCAGACTTTTGTCAACGTTTTAAACTTCAAATAATTTCTCTACGTTAAATTATGGCGAGTCACTATGGGCACAAAGATTAGTGTTTTTTTGGTCTCTTGCCGAAACCCCATTCAAGTGAATGGGACAATTTCTTGCCGTTTTTGGGGAAAACGGCCGGTCGAATCTCTTAGAAAAGTCATAACACACGATTCCCGATTAGGCCACACGTTTTCATGTATTTTAACGCATGTGCTGGCAACGCCGCCCGACGAGTTACGGTCCAAAGTTTTTGGCGGAAGAAGGAGAATAAGAAGAAGCTGAAACAAGCAGGAGCTGAAACAAGCAGGTGTGCTTACCAGCTTGCGGCTGAGCCACACCTAACTATTTGTTTGTCTATGAAAGAGAAAATTATGAAAAATAAATCACAAATTCCCAAAGTCCAAGAAGTCTTTAAATGTCTTGTTTGGTCCAACCAACATTCTGAAACCTCACTTGTCATATGAGATTTATATTATCATTTTATTTTCTCTTCAATAATCGAATCAATCGATTCCCCAATAATCCAGACAGACAGACAGAGAGATTGGCAGACTGACTGACTGACTTTCTCCCGCCTTCAGCAAAGACAAATAAATGCCGCGTCCACGTACCTAAGATGGCGATGACCTCGTCATCCTGGATGACCTCCAGCGACCCCGACACCACGAAGCACAGGGTGTCGACACTCTCGCCGGCGTGGAAGATCAGGTCCCCTGGGGCGCAGTGGGTGGTCTGGAACTCCACCGCCAGTGAGCGCAGGCAGCCGTCGCTGGCCAACCGGAACGCAGGATGTTCGTTGAACACCTGCGTGAGAGGGCAGGAAGTTGATGTTCATCGCCCGCTCTTTGGAGTTGTACTGTCGCTAACACGAAGCATAGACTTCGATACAACCAGAGGAGTCACGCCCCCTGGTGGTCAGGAGAGAGAATGCAGCTTTAACACATAAAGCATATACTTCTATACAACCAGAAGAGTTCCCCCCTGGTGATCAGGAGAGATAATGCAGCTTTAACACATGAAACATATACTTCTATATAACCAGAGGAGTCGCCCCCTGGGGGTCAGAAGAGAGAATGCAACCCTGATTATTAATTATTACATCGAAACCATTAGTAAGTTGTTTTTTCTTCAACACTCATTGATTGCAATTGAAAGGTACACTGCAGCCTCTAATCAGGACTTTGAATAAAACATACAGGTCTTCCTCTTATCAGTCTAGATTTCCTTTCTATCTGCAGAAGAAATAATTTGCTGGCATCCATCCATGTGTTTCTAAATGAAATGCACAGTGAGATAATCCATCACAGTAACAATGAAGCCGTCCTCTGGTTAGCTCCTTAGTTCCCGTATGAATTGCCTGAAGCTCTCAGGAAATATGTTGCCTGACAAACCTCACGGCCACAACTGTCCTCATTTGGGGCCTTTGTTTATGTTGTTTATGTGACTGAAGTGTCTGAAGTTTCCCAAAATAATCCTCTAACGTGACATTGTTAAACTGCAGACACCTGGCTGGGTTATGACGCTTTACATCAAAAGGAGAAACAAAGTTTTCTTTGAACGGAGCGCTCACACGCTGCTGCTTTTCAAAGATATTTTGCATTGCCCGTATTTTCATCATGACTTTCACATTCTTTCAACCAGTAAACACTAGAATTTCCTGACCTGTTAGCACACTGCCAGGGTTAATTATTTTGGTTCAGGGTTTATTTATTTAAGAAATCAGTTATCAAACTTCATTACACTAACTTATAAAAGGAGCTTTCGGCGGCTTAATGAGCACCATTTTTGCATTTATTTTTGCTACATTTTCTCTCACTTTTTAATACAAAGCATGTGCTTTTTTTTTAAAAGAAGCTAATTTATGGTACCAATGTGGGGGAGAGTGCCTTGAGGCCCTTAAGGACATCTGTCTACAAATGTAATTTAATAATGAGATAAATAGGTCTGATTTAAATACCGTGGTTCTGCAAAGTATTACCTTTATTCAACATCATTAACATACATTTGAAAAAAAAATTGTGCAGTATTTGATAAATGAAAAGTTTGGACTTGAGATTAAAGATAATTTGATAAAAAGATATTAGAGGCACTAAACGACAATCACTCCGAATGATGAGAGTAATTTCATATATTAGTCATTGAAGACGGTTGTTACACAAGCGAATGAGTGTTCAATGCCGAAGTGTTGGGAGCATATCAGTCGGACAGGAAAGAGAAAAATAAGTCAAGTGACGTTTCGTAAAGTATCTCCGGAACCACAACGTTGATTATCTTCATTTAAATTGCTGAAATACAGTAAAGCCTTGTGATAAGAGATATTGACTAACAGAAAAAATTTAACTTACTGTTAAGTTTATCTAATTACATAAACCCTGTAACATCGCCGTCATTTTCGGCGGCGGCCGTAACGTTTTACAAAAGCGTTCATAAGTACACTTTACAAAGTCGGATTTCAATAAACGACACCTCTTTGTAACGCTACGAGCTTGTAGGAGTCTACACATATCCATTCATCTCAGTATATTAGTCCCTGAAAAATCTGTGTGCACCCGGACTCTTGTTGCGTTTTCGACTCTGGAGGCTTCTGTGAAGGTGGGAGGTTTCTTAGACTACGCCACACATCTTCATCAGAGCTTCCTGGGAATTGTATTACCCAGCATGCCACAAACATATGGTGAGAAGGCATAAAGCTTATAACCTTTGAACCGAACGACACAGTTTTTTGACTAAAACTCCATGGTAACTCCCCAATGCTTTGTTTCTTTAGGTCATTATCTATACAAAGAGGGGTCTTACAACTCTGCAGGTTATTGTTTAGACCTTGAACCATGGAGTTGGAAAAACTCGGGGACGGCTCGACAAGGCATTTTTGGGGAATCTTGATAGAATTATGCTCAGATCATGCTGGATGTTCATAGTTATGATAGAAATATGTTCTAAAAGTGAGTTACTTGAAAATATAAAAAAATTCACAACTAAATTCTGAAAAAAATTATATAAAATAACAACTATTAGAACTCATAGGGGGTTCATACGACTACTTGAAGAATGGGTAGGGGGAACCCCAGAGCGCCTGATCCCCCACGTATGGGGTCGCTGGGGGGTAAAAGGTTAATATGAGTTTTCAGGTCAATTCACGTGTTTCGAAGATTTTGTTGCAACCATTTGACTTTCAGTCTGAATGGTAACCAACAGTTTGATGGAGGTAAGCAACGTATCCTCATATGACTTCCATCAGGAGTCTAAAACACATAAAAGTAGTGCCATTAAAAGCATGTACATGCACTACAATGTGAGCTGACTCCCTATGTTTCACACAAACAAAAGACCCATAAGAACTCAATCAATGAGCGTCTATAGGGAAACAGCAGATACAAACCTTCCTGTTGAGGTGGACGCAGATGTCGGCCCTCATGTCCTTGGGACAGATGGACAGCACCTGGAAGACAGAGAGACGCATGTGATGAAGGTCTGCTGGCAGCGAGGCGGAGACGCTGCAGCAGGTCAGGAGGGTTAGGGGTCATGAGGAGGATTTGTTTTTCTGTGATATCTCGTGGTCAAAAGGAGCGGCGGTTAAACACATTCGATTTCCTGTTCATTCTTCATAATAAAAGCCCCTTGTTAATGTTGCCGCTTCCTCTTCCTCCCTGCAGTATTAATAAACTAAAGGTTGCCGCCTGGTCCACAGAAGAACTCTCATTAAATAACCTTTTGTGCCTTTTGTTACTTGCACCCTTGAATAAGCAAACTCATCTCCCTCGTGGTTTTACTTTTATTTGATATAATAGATCTATAAATGAACATTAAAAAAACTACTAAATTAAATGAATAATTTCTTCTTTTCGACATATACAGATATAACTCTTGCTGGGTAATATGTCTGTTGATATTGCCGAATGTCAAATCTCCATTTGATCACGTGACGAGTATTTTTGCATCATAACTGTTGAATAACTGTGAATTTCGGCCAATGCGCTCCACCTCTTTGGTTCTCCCCAAGGACTGTTTACCTGTGTGCAAACGGAGTCTGCTCCCACCTGATTTGTCAATACTGACCGAAACCAGAACACTTCAGTTACAGAAATTTTCCATAAACAAATTCTGCAGTCACGTGCAGAATCTGTTTACAGCACCGTTTCTTGCTCAAAAAGCACTTCAACAGAGAGCAGCTGTCGTGACGAATCTTCATTTCTTCCAAATGAGGACTCGTCTCCCTCCTCCTGGACCCCCCCCCCCCCCCCCCCCCCCCATTCATCAACGCCCTCTGGATACCAGTTTGTGCCCAAAAAGAAAACAGCCTGTTGTCTGTAAGCTGTAAATCGCTTTGTCCAGCTCATTACACCAATTCTGAGATCCAGTCCCTAATTAACTGCAGAATTTAGGTAAAACACAACAAAAAAAACTAATTATCATTCCGTCTTCCACAATCCTGCCTAATTAGTTATAAACAAACCCGACCACGGGGTGGACAACACATCATCCAAAGAGCCTCCGCAGCATCGAAAACACAACTCCCTTTGAAATTGGCCTTTGCTCTATTTAAAGTGGAGGATATTAGTCGCACCGAGACGCTTTTCGAAGCCTCCGGTCTTCTTTTGGGTGTGTACTCGTATAAACAGCTGACTATGTATAACGCAACGGCTCCCAAAGTGACACAATATATCCACTAATTGGGCCCGGCGCCGGCCGCGTGGTATTTATATAGAGGGCAGTCTCGGCTGATGTCTCTTTAAGAGTGGATAATTATCTCCAGAAAAACTTGGGAAATGGTTATTGACCGTTATATGATCTAAAGAAGGAGCGAGAAAGAGAGCCTGAAAGTCAACTGGAGGATGCCGAGAAAACCAATTAGATGGAGAAACGGGAAAAAATATGACGGGATTTTACGACATGATAAATTGCGCTTCAGTGCCTTTTTTTGTTGGACAATAACATGTAAGAGCACCACAAACTAGTGATGGTGAGATGAAGCTTCCTGAAGCATTGAAGCTTTCCATCCAATTGGTTCACTCATGTGCCGAAGCTTCATGGAGCTTAATTTGCTCTACTGCGCCAACAAGTGGACAATACATGTAAAACAGGCAGAGTGATCATAACGACGACACCATGGCTTTGGTGTGTGAAGCTTTAAATTGAATAAATTATGTTTATGATGCCAATACATCAAGTATTAACTTATTAATATTGTGTCTATCTTTATGATATAATGGCGGGGTTAAAATCAAAACTCGAAACCAATTGGGAGAGGGTTGTGATGTGACTGTGGGTCAGTGGTTAGAATATCTGACTTTCAGTCAGAGGATCGGTGTTTCGAGCCTCAGCTCCGCTAGTTCATGTTGATGTGTCCAATTTTGTTAAAGTAAGAATAAGACCTTTTCCACAATGCTGGGCTTTTTAAGACTATTTCGCCTGCTTTATAAAATACCCTTTCACAGAAGCTGGGTACAGAGAGGAAGGGGGGAAATCCATTGAGTTTCGCTGCCCCTTATATTTCAAATCGCACGGCAAACCCACGAACCATTTTCTGAATCAGTCACATGGTACGACCGGCTCGCGAGGCTTCGAACGTCACCACATACGTCATCGACACAAGCCTCGATACGCACTTCACCAAGTTACCAGGTACGAAGAATAGGACCCAGGCATTCGGTTAGTTGTGTGGTTATTATACTGTATACTGTAATATTACCACGATACAAATATAATGTCAGAGCACTTCCTCCAGTTAGATTTTGTGTCCTCATTTGACTTGATGCGCTTAATAGAAAAACAGAAAACAAAGAGACACAAAACAACCACAAAGAGACACAAAACAACAACAAAGAGACACAAATGAACTAAAAAGAGACACAAAATAACTACAAAGAGACTCAAATGAACTACAAAGACACACAAAACAACAACAAAGAGACACAAATGAACTACAAAGAGACACAAAACAACAACAAATATACACAAATTAACTACAAAGAGACACAAAACTACAACAAAGAGACACAAAACAACAACAAAGAGACACAAAACAACTACAAAGAGACACAAAACAACAACAAAGAGACATAAATGAACTACAAAGAGACACTAAACAACAACAAGGACACAAATGAACTACAAAGAGACACAAAATAACGACAAAGAGACATAAAACAACAACAAAGAGACATAAAATAACTACAAAGAGACACAAAACAACCACAAGTTATCAAAAAACCCAGCCTGGTTGATAACGATGAAATAAAAATAAGATGATCCTTTATTATTCACACAGCGGAGACATTTGTAGTTTTTACAGCAGAAAAGTGTCATAACTATCATAAATAAATAAACAAAACAAAAAAGCCCTTTGGCTCACCTTCTCCGTGTCGATGCCTTTGGACATGGACCAGGTGGACACGATGTAGTCCATCACCCGCTCGCTGAGCCCCTTGGGGACCTGGTAGAGCTTCAGGAAGTCTCGCACGTTGTTCAGCATCTCGTGGTAGCGGTTGGTGTTGGCATACATCTGCTGGAAGATGGTGGTCACATTTCCAAAGATGGTGGCGTAGAGCAGAGCTGGAGGGGAAGAAGGAGGAGAGGGGTGAACACACACACACACACACACACACACACACACACACACACACACACACACACGCACACACTATAATTTGCAGGTTTTTATCTACTTTTTCATCATTGTGAAATATGTCTGTTGAAGCACTTCATGAATACAGATCTGCGCCATGTGGTCGGTCGTCTAGTTAGAGAACTCGCAGAGGTCTTTAATGCCGAGTTATAAACACATCACGAGCCGGAGAAACCACGGATGCAAACAATCACTTAATCATGGTTAGGTCCTATAATTGCTGTGGCTGGACCGAACAAAATACTCAACTTGAATCAAGTGATTCATCGGATGAGTTATTCTTCTTTTTTATTTTATAAATGAACTTTCTTGAATGGATTCAACTAGTGCAGCAATGGAGAGAGCAGACAGCTTTTCACCTTAGGATTGTTTTTGAAAGGCTAAACACCAACAAAATATGGATTGAAGAGAAACATTTTGTAAGATAAACGCATGTTGTAAATCTACGTAATTTTTGTGTGTGGAAGTTTTAGACCACATGAGTCGGAAACAATCCTTCACACCTAGATATAATGTAATGCAATGAAGTCTAATACCTCTTTGAGGTGTCCAAAAATGTTTTTCTATTTGGAAAATGATCCTGCAGTATGTCAACGTTGACTTTTGGTTTCACACGGGACATGAATAGAGATGTCCTGGCTGAAAGTTCTTTTTTACCTGTCCATCAACCACAACCTCCTCCCTACTCAGACATGCTGGTACTTAAGACTACGTCACCTGACTTCTTTAGCGGCAGCCTTGCATGGAGGGATGAAAGATGATTGTCTTCTCGATGCCACGCTGTATTAATGGCTTTCACTGTTAAGAGACGTTCAAGTGGAGGAACGGAGCGTTCCAACTTAAAGCCATTATGCTGCTCTGTTTCCATAGAGACCTCACCTCAAAATAGTTCTCCCACTTTTTTCACTTTCATTGCCTCCTTCCATTAAATAAAAATGACAAGAAGAGAAGAAATAATAGGTTTTCAAGACTTTTGGGTGGAAAAAAATGGGAATTGATATAGGAGGTGGTGGGATCCGATGACGGTACATGAGCCGGAACATAAGAGTTAAGAGGAAGAGTGAACATACCGACAGCAGAGAAACAATCACGAAATGCAATCTACTGGTTTTGTGTGGAAGGGAAACAAATTGTCAGTTTTCTTCACGACAACTTTACATTAAAAACAAAGAAAGGTTTAAGTTACAAAACCACTTAGTTGGTGAAGGAAAAACATCACGGTTGGGCTTAAAAAACCATGTACAGTTAGGTATAGGCAACAAAGCCACTCACAGTTAGGTTTAGACAACAAAACCAACAACCTTTAGGTTTAGGCAATAAAACCACCAACAGTTAAGTTTAGGCAACTAAGCCATCAATGGTTAGGTTTTGGCCACAAAACCAACAATATTTGCATATTAACAAAGACACTAATAGTTAGGTTTAGGCAACAAAACCAACAACCTTTAGATTTAGGCAACAATTCCACCAATCTTTAAGTTCAGGCAATAAAACCACCAATAGTTAGGTTTAGGCAACAAAACCAACAACCTTTAGGTCTAGGCAACAAAACCACCAATGGTTAGGTTTAGGCCACACAACAGTTAGGTTTAGGCAACTAAGCCATCAATGGTTAGGTTTTGGCCACACAACCAACAATATTTAGGTTTAGGCAACAAAGACACTAATAGTTAGGTTTAGGCAACAAAAACAACAGCCTTTAGGTTTAGGCAACAATTCCACCAACCTTTAAGTTCAGGCAACAAAACCACCAATAGTTAGGTTTAGGCAACAAAACCAACAACCTTTAGGTATAGGCAACATAACCACCAATGGTTAGGTTTAGGCCACACAATAGTTAGGTTTAGGCAACAAAACCAACAACAGTTAGGTTTAGGTAACAAAGCCAACAATCTTTAGTTTTAAGGAACAAAACCAACAACCTTTAGGTATAGGCTAGGGGTCGGCAACCCGGGCTCAGGAGCCGCATGCGGCTCTTTCCCACCTCTGTTGCGGCTCCCTGAGGCTTTGGAAAAAAAAAGAAAGAAAGTTTGAGGTGATATTGGGTCACTGAAAATAACATTTTTCTTTTAAATATTTGTTTTACAAAAAAGTGCGTCACATCCTGTCACGTCACTGTCAAGTGTCTTTCCTTGTAGGTGGATACTCGTGATTCCCAGAGCCCCGCCCTCGCTAATCTATCAACTGATCAAAGAAAAAAGAAGAAAAGTAGAGTTTAATTCTACGTGGACGTATTCATTTGCTTTCACTGCTGTCTGACCCGTCTGCTTGATATGTGGCGAGAAATTATCGAACAACAAAACATGTAATGTTGAAAGACTCTTCCAGAACAAGCACACAGCATCTGCTGAAAAGTAGCAAGCCGCAGAAGACCGATTTCTCAACTGCTGCAGCAAACTGAGCAAAGTAAATAGAATTTAAGGAATTGGATCATGTCTCCAAACTCCACTACGGCTGCTGGTTCTGTGGCAGCTCATGAACCAGTGAGGCATCCGCTAGTAAAGACGTATCCGTCCTCAGGAGTGTGGCGGAGTGTGGACGCTCAGTGTTAACGTAGCAAAAGATATGCGTTTTAAAATAAAAACCTCAAGTGGGGATCGAACCTGCTACCTTATGGTTCAAGGACAAACACTCTCCCACTACAGCTGCAAATAAGTCAGCAAAGTGGTGATCTTAATTGACCTCAATGTCGGCCGACACATGACTATTTTTTCCCCTCCTCTTGATAAGAGTTTGATAGTTATAAACAGGTAAAATAGCAATACAATGTCAATAATTGTCTTTATTCTTGTTCTATAATGTCATAAATACAACAAACTATAGTTTTTGTATATACTTAATATGACTCAGTCATGGGCCGTCAGGGCCTGCTAAGCCTTCACTGCTGGCCTAAACAGAATCGCAAAGTTATAGCTATTTTATAATTTAATTTGTTTTTCACATATAAACTACGTGTATTATAATAATTTTTCCCTTTCATCTTATTTTCTCATTGCACAGCTCCTTGTCTTCCTCTGTTGCACTGCATGCAGTCTTCAGCCTGCAGGCAGTGCAGCTTGTTTTAAGGAGAAGCTTTCATCCAATCACATTTATTCTCTCCTGTGTCTCTATGTCAGCAAAGCAGTTTAAGCAGGCCTTTGCAGATTGAAGTACACTGAGAGTGGACGTTGTGATTGATTGTCATGGACACAACAAATCAGATCTTTAGTTTGACAAGCTGGGCGGATTCCTTGACGTGCAGGGCCTGCAAAATAGTGTGGATGTATATGATTGGTCAGTGGCCCAGCGTGACCATTAACATGTACTGTGATTGGTCAGTGGGGCAGAAAGGTACTAGAAACCTCTAGCTGCTACCTAGAACCAAACAGCCACCTTACTTGTGGATTAACTGATGACTTGCTGGTGGATTTTACTGATGACGCCTTTCGCACAGAGGGCATGTGGTAAGTGAAATGATGGTTGTGTTACTTTGTTTTTACATCTGCAGTCGTATTTAATCATACACAGCGCTGTTGGTGCTGCTGGTCAGCCGGGACTGGGGCCGCGCCTCTTCCCTCCACGGTGCAGCTGCTGCTGGAGATATGTATTGTGTGTGTGCACTGTGCAGTGTTGTAATTGTCTTGGATTGTTCAGTTATTACTAAATGTGACTTGTTGTTTGGTGGTTATTTGGACAACATGCATTGTTGTTGACCCGACGGGGTTGGGCTGGTCAAGTCGGTCAGCCAGAATGCACAACATCGTGAGGTAAACGCACGGAGTGGCCGTGCCTTTTTTTCTAGCTCCGCAGGTTGGTTCACACATGCCCCACACAGCTCCACACAGTCGGTCCACACAAAGCTCCGCAGGTCGGTCCTCCATGCTCGTAATAGTGAGATCACGCTGTGACTTTGCGGGCGCGCCAGCTGTTATCAGTTGATAGAGTGATTTGAGGGCGGAGGTCTGAAAAGCACGACCCGCCACTGATATGACTGTATACAACTTTATAAGCTGTGATATCAAATAGCTTTTGCGGCTCCAGACACATTTTTAGGGTGGAAAAAAGGGCAAAATGGCTCTTTGGATAGTTAAGGTTGCTGACCCCTGGTATAGGCAATAACGCCAATAATCTTTAGGTTTAGGCAACAAAACCACAAATGGTTAGGTTTAGATAACACAACAGTTAGGTTTAGGCAACAAAACCAAGAACAGTCAGGTTTAGGCAACTAAGCCACCAATGGCTAGGTTATGACAACACAACCAACAACCTTAAGGTGTAGGAAACAAAGCCACTAATAGTTAGGTGTATGCAACAAAACCAACAACCTTTAGGTTTAGGCAACAAAACCAACAACCTTTAAGTTCATGCATCAAAACCAACAACAGTTAGGTTCAAGCAACAAAGCCAACAACCTTAAGTTTTAGGCAACCAAACCAACACACTGAAAGCAAAGAAAAGTGTTTTGATGAGAGTCACAAAATAAACTTTGGATGAGACACAAAAGCCGCAGACAGAAAGGTGTCGAGATAAACTCCGTTCTGCAGCCTTTCCGGGCCTTTCAGGACTTTTCCAGGGCCCTGTTAGCTGGAAGAGACTCTAACAACACCAATATGGAGCTCAGAGCTCAGAGACACAGCTCTCACCTCCACCGAACACAAGATCCTAATTGGACGATTTGGCGGCTCAGCGGTCGGCCTGTGTGTCACCGCAGTGTAAAGAAACAGAGTTCTGATCGCCTAGAAGTCTCTCCGTTGGGGTGAAAGCGCATCTCTGTTTGAAGTGGTCGGGTTTAAACTCCTCTAGCTCGGTTCATTCATCCAGGTGAGATGGACTAAGTCTGACGTGACGTTTCACTCCTCTAACAAGAAGTGTGTGGCGTTATCTTAAAATAACAAGTGTGAAGAGAAGCTGCAGGAAAAAAAGACTAAAAGCAAAACAACTGAACTCAGAGCTACTAGTTTGCTGTAAACCAGGGCCCCATTCCACATACGTGGTTCAACTAAGTCGATCAAATGTCCTATTATCCAGCTTAAATTACCCCGATGATTGACGTCAGGCTAACTCGGTTTCTCAAAGGCTGATCCGCATTCAAACACTCGTTAATTCGAACCCGATGTCAGTCATCTGGATAATTGCCTGTGCCCGTTCCTCTCTTATTTTCTCATTGCAGAGCTCCTGTCTCCTGTCTGTTTCTCATGCCTGGTCTGTCTGCTTCTGGTCTGGCCAGCGAGCTGGTCTACCTCAAGCACGCTCCTTAACTCGCGCGCCGAACAGCATCCCGTCATGCGCGTATTTATGTTTGTAATATGGGTAGATCAAATCAAGCATTCTGATTGGTTGAGAGTGAGTCTATACAGTACTTTATTCAGCCATAAAGTACTGTACAGCCTGTTTACATTTTGAGCGTTCCATATCAGTGCGCACTTAAAATAACAGTTAGATTTAAATCGCCCTTTAGTTGTCATTTCAAGCTTGACAGTTAGCAAACATGTTTCGTGTAAACTTTGGTATTTTGGGGGGAATAACTTTTGATGAGAATGTCAGTGGTGAATAATGTATTTGTGGTCCCTGTTCCTGCTGTACAGTCAAACGTTGATACGGCTCACAATCAAGAGAGTAGAGCAGATAACGCTCTGAGAGCAGACTAGTTAGCGGGGAGTGAGTGCATAAAACCGGAAACTAAGGTGAGGAATGAAAAGGAGCTGGGCAATGATCACAACATCGTGATAATTTCCAGTGAGAGATAATTACGTTGGTAATTTCTCGATGCGAGGCAAGTTCTCTAAACATCATGGAGGAGAAAAATGACGGAGAAAAGACGGACAAGCAAGAGGTTACGTGATATGTTACCCCAAAAATGAAACTTAAAAGTCCGTTTCAACTCGGTGTTCTGGATTAAAATCAAGGCAGAGTATACTGAGATCGCCAAAAAACCTCTGAAACCCTTCCTCCATTTCCACATCCTGTCTTTGTGAAGCAGGTTTTGATTAAGTTACAAAGTGCACATAAAGGTTTAAGCTACGCAGTAGAGTCAGTAGACTGGACATAAACACACATCGGGGCTCGGCCTTTTTCTCGCGTCACCCCGAGATGGGACCGTCTCGTAGCAGAGAAACAAGCTCAGGGCTCCACTAATTCGGCGTAATGGTGAGTCGTATCTTTATGCACTTTATTATTGTCTTCATGCCGGTCGTATCATTTACGTCTTATTTATTATGTCATATTTATGACGTCATATTTTTCGCCGTCCGTGGCTCTAAAAAGGTTGGGGACCCAATCAAGGAAAAGTGGGGAAACCCTCCTATCTGCAATTTTTTTGTATTTTGTATTTTGAAACTGAAAATCACAGCTTGTTTTATGGAGAAAAAGAAGCCCAAAACTGCTGTATTTTGATGTATTGAACACCATAAGTAAAGAATGTTCACATATTGTGCTATGATTCGGGTTAGCTGGATGGGTTGCTGTGGATGAGTCGTCACAGCCGCTTCGACGTGCGTTCCCATCTATCAAGATGTTTGACCTTCATAAGTCAACACAATACATCATTCATGAACACCACACAAGAAAGCAACCACAAGAAGTAAGTTATAAATGCAAAAACCTTTTGGAAGACGGGGCACCAAGAACTAAGACAACACAGATCTGTTAAAAGTAAAGAAAGACACCCAGTGTCGCTGCACATTAATAGTTCAACAGTTCTCGAGGAGCGTTCATGTGGAGCTGCTTGAGCCTGATAACAAACGAAACGTTCCGGCTACAGTCGATTGATTGGACTATAAAAACAGTTCATACCAAGCACTCGGGCTACAGTTTAAAGCTGTCACTTCAATGCTATATTCGTAATCTGACATGTCCCCCGTGGCTCGATTTGTTTAAATATGTCTCTGTGCCCCCCGCCCTTCCTCCTCTCTGGTGGGGGTGTGATGATGAGGACGGGGAGCAGATGAAGAGCTTTATTCCCCTCAGATTGATTAGTTGATGGAGCAGCCTGGGGGGGTGTCAAAGTGAGGCTCTCATCAAGTGGAGACAGAGAGAGAGAGAGAGAGAGAGAGAGAGAGAGAGACATCCAGAGCGACGGGGTGCGGCAGAGGAGAATTTATTCCTCACGTAACTTCCGTAGTTATTTTAACCCAAACAACGATCTTCTCCGTAACTTAAATAAGTTGTCTCCTGTGGAAACGGAGAACGTTTATTTTGAAAAGACTGTTTGCAGTTAACGAGCAGAAACTGACACTTAGGAAAATGCAGGATAAACCAGATCTTCCGTAAGATCCCGTAGGAACCGTTGTGCGACGATACACTGGCTGTTCACGCGTGTTGTTTGAATTCTGCTGTTAATATGCCAATTTCTCCACCCGAGGAATGTGGCAACTTTTGGCAAATGTGTGTGTTGGGTGTTGGGTGTTCAGCTTGTCGAAGGTCTGATGATGATGATGATCCTGAAGTCACTAGAGACTGTTTCCGTTGTATAAAAACAGAGAGACATAAATAACCTCTTTCTTTCATCCTCTTCTGCTTCACCAGGGCCCTATTTCTCGTACCTGGCTCAACAAAGTCGAGCAAATGTCCTATTATCCAGCTTAAATTAGCAAGATGATTGACGTCAGGCTAACTCGTTTTGCTGAAATGGTCTCGTTAATTCTATCCAGACGTCAGTCATCTGGATAAATGTGTGTGCCCGCCCCTCTTCGGAAGGGATAATAGTCGAGCACTGACACCACGATGTTCTAACAGTACAATGCCAAATAAACTCAGGAACTTTCTTTTTTTTCTCCCCGCTGAGAAGCAGGAGATGATCATGAACGCATATGAGGAAGTCAATGCCTTAATCATTCGCAGCAAACACGTTGCGAATATTCCAACGTTTTTCTAACGTTGTTGCTGTGAACGCAGCTTAACATCGCCCCCGCTGCGCGACACAAGCGTCGCAAAAATATCAGACAAGTTAAATGCGTCAGTGTTGGGAAAATGTACTGTCATATAATTATGAGTGCTTTCAACACATCCATAAGTTTCTTAAGCGTTAAATAAACTAAAGAACAGCACGGCATGCAGCGGGTGATAGTCTATGTCTGTGAGACGGGTGATCGGCTGCGACTGTCCTGATCAATGTCCGTGGCTCGAGAAGGTCTAAATAAATAAATAAATTACGAAGGTCGTAAATAAATGATTCCTTGTCGGCAGAATCGATAGCGCTAGTACAGGAAGTAATCCTGATGTGAGAACGGAACTTGGCGATCTGGAAGAACTCCCTCCCTATAAAACTAATATAACTAATATCGCTCCTTCATCAATGAGGAAGGGAGCTGCCTTTTTTGTCCGGTGGGAGTGGCCAGTTTATCTAGTGAATTTCACTAAGCCTGCCCGGGAGCAGGTTTAACTTTTTTGGCTATGTTTCAATGGTGATTTATCTAAGCTTGCTTCGAAGAACCGAAAAGCCAGACCTACGTCATCTTATCCTGAAAATTAGCCCGCTAACTCAGTAAGCCAGGTACGAGAAATAGGGCCCTGGATTCACCTCCTATTCTCTCGTCATTATTCCTACTAAAGGGAGAGTTGTTGAAATGAGACAAGCGGCGCTGGATGACTAAATATTTCGGATACAGGTTAAAATAAACTACACAAAAGCGACGTAAAAAAAGACAAAAAACAAAACAAAACCATAAGTGTTTCAATTTTGATGATAATGGAGAAGTGTTCTTGTAGAGACCAGAGGTTCCTCGCGTCGCGTTCATTTTCCTTTTTGCAGGTTTTCGGAGGAGTTCAGGATGTTTGTCAGGGCGAATGAGTGTGAAGGACAGAAGTCTGTCAGTCAGGAGGAGCGACCAAGACACAGCGTCACCGCCCGGAGTCCAGAGGATGTCAATCAAGACACGCCAACGTGAAGAGACAACCAGTGCGCGCGCACGCGCACACACACACACACACACACACACACACACACACACACACACACACAAATCTGAAAATAATTAAAGTTAAAGATGTAACAATGCAAATGTAATGACTTTGCATATAAATCAGAGATCTTAAGAACATATATAGCAAAAATAAATAAAAAGACAGGATTCTGTGCAATTAACCAAGAGGTTGATATCATTGAGTCAATGTCTAGTGATGTAACGAGGACATGCAATGTGCATACAGTGCATGTCATGCTGCATGTACAGTAGTTTAACTTTTTAAATTCTAAAATCCCACACATCCATCATAAAATCCTGTGGTTTGTCTGCTTTGCATTCCCAGAACAAACAAACTCCACCAGAGTTTGATTGGAGGCGGGCTCTCTGTTTTGATTGACAGCATTCACTCGGACCTCAACGAGCCCCAAACTAAACATGTGAGACGTGTTTTGCCAATAACCTCTATGAATGAAAAAATAAAGAAAAATAAAATAATAATAATAAAAAGATAATAATAATTACAAATTTAAATTAAAAATATATAAAATGAATAAATAATAATACAATATAAAAAATATGAACAAATATTAAACAAATAAAAATGATAAACAAATATTAAACAAATAAAGAATAAAATAACCTGAACACACCTTTGTTACGCAAACAAACCAAAATAGCAACACGGAGTAAAAAACTAAACGCCCGGGGGCCTTCAGAGGAGCCCGTCCATCACGAGCCCTGAGCTCAGCCCATTTGCTGCTCAGTGAGCCGAGGCAGCGTCCAGGCGGCAATACCACACATTACACACTGACGGGGCCTTGTGCTCCGTCAGCCCGACGCTGAGCAAGGCAGTCAGCCGTATCACAGCCAAAAAATAAATAAAAAGCTACTGTATAAATCTGTTTTGACAAGCAGTAATTGTGCATCAAGCGCTGTCTGGGTTAATGCAACATTCGGTCTGATTGTCTCCACAAGTATCGAGTCCCGGCGTTAGTCACAGTACAGAAGTGGAGGAGGGGCGGGACTAAACCACTCACATTGTTTACTCTCATTAGGTCAACTTAATAGACTGCTTATTGCCGTGAAAGAGAGTATAATGGGTTTTGAGCTGCAGGCTGATGTGTGAGAAATGTCTGAGGCCACCTCAACTCACAAACACCAGGAAGTGTTGTTACAAACCAGACGTTTGGGTCTACGACGTTCAGGAGAACAAATCTGCAAAAACAATTAAAACAAAAACGTACTTGTTTGGCTTTAATTTAAAATATAAGAATAAATGTCTTTTACAAATGACAAACATGTATTAACAAGTATGAATGTTGAGCATAAGAGACGGTTTTCCATCGTAAATGTCACAGCCGGCCAGAGACCCAACAGCTTGTGTTTTGACCATCGCCATGTTGGCTTTTTTTGCCACCAGTGAACAGGAAGTGACCATATCTGGACTGAGGAGGAGCGATGTAGAGACGCTGTATACGTCTCTGGTGTCGACCTGTCAATCACCTTGTAGCCCTGAGAGAGAATGCAGCTTCAACACATAGCATAGATTTCTATACAACCAAAGGAGTCACCCCCTGGTGGTCAGCAGAGAGCATGCAGCTTTACCCATGAAGCATAGACTTCTATACAATCAGAGGAGTCTCCCTCTGGTGGAGAGAAGTAGAGTGTGTGCATAGTGCGTACAGGACGGCATCAGGGGAGACGGGACTATAAATAAACAGTGTTATAAACAGATTGCAACGTATTAAAAAATATGTTTACGATGCCTTATGGGCGTCATAGAACAAGTTACCCAATATTCTACTTGTAAGCTTCAAGCTGCATTCAGGAACTCATTCCTAAAATAAGATTTTCCTGTGATGAACAATTGCTTCTATTGCTTTCATCAAATCTAGCATGCAAGTAAGTGCTGTCCTGAGGTTGTTCATGAAAAACGGGAAATATCTTTCTTTGTCACTGAATCTGATAATTGGCAACAGCGTTTGTGTCCACATCCATAAAAGCCTCTGCAGGTCAGCTGCTGCATGTAGAGATCAATGCCATGAAACACATGCGCACACAGGGGGCTGTGATTCCAGCGGGCGGAGAGCTTTCTTCTCCTCCCAGTGCTGATATGAAAGCAGAAATAACATATTCTGTATTCATGTTTCTGGCATTTGTTTTTTATTAAACAATCATAGACGATTATTGCACGATGCAACAAGTCAGGTGACACAACAAAGAAGATGGCTGCTTAAGACTTTTGCTCTCGCTCGCTTCCACTATCTCTACCATAATTGATCAATAACTCACACTTTACCTGCATGAACTCTGCCTTAAATATCTATGTGTCGGGCTTATGCTGGAATGGCTGATGGCCTAAGAAGTAAGATGTCTTAAGACAACTAAGGACGCTAACAGTGGCAACGAGTTAGCCGCCATGATTGACTCTGCACTACGACAGCAACATACTTTTATTGAGGAGCAGTTTTTGAAATTTGAAAACCGCCTGGACAAGATCCACAAAGAAGTCTCGGCTAACTCCCAGGCTATCTTGTCACTCAAAAAAGACCACAATGCCATCTCAGAGTCTGGCTGAAGACACTATACGGGACAAACACATTAGCATGGAAGCTACTCTTGGACCAGTCACGGCGTGACAACATACGACTAATAAACTTGCCGGAGAAAATCGAAAGAAGTGATCCTATCGGATTTATCTCAGAATCACTTCCCAAATGGTTCCCAACACTTGCCGATGTGAAATTCGAGGTAATGAGAGCACATCGCATCGGTCCAGAACGTAATTCGGGCCCCCCCCCCCCCCCGAACCTTCATCTGCAAGATGCTTCGCTCCACGGACCGAGACAAACTTCTCAAGGCATCCAGGAGCTCTCCCGTGACTGTTGCGGGCAAGGAAATACGCTTTGCTGCAGATTACAGCAACTATACTGCTAAACGACGATGGGAATATGCCCAGGTGATGGAGACAGTCAGAAAGCAAGGCTTCAGCACCTTCTTGCTCTATCCTACAAAACTCAAACTGACCCGCGGCGTAGAAACTCACCTGTTCCAGACCCGCACAGAGGCTGAGGAATTCATCAACCGTAACTGTATCAAGGACTCGAGATAAGGTTATGCTTGTTTATCAACATTATTCCGTAATTTGTATTGCCTGGAAGGTAGACGATAATAACCTCACAAACTATATACACAGTCAATCAAGTTTGTTATGATATATGTTTATGTTAGATCCAGCCGAATATGGATGGTAAATAATTTTACGATAAGTATTATACATGGAAACGAGAGATTGCTATAGACGAGCCGCTATCTTAGTGTCACGAGACCAATGTTTGGGTGTATGACGGTACAACCCTCGTTAGTACGGTCAGGGATTTGGGGATATTATAGATATGCTTTTTTGTTAATTAATTTTTATTTTGGGGAATCTGGGGAATAGCGACTGGGCACAGGGGTGCGATACATCTACTATACATTTCATCTCTTACTTTGGGATATGTAATATTATTTTCATAACCTGCTCATATGACTACAATTAATATAGCGAGCTGGAACATTAATGGCCTTAATAGTCCGATTAAACGATCTGCATGTTTAGACCAACTTAAGAGGCATGATATTAAAGTGCCAATTATTCAGGAATCACACTTTATCAACAGAGATGGCCACAGGCTTACAAATAAGCATTTTACACAGCTGCTACAGCCTCCTTTAACTCTAAGAGCTGTGGTGTGTTAGTGGTCCTCAGACGTAACCTTCCTGTGAGCATCATTGAAACGTATGGAAGCACTGACGGCCGCATTGCTTATATTAAAACAAACTTTGCAGGGTGCAAAATTGCTTTTGTTGCCCTTTATGCACCTAACCTAATTTGACTCTGCTTTCTTTAATAATATTAATAATCTCTTAGTCAACTTGGAAGGTTTCTCAGTTGTAATTGGTGCCGATATGAACGCTGTACTGGACCTGACACTCGACCGCTCGGTTGATTCAACTTAACACTCACATAATCGTACTACGTCTGCATTTCAGGGTTTTATGTCTGATTTTAGTCTCACTGACTTATATCGCGCTATCAACCCTACATCCAGACAATACAGTTTTTACTCAAAATCTTATTCGAGAATAGACTGTTGGATAGTACAAATGCATTTTCTCAGATTCACTACGTTAACATTCTTCCTTGTCCGTTATCAGATCACAGCATAGTCATTTCTAAATTAACCTTGGCACACACACCCACAAGAGCTACAAGGTGGCGCTTTAATGTAGAGAAACAATACATTTTGCACTTACTTTAGAGATGCTTCTTCTGTTTTTATTTCAGAAAATGCTGTGACCACAAATGACCCACGTATTCTTTGGAGTGCCATTACAGGTTGCATAAGGAACACAGCAATCTCATATTCCTCGCATCTCAATAAAACTAGATTAGGGCAAATTAATGAATATGAGACTACTCTTAAAAAATTTGGAGAACAATCAGCAAAATACTGGCTTCTCAGATGACAGGGAAAAACAAATAAAATCCATACAATTTAAATTAAACACCCTTTTAAAAGCCAGAGCAGAATTTTGCATTCACAGGTCTAGAAGAAATTATCATTTCAATGGATCTAGACCAAGCCACCTGTTGGCTCTAAGCCTACAAAAGGTGAGAAGGCTGCTAGTATTATATCTATTGATTCTGGCCAGAACATATTGACGGATCCTAAAGAGATACATTTAGAATTTCATTCCTTTTACTCTAAACCAGGGATTCCCAAAGTGGGGTGCGCGAGCTGCCTCTAGGGGGTGCGCGAGAGGAAAAATGTAATGGTGGTCTAATGGTGTAATAATTAATATTAAACATAATTTTAAAAAAATTAAGTAGGATTTTTTAATTATAAAAATTCCCTTTGTAAGATTTACATGTAATTACAATTAAAAACGTACAATTTAATAAATAGATGCACTTCCGGTCCGGCCGCCAGACTGTCTTTTACGTACACACTAGCTAGCCTAGCTTGTGCACCTAACGTCATTTCATTCATTCAGCAACATCCATGAAAATATATTAAACTGGCTGAATTCGGGGAAGCTGTCAGGTGGGACATCTGAAGCTATCAGTAATAAAAGAGGAGAGGGACAGAGAGAGAGGGAGGAACCGGAGGCGAGAGAAACGGAGAGGTGCGTTGGGGAGAGACCGGGAGAAGAAATCGACCGGGAGTCTGAGAAAGAGGAGACAGAGCGGGAGCACAGAGGCCCATTGCGCAGTCAAGGTGAAAAAAGAGGAAACGAGAGTGAGCATCAGACTGGGAAAAAAAAGAGAAAATATGATAACAATAATCTGGGTCTGGGCTTCACTTGGATTGGCAATGCAGATTGCCCGAAGCCACAGTGCGTGTTGTGCAGTGAGGTTCTGGCTACCAGCTGTCTAAAACCTCTTATTTGCGCCGCCACCTGAACACCAAGCATGCCACTGCAAGTCAGAAGCCCCTTACATTTTTTAGATCAAAATTGGAAGAGTTACAAAACAGCCAAAAACAATTGCAGTCTCATTCATGTGTTGGGTCTACACCAGGGATTCCCAAAGTGTGGTGCGCGCACCCCTGGAGCCTCTTTTTTTTATTTATATCTGTTTCTGAGCTTATGTGCCACTTTTTGTGTTTTACGTGGCTTACTGTGTTTAAGTAAATACATGTGAAATGCAATCTGCCTCTGAGCCTGTGCGTGTGTCCTCGCCATCCTTATTGCTCTTTAAAAGTGACGCCTTGTATACAGCGGACTAAATCTTGTAACAAACGCCACGAGCGAGCAAACAGTTCTCGCATTGGTCCGATTTTATGCGGCTATAAATAGGCTCTGTTGCGTTTTTTTTTTTTAAGGTGTTGGATTGGGGGATTGGGGGTGCGTGAACCCAGTCGGGATGTAGAAGGAGGTGCGTGGCCTAAAAAGTTTGGGAACCGCTGCTCTAAACTATATACCTCCGAAGTTCGCTCTGACAAAGCAAAATGTAATAACTTTTTACAAAAAGTGACACTTCTAACTCTCTCCTTTGATGAGTCAAAGGATTTAGGGGCCCTAATCACTCTGACCGAACTTAAAGATGCCATTGCGGGGATGAAAAGGGGGAAATCACCGGGATGGGACGGTATTCCCCCTGAATTTTACCTTACTTTTTGGGATCTGGTAGGCCCGTTTCTAATGGAGATGATTAATTGTTCTATTGAAAGGGGTTGTTTTTTTAGAGGACATTAACCTAGCCTTAATATCAGCATTACCTAAACCCGGTAAAGATCCGACTCTATGCAGCAACTACAGATACCTGTCTATCCTTACTACTGAGATTAATATGTTTGCACGCATTTTGGCATCCCGCCTTGAACCTGATTAAATTAGTTCACTGTGACCAGACGGGCTTCATTAAGATACGACTGGCTTCTGATAACATGCGTTGCCTTTTGCATATTATTCATGCTGTGAAAGATGGCACGTCTCCTAGTGCTGTCCTTAGCTTGGACGCAGAAAAAGCCTTTGATAGGGTTGAATGGGATCATCTATGGAGAGTATTCGAAAGATTGGGGACAAATTTTATTAAATTGATCCAGCTACTTTATAAAAATCTCACGGCTACTGTAGTTACGAATGGGATTGCCTCTCCTCGATTTCACATCACACGCTCTTGTCGTCAAGGCTACCCCTTCTTATTTGCTCTGTCACTTGAACCACTTGCTCAAACTCTAAGATAACATCCATCTATCTTTCCAATAACCTTCAGTTACACCAGCTATACAATCTCCTTATATGCTGATGACATTTTAATATATATTGACTAAAGAATGCTTTCAGCACCTTGTTGAATCAATGCCACATAGAATTAAGGCAGTTCTGAAGGCAAAAGGGGGTCAAACACAGTATTAGTATGGTGTTCCTAATAATCCTTTAGGTGAGTGTATATATATATATATATATATATATATATATATGTGTATGTATGCGTGTGTGTGTGTATATATGTGTACATGTATATAGGATGTGTATGCATATATACATGTGTATATGCGGATATACACCTATGTATTGTTATTTTTTCTTTTATCTGAATGATTATGTGCATTTGTATCTTTATATACATGTATTGTGCACACCTTTTCTTTATATGCATATCTAGAAAATCCATACAAAATGTTTTTATCATGGACGGCTAAAGACTGCAAAACTGATTCCTGCAGACGAAATATTGAGAAGCAGACGGTTAGCCTTGATTGTTGGCAGAGAAAGAAGGGATTCAATTAATGTGTAAATCCCTCTGAATAAGAACAAATCACAAACACCAACAATAGGAACCAATGAATTCTTGTTTTCAGTGTTTTTTCCATCTTCTGTTTTAAATTCAAGAAGACGGAGTGTTGCGGTTTCATTGATGGGACCCCGAATTAAAACGGCAGAAATAAGCCTAGGATCCTAGGACCCCGAGGACCACGAGGATCCGGGACCTGAAGCTGCAGTAACGACGTCCCGGAGGACCATATTGAAGCACGAGTGCCTGGGACCCAGAGGGAGGGTTTTAGGTGTTTGGGAGACTGTGACACAGCAGTCAATATGTGAGGAAAGTTACTGTTGCATGCTGGGTCAGAAGATCAGACATGGAAAAATTAAATGAAGAGCAGAGTGGAGGGTTCACAAGTCAATGAAGGCACTTTAAAGCCCTCTTAGGCTTTCTCGTGAGCAGGTTTTGATATTTCACGAGGCGGACGACGTCCTCACAGAAACACACGTGATGGAGAAACCGAACCGACGGCGCACTGTCCAGAGCAGCTTCACTGCTCCTTCACACACATTCCTCTAAAACTCTACTGGACACTATGAAAACCAAACCAAGCTATATATATATATATATATATATATATATATATATATATATATATATATATATATACACATATACACACACACACACACACACACACACATACTTTTCCTAAACCCTGACTTAGTGTTTTTGTTGCCTCAACCTAACTAAGCATTTCTAAAACGTTCTAAACTTAAGTAGTTCATGATTTTTTTTTTCTGAAACGTATTATTTATTTTGAGAAGACTGTTCTCAGGTAAGGAGCGGATATCGACACGTGGTGCTGGACTTTCGTAGGAAAATGCAGGAAAGATGAGGAGTACGTCATCATACGTGCACGAGGATACGATGATTTTATGCTCGTTGTCCTGTGAACGTCCAGCAGGGCAGAACCAGATCAGGCAAAACGATTGTGGTTAAAAACTGTGTTCGCAACATAACTTACGCAGTGAAATGTGACTTTTGGCTCCACCTGGGCAGGGTGAAAGTCCTTCAAAGCGGAGCGTGTTACTTTAGTCCTTGCTGGTCGGCCTCCAGTCTGCCCGAGCAGAGCGGAGCATCAGGTGACGCCCGCTGCAGACATTGATCGACCTTCCAGCTCCCGGTTTCGTCTGACTTTAGCTCGGGGAGGATCGGAGGTTAGCAGTTTGTGTGTGTGTGTGTGTGTGTGTGTGTGTGTGTGTGTGTGTGTGTGTGTGTGTGTGTGTGTGTGTGTGTGCGCATCTGAGGGCATTATTCACTCCCTCTGCTCCTTGAAGTGGCTTCCTGACTGTGTCTTGGATCAGCAGGTGAGACGGAGCAGAGAGACTCTGAAACTCGTTGATCACAGCGATTCAGTTCTTCCCTCACTGTCAGCCATTATACTCGAGGACGGCCCTCTGTCATCAGCCGCACACCTGCTCGATTCAATTATCCCCACGCTATCCCACCGACTGGCGGGCTGCACACACGCTCCTGCTCCGCCTTAAATTGCAAGAGCAGAAGTAAAAAAAGAAATATATATAAATTATAGTAAAAATAGGAGTGATTGCCTCCTTTAGAGGCTTTTCACTGTGGGAACGATTGAGGATCATAAATGAAAGAGCGGGAAAGAGATTCAACGCGATTACAACTGGCGATAATTATAGAAAATGGAGTGTGAATTTCTCTCACACACACGCGTAAAATAAATAAAATTGATATTAATTATTTATAGCTGAGCTCTAAATGTGTAATTCATTGCTGGTAATATGTTGTATCCCATTAACAGCATGCTGGCAACTCAGGTCACTTGCAAACATGGGCCAATGAATGTGCTTTAATATTCTGGTACTCACCCATACTGTATATATACACGCATGCACACTCTCTCACACACACACACACACACATTTTGTTGTCTTTATATGTCTTTATATGTCGCAAAACTTTCAGGTTTGATGTTTCTCTTGAAACGCTGGCCAGCTGCCATCAGAAACCTCTCTTCAAACGCACTTCTTTCCATCTGGAAGTCAAGAGTCAGTCTGTTGAGCTCTGTCATGCCATTCACTCATTTACTCACATTTCTCCTTTTATTATTCACCTTTCGGTTTCTCCATACTGACGACTTTTCAGCCGTGCTTTTGGTTCATTTTTCAACGTCAACCACGCAGCAGAGAGAATCTTTCATAAAGGCCAATTGCTCCAGTAAAATAAAAATAAAAAGCACCTGCTCCTGCTTCAACAGAAGTAATAACAAACTCCTTGAAATATGAGCAACGAGGTTCCACTCGAATCTCACAGCGTGTGCGCCTGCTCCTTTTCTGCGGTTGCCATGTCGAGTTAGTTAGCGACGCCGGTCAGGGGAGGAGAGGATTGAGGTTTCCCTCAAGAAGAACAGACTTCCCCCCAAAACATCCATCCAGCTGATCGTTTCTCTCTGGTCTGTCTAAGGATCACGCCATTTGACAGGTAAAGGTGTGACCTGGGTTAATTTTCTGCCGCGGTCAGATCGGCATGTCGGGGCGTGAGAGAGAGAGAGAGAGCCGAGCAGGGTCGTTAAAGGTCGTGTCAGTCAAGCCTTCCAGGAAATGTGTTTCCAGTTGGCCGTTAAATGCCTTCACAGTCTCAACACCGCAGCCCAGCAACAGGAGGCGCTCTCCAGGTCGTCAGCTGTCTCAAAGCGGGCACTTCACTGATGTCACACGTCATGAGGGGAACTCATCACAAACAGATTTAATCACAGTTTGAAATCGTATAAAAAGACTACGTGCTGCATGTTGTGATCCAGGGTTTTACAGCTCGACCCCTCAGAGGCTCCAGCAGTCAATAGCCGAGGTTTGACGCAAACTTCATGGACAATCGAGGGTCATCTGCATCCTCGATTAAACTCTTGCTGCATCAAACTCTGCATTGTGGGACACTAAGAGCTGAGCGCCAAACCTTTTTAACCCTAGAGCCCCCAGCCATGTTTCCTCAAAACTTCCGAATGGCCGCCAGCTACAAACTACAACAATGTATTTTTAATAATTTCAAAAGGTTTGATAATCAGAAAACCTTTGTGATACTATATACAAAGGTTCATATACATGTCAGTGGTCTATTAATTAATGATAGCACCCAAAAAGCCACAAAAACACTTTGCCGTAAATCGAAAGTTAAAGAGGTGTTCTCTCAAAAGTTTTCCAGAAACGAATAATTCAGATTCAGACATTAAATCGCCTTATATCTAAAGAGTATCTCTAAAAAAGGTTGGCTTTGATTGATCAGATAAAGTAAATTAATAAGGTGGCACCAATCGTTCTTTACAATTGTTGATCCATTCTTTTCAGGTCAGCTGAGAACATTACTCATCTTTTCCCTTGTATACAGTCCATTTTACCCAGGGTTGTTCAGCTATGTTTAGCGTTCTGTGACTTTCTGAAGGTGCTGAGGGGAGGACGCCGTTGGGATAAAAGAGAAGCCGACTGTGAGGCGGTGACCGGTAATGCAAACTGCAAAGGACAGAAGGGATGCTGCAACCGGCCGAGCGCTTACAGTGCGCTTACAGAGGAAGGAAGGCAACAGAAGGTCAGTACAAGAGACGACACTCTGCTTAACCTCTGAAGCTGCTGCAGAGATGTCCGTCAAACTCCTGTGGTAGTGGGCAGTTCCCAGGAGGAAGAGTGAGGAAGAGCATGAGGAAGAAGCAGGGCACTGCTGAAAAAACCTGCTCCTAAAAACTTTCTGCAGATGCAGTTTTGAGTTTTGCATGAAAAAGAGACTCAAGAGGACCAGAGATTCCAAAATGAAACTGAGAGGATACAAAACTTTGGCAGACACGTGTCCAAATAACCAGTGCGACTTCACAGCTGGATGACGAGCAGCTCCTGGAAACCAACGGAGAAAAAGTCGACAGAATAAATAAACGAGTCGGAGAGTTAAAGGCATGAAAACGCTCTGAATGCAGAAATGCATCTGGTGATGGTGGTCGAGGCTCCACTTAAAGCTGCAGTTCATGTAAATAAACATCTGTTACATTCAAGCCAAACAATCCTGATCCAGCCTACGCGCACGTTCATAGAGGATGTAACGTGCACGCTCAGTAGTTACTGACCCTAAACTCTGTGGACATAAATATATGAGGAAAGAGTTATGTGTGAAACATGGCATTTAGAAGTGGAACCCCCGGTGACGCCGAGTATTTCCTCAACCCAGGACTGAACTTTCTATTAAATCTGACTGAATTCTGCAGAGGAGGAGGAGGAGGAGGAGGAGGAGTGGATCTGATCGTCCCCAGAATTGGGCTCCTTAGTGTTCACAGACTAATCCTGAAGCTGATGAGTCAGAGTGATGAATAGAGGAAGGAAGTGAGAGGGCTGATATAATGAGGGGATGCCTCGGGAAAAAAATGTGGGAGGAATATTGAAAAGGCATCGCAGAAAGAGAGAGAGAGAAGATAATGAGATGGAAAGGAATAGAAGGGATAGCAGAGAGAGAGAGAGGGACAGACAGTGACAGAGAGAGCAAGATGGCTTTTTATGGATTAGTGGGCTCATCGCCTCGTTGTTGCTGCTGTCAGAGAGAGAGAGACTGAGAGAGAGAGAGAGGCCACACACAGTACAACCTCTAACAGCATCGAACAAGATAATACCAAGACCTCCTTCTATCCTCCTATCTTCCACTCTATCTTCCCTCTCTTCCTCCCTCTCCACCACCATCCCCATTGTTTATATGTGTTTCTCTCCTACCTTCCTCTCTCTTCCTCCCTCTATCCCCTCTCTTCCTGTCTCCCCTCTCGTCCTCCCTCCCTCCCCCTCTCCACCATCCCTCCCTCTCTCCTCCCTTCCTCTCTCATCCCTCCCTCTCTCTCCCCTCCACCATCCCCATTGTTTCTATGTGTTTCTCTCCTGCTTTCCAAACTAATCAGGGCATCTCAGCTGAGGAGCCAGAGGGGACAACGACACCCTGAGCTGCTTCCTTCCCCCTTTCTCCCTTCCTTCCCTTTCTCCACTTCTTTTCCTTTTACTTCTCGCTCTCTCCTTCCCTCCAGCTCCACCATCTTATCCCCTTCCTCCCAGCCTCATTTTCATCAAACCCTCCTCTCCTCCTCCCCCTCTGCTCTCCTCTCCTCTCCTCCCCTCAGGCCTCTGTGGAGAATGGAGAGTTTGGTAAGTGGTGCTGCGGTGGAGGTGTGGGAGGCGGAGAAGGAGGAGGAGGGGTGTTCAGGTCAGGAGGACTTCCAATTCACTCAGTGAAACCCAAACTCGTCTTGGGGATTGTGTGGAAGCAGCTCCCGGCTCCAGGAGGGTCCTTGCTCATTGGGCGGGGCTTGAAGTAAAGACTTGGCCAAGGGCGAGAGCGTTAGAGCAATGTTTCCTCCCTCCTTGCTCCCTTCTTCCTTTCCTTCCCTCTTCCTTCGTCCTTCCTTCCTCTCCATGCTGAGTCCGGTGAGTCTCTTCCGCTGCATCCTTCCGCCCGGCTGCGCGCATCACTGGCCCCTCTGAGCTCAGGTAATACCCAGAAGTCCCGGCGAGCTGCAGCCTGTCAAGTGAGCCTCGTTTTCTTGATACTACACCACCCGCCCCTTCTCACGCTGCCTCACGCTGCCTCACCCTCTCACCCGGTCTCTCTCTCTCGTTTGGTGTTGAGTCTCAATATTGTGTTTTCATCACAACAAGCGAAATAAATAATCTCGGTTCAACATGTCTCACGATGGTTTGTGTGATATCTTTTGGCAATGAACGGAAATCAACGTTAAAATGCTACACAACAACGGATTTTATTCCAGTTTAATAAAACAAAAACTCAACATTTTAACCGTCTCTCTTCATGTGGCACCAGCCGGCTCTGCAGAGCTTCACCTCTTTTTTTCCTCAGTGTGGTTTCAACCCACCTCACCTCTGTGATCCAGCTCTCCTATTAAATTATCTTCACACCGTTCCCCGTCTGTCTCATGAAAAAGATTCTCTCAGCCAATTATATTCTAAAAAAAAATACAAGAACTGAGGTCAACGCGGACGAGGCTGGAATCACTTTTTTAAATTCATACTTTTCACCAGAGCCGTGCGCTCCGTAACCTTTTCAGCTCGCCAACGTTATTGTCAAGTACAAGAATGCAGTAACCAGGCGGTGTCAGGCGGTGTCAGGCGGTGTCAGGCGGTGTCAGGCGGTGTCAGGCGGTCAGGTGGAGTCCGGCAGAGCGGGCGATTATAGGAGTCAGACAGAAGAGCTTCAGCTGTTTAGGAAGGTCTTGAACGTGCCTTCACACAGCGACCACCGCTATTACTTGAATGCTTACTTAAATTTTGTGACATTTTAGGCTTCTTCTCGTTTTCTGACGGAAGCGTTCATCGCAAACGACAAGTTCATGGATCGTCAGAAAGATGAAAATCTGACAAACGTGGCTGTTTTTTTTTACAGCTTCTGGCTCTGATGAATTTTAAGCTCCGGAGGTTGTTTCAAGAGAACCTGTAGGACGAGCTCCTTTAATCCAGATTGAAGACTTTGATTGAATCAGATTCAATGATATTCATCAATTTCTGTATACTGCATTATATCTCTTAAACTGCACTTCAATCGTTATTCTACCGATTGTTTTTATTGTTTAAATGAATGTTCTTAATTATTTTGAAATCTCTTCTTTTGCATGATGCTTTGATGGTTTTTATGGTTTTATGTCATCGTGTTGTTGTTGAAATGAGCTCTAAACAGCCGTACTGTATTATTACAGCCCTGAACAGCCTCCATGAGCCTTCAGACTAGAGGAGCCTTGTCCCTTCATGTTACATCACGCTGCTGCAACATGAATGTTTCAGACACTTTACATCCTCGTGTTCATAGAAGATGTAAAGAGCTTTAACTGTAACCCTAAACAGGAGGCAGTGGTTTTTAAAATGGGTCAATAGGATATGTTGTAACACGGTATAAAGATGGATTTTTCGACAGTTATTAATGTTTTTCTCTGTGTGTGTTTGTTTTTGGAGATTAAACGAGTAAACACAGTTGTGTGTTATCTAAGTGTTATTTAAGGTATTCAGTTAAAGCGTGGATGTGTCATCAGCACAGATGGAGTTGTTTTTTTTAACATATAAATATGACTGATGATGTTTAAAAGGTGTTTCATAATCCCGTGCTGGGCTGAACCTGCGTGCTGAAGGTGGGACGGGACACGAGAGAGCGTGATGAAAAGATGCTGCTACTACGTTTCATGATGAAATGATTATGCTTTATTATGATAATCACTGTCTAATGGAGCTTCATTAAAGTGCTATGTTCCATACATTAACTGTTGTGTCAGTGTGCAGCGCTGTGCGTTCATGTGTGTGTTAGTGCAGTGTGTGTGTGTGTGTGTGTGTGTGTGTGTGTGTGTGTGTGTTTGTGCTCGAGTAGTGTGTGTGTGTGTGTGTGTTTGTGCAGTGCACCTTATATGTGTGTGTGCGTTTGTGCTGGAGCAGTGTTGGTTTGTGTGTGTATTAGTGCTGAAGCAGTGTGTGTTTATGCTAAGAGGTTCCTCTGAGTTTATTTGCCATTGTACTGTTAGAACATTGTGGTGTCAGTGCTCGATTATTATCCCTTCTGAAGAGGAACGGGCACGCGCATTTATCCAGATGACTGACGTCTGGTTAGAATTAACGAGACCGTTTCTCCACGGGTCTTCCGTGGAGAAACCGAGTTGGCCTGATGTCAGCGCGTGGCTCTAAAATCGGCGGCCGCCTTGCTCTCGTGAGATTAATCGCTGACCACTTGTGCATGACGTCAGAGCAAGTCGGGATCAAGTCAGACACAAATCTAACCGCCATGCATTGCGCGCCGATCGCCGGTGATCGATTCTGCGCAGAACTGGCTCATCTCGAACAAACCTACTGTTGTAGGAATAACAGTGTGCCGTAGCATAAATAAATGGCTTTTGGGGGGGCTTTTCACCCAATACTGAGGCCACTGAGCCTTTTGCATCCCTGAGCTACAGTAATGGATATTTCATGATGGCATTGTCGCATCATATGGTTGTCGTTTTCCTGCCGGTTGTTGGTTAATGAGCATCAAAATGGAGAGCCTGTCACAGAAGTAGAGAGAGAGAGAGAGAGAGAGGAAAATACAAAAGCAGAAGAACTCCTTCTGTTAACATGGTGTGATGTTCATCCCTGGAGAGCATCAGCCATATATCTATTCAGCCTGCAGTTGAAGGATGGAACAGAAATGACTCTTTAGAAGCATTAACTGGTTAAGTTGTTCAGCCAGGTTTTTTTATGCTGCAGAAACCCGTCGTCCCAAACTTTGGCACGTCAACGCTTCACCACGCTCGACCACGGGGGCTGAGCCGTCTGCCGCTCGCCTCTCGAGACGAGACAGCTGTGCGTCGCCAACCGAGAGCATTTGTCAAGTGAGATTACATTTGATTGAAAGAAAGAGGAGGTCAGAGGAGAGTTTAACGGGCAGAAGACCCGACATCCGGCGTTTTGATCCACGGTTCGTCTTCATCGCTCACTCTCCGTCCTTGTGTTTCACTTCCTCTGCTTTCCTGACACTCTCGTTCTCTGTTGACTTCATGCTTCCATGCAGTTAAGACTTGTTTGACGTCTCACTAAAGATAATATGTATTTCTATATTCTATACGCACAAGTCCTGAATGTATATAAAAAAGGACGTTTTTTTAGAAGAAATACGTCTTTTGAGAACTGATAAGTGAATGTATAGTCTGTAAGCTCAATCAATCATTCAATCAATTAATCAATCAATCAGTGTAATCAGCTGACAGGCCTCAAAACCTCCTTCACTGAAGGTTACAGTTTTTTTTCTGCATTTCTTATAAACAGCACAAAAAAGGCATGAATGCCCATCCTTCACAGGGCAAAGTATTGTGAGTAAGTGGGCTTTGACATTATTTTGTTCTGACTGAAGCTCCAAGATTCTGTGTCGTATTACACCTTCAGTAAAGCACGTTTCCATGAGAGAATTATTTAGCACCACTTTCAATGGTGTTCGTCCTCCTTTAGCGCATCATTACTTCATCTTATACGCATATATATGCACATATATGCAAATAATCTACTTATCAACAAACTATTAACATTTACAACTTGATGCATTTAAGTAAGTAAAGAAGACCCAACATTTGTCAATTGAGATGGCGAAAGACCTTTTCTGAATTACCTTCCAAAGTCACACATTGTTCTCAAAGCCTACGTTACCCACAATGCAACAAATATTGGATTGTTTTGTGCTCGTAGCAACTTGTGTCCTTTGTAGCAAATTCATTATATTTAGAAGTTAATTCAAAACACCTTTTAAATGGTGGCAGATAAAAAATGGACATGGATGTTTTTTTTGCTTTTATAGTTATTTGTATTGTTGTTGTGCGTTTACATTAATATATTTGTATGATTTCTTATGTCTGTGAAGAAGAATGTTTTATTTTATGGCTGCACAAAACAAATGTTCCACTCTGTGGGACAATGAAATTAATCTTGACTTAAATTCCCTGTGACTTAGTAATACCATACTACTAATATTTATTATAGCAGTTTTCTTGGTGATTTAAAGAGCAACAAAGGAGGAAACCTCAGCCAAACCAGCCAACTTATTTTTCACAACCACAGAATGAGTCCTCGTTAACGTCTCATAACTCATCTGGAAAGCATCAGTGAATGATTTATTAACCGTTAATAACAACGCTGTAATATTTGCAGCTTCATGGTACCGAATGATCTTTTCTCTCACTGCAGCTGCACGATGTTGTAAACCCGATCGTTCACGTTGTCACTCGTAAGAAACCCAACATGAAGGCCCAGTGTCTGCCTGCCGGAAAGCATGAAGCCAAGTACAAGCACCATAGCCAAGAGGACGATCCGTCACAGGCAGCGCATGGTGTCTCTGCATTGTTCACCAGCGAGCTGAGGCTGCTGGCTGTCCCGCTGCCAGGAACAAACAATATTGAGGGTGGCCCAGAGGGGATCTGGCTCGATACAAAACTCCGGGGCAAATCGGACTGAGACAAAGACACACAAAAACACTGTCATTCCCAAAATGAGATTTGCCTGCTCTCATCTGCCTGCTCTCACCAAGAGACTCATATATGTGTGTGTGTGTGGGGGGGGGGGGGGGGGGGGGGGGGGATGCGGCTTCACAGTGCTTTAAAAATGACTGAATCATAATTCACTCTGTGCGGGAAGAGTCCTCTGGAGTTCTGGCAAACGGGAAAAAATTGGCTTGAAGATTTGTACATTCCTGCCAAACACTTTAAGGAGAGATGTGATAACACTTTTAAAAATAAGCTTTGGAGGGGTGCCTCCTGCTTCTGGACTCACAAGATGTTTGTGTGTGCAGGAAGACTCAATGTGTTGGACCTCCAGCAGCTCCAGTTTTTTTTTGCCGGTCTAAAATCTCACCTCTTCTTTCTGGAGACACGGTTGCTCCGGTTCTATTGTACGCCCCAAACCACCCTGAACCCCTCGGCCAAGGCACCAACTCTAGATTGTTTTTTTGCAGCCACATAAGGCCGCTGAAATGAGGACTTACATTTGTTTCTACCAGACAAAACTTGACCAGGGTTGGAAGTTGTTGAGCTTTAAATGCCACAATAAAAGTATTAGAAGTGTCAGGGGAAAGACTGCTGTTTGAACACACTAAAGTATAAGGTTTTTATTTCCGCCTGAACATTTCTTTGCAAATAGATGCCTGCAGACGACTATACCCAGGCGGAAAAAATATATACTTTTGTATATTTAAAATATACTTACATTTTCAATCGTACATTTCAAATATACTATCAAAAAATACATACTTTAAGTACAAGTTCTGTGTAATTACTCAAATGTACTTCTTTGAACTTTAATTTCAAATATATTTTTTGTATATTTCAAAATGTATGCTCTAAATTAGCATTGGAAAAATGTATTTAAAGCACATTTGATAAATACAGATTTTATATATACCAAATGTTTCATATTTTAAGTAATATTTGAGAAGTGTACTTTCTGAAAATGTATAAAAAGTATACAAAAGTCACCTATTTTAAAAATTCAACTTTTAACACTCTAAAATAATTGTACTGTAGTGGTTTATCTCGGGGGGATACGTTCTAAAAATAACCCGCAGTAGACGAAATCCGTGAAGTATTCAGCTTTATTTTTTACAATTATCATACATGTTTTAAGGCCGTATAACCCCTAATCACACACTTTTATACACTTCTCAACCCTTTTTGCATCCCTGTTAAAACGTATTGCTGCTGTCGTCCTTATGTTATTTTCCTCCTTCTTTATGTAACGAACCGAAGATTCATTTATTCCGTAATGGCCCTACAGCCGCGTAACTTCTACCTTCCTTTAGCATGTCAAGAAGTCCAACTTTTTCTGCGATGGTTAGCATCTTCCTCTGCCTTTTGGGTGCGACCGCAGGTGCCTTTTTCGTTGCAGTTCGTTTCATCGACATTATGGGTTTTTTCGGGTAGAAAACTTGCAAACATACAGCACTTCAGAGTCACACTGCTAGCGATTGAACATTTATGTAAATCTGGCTAGCCAAACGCATTCTGTACTGTACAGGAGACACTGCACGGAGGAGATTGATTGACAATGGTGTACAGTACAGTCCCTTAACTAATCAGGACGCAGAACACGTGCGGTTCTCCCTTAGCCAACCAGGACGCCGAACACAATGTGTGTTCATACTGTACACTGTAAAAAAAAGCATGCAAAATTACACTAAAAAAAATCTGCGAAACAGCGAGGCCGCGAAAGGTAAACCGTGTCATAGTGAGGTACAACTATACTTTCAATAAATATATTATAAATATGGCACCTTTTTTTATATTTTAAGTAATATTTGAGTGCGGAGGCACGGCCGGGATTACATTTCACCCAGATACAACAGATACATTTTTCTGATTGGCTATTCGTGTCGCCCATTTCTTTTTATTGATTTGCAGGGGATTCGGGGGAAACGTGCTTGATTCCTCCATGGTGAGGGCAGTGACCAGGTCATGTTTGCGCGCTGCAGCACATTAAATAGCCTAGAGTTTTTTTTCAGCGTGAGAAATACGATGTGTGGCGGGTTATAGTTTTCTGTGTTGGCTAACATTAGCTTACTTTTCCAAAGGGTAGCTAAGGTAATGCTTAGCTATAGGTTAATTACGTTGCAGGCCGGTGTTACGGATTAACAGGCGGCCCGGTTAACTGCCGACTTTCGGCCGAAAGCGTCTACTGTTGTCGTCGTTACAGCAGATGTTGAGAACACGTAGCTGTCCTCGTGAATGCTGCATTGTTTAATTCTGCAATTCAATGTCTAACCTTCTCGTATAAAGTCTCTGGTTAAAACATACCGGACTAGACGTTGTTGAGTCTTTTCAGGGAAAGTATCCACGCGAGTGGAAACGTCGCTTGTTGTTTATGTGTTGAAACAGGAAGTCAGCAAATTGCCCTTCCTTTGAAACAAAGTTGTTAAAAATAACACACAATGACTGTGGAGTCTGTTTTGTGCAAATATCTGTCATGTAAATTAACTCTGTAGTACAGGGAAAAAAGAAGAGAAAAAAGATATAAATAAGTTCAATTTTCGGGATTCAAACTCATATCATTGGGTGGAAAAAGATCAGAGGTCAGTGGCATTACCACTACGCCACGATAAAATCAAATCATGTACAACACAGTCAGCAGTCACATTTAAACGGCAGAGAGCAACCAGATCAACTTGTGACCAACTGCGACTCCATGGAGCATGTTGACGTGACCTGCAGAGCACTTTACAATATCGCTGGTTTCTCTAACAAATAGACAGCTGTTTAAAATCAGACCATTCAAAACGTCTTTGTAGAACTACAAATTAATGAGGCAGATCTTTGTGACGTCGTCATGAGGTGAAAATACACAATGTAGACAATAACGCCGAATTCAACCAGCCAAGAACACAGATGTCAAACAGTTGAATTAAATGTGTTTTTGGGGAACCTTGGAAAAAACTGAAATGGGAACAGAAATGAAAGAGAGGACTAAACATAATATCAGTGGATGTCTGAGAGAATATTTCTTTCTGATTGACTGTAAAAGCTGCACAATTTTGCCAATAAATGGATGATTAAAAGAGAAACACTCGTCCTGTTCTCACGGTATATTCCAGCTTTCTAAGAATCATTTTGCAGAAAAGAACAAATCTGAAGAGGTTCCAAATGAGCAGCTGCACGTGTGCAACCTCTTTGCATGATGAGATGATGAGATGAATCCTCGTGAGCATTGAAGCATACAAAACATGTTGAATTATGTACCGCAGCTTTGGCCTGAAGGCTGCAAGCTTCTAGGAAAAAACATGTAACCGATAGCACGTTAGGCGACACTTTTTTTTAGGTAACCTTCAAAATGAAATTGTGTAGAAATCTATTTATTTTCTGTAATTTATAAAAAGGTCATTGCTGGATACATACTGTATATGAGGACTAACATTTATTAATAGGCTATATGAACCGTTGTGAGAGGACACGTTGTACAAACCCAGGACTTTCACACAAGAGACCGCTGTTAGGGTCCTGTTTGAGACCACTTCACGCTCGTAATGTCACAGTGTTGCACTTCATATTACGTAAAAAAGTCTTCTGTATACTGTATATCTGTATATCTGTATATCTGTTTGTTATCGCCCCGTCAAAGCCTCCAGGCCAACGATACAAAAAGAAGTAGTCGCCTGTACTCTGTTCTGCAGACAGTGCATACAGTTTAATAATTGATTCCCTGAAAGTAACTTTTCCTGCAGGGTGTAGACATTGTTACACAAGCTCCTTCAGGCCAGCAGGGACAGCAACACAACTCCAGAAAAAAAGAAAAAGGCTTCTGAGAGACTTTTTTTGTGGGGGAAACAAATTTCCCAAAACAGCTGGAGGTTTAATCCTTAAAGATTGTAAAACCACAAGATATATAAAACAGAGCAAATACTGTTAAAACCATGAACATTGGGTATTGTTCGCCTTCTTCTCCCACTGGAAACTACTTAAATATCTTAAACCCTGAGCACACTTGAGAAGCATCTGTAACTTTAGATGTAGAAAACTTCCATTACAAGAACTAATAGAAATGTTTTGCAATACGCACAAAGTCTCACCATATCGTCACAGATACTAACAGTTAAGTGTTACGTGTTTTGGGAATCTGGAAATGCACTCTCTTCTGTAATCAGATTGTATTGTATTATATTGTGTAGTATTTGTATTGTACTGTATTTTATTGTACTGTAGTTTATTTGATTGTACTGTATTGTACAGTATTGTATTTTATTGTACTGTATTGCATTGTACTGTATTGTATTGTATTGTACTGTATTGTATTTCATTGTACTGTATTGCACTGTATTGTACTCTATTGTACTGTATTGTATTTTACTGTACTATATTGTAATGTACTGTATTGTATTGTACTGTATTGTACTGTATTAGCCTCTAGCTAGAAAATCTCTCGTCACTTTCGGGTCTCTAAGCCCCGCTTGAAACAAAAATGGACCAAGTAGGAAAAGTTTGTGTTCTCTTGCACAATGTTTCACCTGCAAAGAGTTGTGTGTTCCTCTGTGAAGTGTCTATTAGGAACTATTTCCATTTCATGCAACATATTATGATATTTCACCAGTCCGGAAGGAAGGAAGGAAAGAAAGAAAGGAAGGAAGGAAGGCAACTCGATAGCCAGACCAGATATTTCCTCAATGCTCTGTCTGCACATAACTAATGTATGGTTAAAGTTATGAAAAGATTGTGGTTATGAAAAATGGATTATAGTAATGGGAAAACTAGAATGATCATTTGGATTTAAAGTGAATTCTGCACACAAGATAAAGAGTATTGTTGTACGATGAGTAAAATCCATCTCTTTTCTATATATATATATATATATATATATATATATATATATATATATATATATATATATATATATATATATATATACACTTTAAATCCAAATGATCATTCTAGTTTTCCCATTACTATAATCCATTTTTCATAACCACAATCTTTTCATAACTTTAACCATACATTAGTTATGTGCAGACAGAGCATTGAGGAAATATCTATCTATATATATATATATATATATATATATATATAGAAAAGAGATGGATTTTACTCATCGTACAACAATACTCTTTATCTTGTGTGCAGAATTCACTTTAAATCCAAATGATCATCAACTATAATTACCCTACTCTCGACCATAAATATGTTGTCGCTCCTTAATCTGTCCGGGTGATTTCCCACATTAACCGCGGGGAGCACCGTTTGCCATTAATCACGTGTGTCACATGCTCTCTCGTGTTACTGCGCTCAGTTTTCTGCAGCTTTCATCATCAGTGTGGCGTCGCCTGCTGTGCAGATCTGTGTGCATCCTCAAACTCTGCAAAAACGAATTCACAAATTCACAATCCCAGTTCACACTCTGCATGAAACTGAAAGATCAATAAATGAAATAATAGTTTTTAAGTTGCGTCACACTTTAATGTCTTAATCCCCACACCATCCTCCTCACCCGCCTATCTGACTACCTTGGCCTCACCGGTTCAGCTCTCTCCTGGTTTCAGTCCTACCTCACAAACAGAAAACAGTTTGTCACCATCAGAGACTCCAGTTCCACCCCGGCCCTAGTCAACCATGGCGTACCTCAAGGCTCTGTGCTGGGACCCCTCCTCTTCACCATCTACATGCTTCCCCTTGGTCAGATCATCCGCCACCATGGTCTCAGCTTTCATTCTTATGCTGACGATACACAACTATATCTCAGCACCAAACCATCCACCCAGCTACCCCCACAGTCACTTGTAAACTGCCTACATGCAATAAAAATCTGGATGTCATCAAACTTCCTAAAACTCAACAGCAACAAAACTGAGCTCATGGTTGTGGCTCCCAAGGCCCTGCTCCGGAAGGTTGGAGATCTCCACCTGGACGTTGACGGCTGTTCCTTCTCCCCATCCTTGGAAGTCCGCAACCTGGGTGTCATCCTGGACCCAACACTATCATTCCAATCTCATATCGGGTCCATTACCAAATCCGCCTTCTTCCACCTCAAAAACATCTCACGTCTCCGGCAATCACTCTCTGACTCTGTGGCAGAAACCCTTATCCACGCTTTCGTCACCTCCCGTTTGGACTACTGCAATGGAGTTCTGTCCGGGGTTCCCAGCAAAGCCCTGGACAGGCTCCAGTATGTGCAAAACTCGGCTGCCAGGGTTCTCACCCGCACCAAGCCCTGGCAGCACATCACCCCCACCCTCATCCACCTCCACTGGCTTCCGGTCAAGTCCCGCATCACCTACAAGATCCTCCTCCTCACCTACAAATCCCTCAATGCCCTGGCTCCTCAGTATCTATCTAACCTCCTCCACCCTTACACACAGTCCCGGAACCTTCGATCCTCAGGCACGGGTCAGCTCTCCATCCCTCACACAAAAATGCGAACTTTTGGGGACAGAGCCTTCAGTGTGACAGCCCCCACACTTTGGAACTCTCTCCCCATAGAGCTCCGCAACACACCATCTCTGGACACCTTCAAAAAACACCTCAAAACTCACCTCTTCACCAAAGCCTATGTCCTCTAGCTACTGTTGCATTTGTTATGTTTATTTATGTCTTTGTTAAGCGTCCTTGGGTTTCATGAAAGGCGCTATATAAATCCTAGCTATTATTATTATTATTATTATTAATGGCAACGGGATTTTTTCAGGGGACCATTAAATTAAACCCTTAGCTTCAGCGTCCCTTAAACCCTGCAAAAACAGTGTTGGAGAGTATAACATTTGTTATTACTTTATGTTTAGGCCCCGATATATTCCAAAACATTGACATGGTTATGTTTATACTATGCTGGACTTTTATTGACGCCTACACACTTCGCACATGTGCTCGCCTACATGCATCGCTAACGATTATACATTTTGGCACACGGATGTCTGTGCAGACGGTTGCCAACCGTCTGCAAGATTCACATCCCATGCACCCTTGTGATTAAAATGTAATTTGAGCTTCATGAGATTCGTGATGGCTGAACACAAGCAACGGGTAGCAGTCGACCGCCTGTGCTTTTCCTACTATGAACGCCCAATAACTACAAAAAAAAAAACTTTTGTTTTCAGCACACGTCTTCACGTTTCATGGTCAAATCTGCACACAATATTCAGTGTGTACAAGGTGAAGTTTGGGCCTGAAATCCACCAGCATCGAACGATTCTGTCAACTTTTGTTGAATTCTGTCGGGAGACAGATATTAAAAGTTATTTAAATTTACGCGATTTAATAAGGAAAATGGGAAAGGTGGACAGGTCAAACAAACCTGGATGTCCTCGAATAGCGGTCGTACCAACATCTACAAAAAAAAAAATATATATATATATATATATATATATATATATATATATATATATATATATATATATATATATATATATCCAACAAAATATATTCCTATGTACTTTGTGCTTTTGTTGCCTAAAGCGTTAGGGTCAGTTGGGGTTAGGGTCAGCCGTTTCCTGTGAAGATGGAAGTTTATTTTGAAAAGAAACTGTCGAAACCCCCCGCCCCCTTCTCAAAAAAATGTAATATTTATTCATAGGTAAGCTATACGAACCGTTGTGAGAGGACACGTTGTACAAACACAGGACTTTCACACAGGAGACCGCTGTTCGGGTCCTGTTTGAAACCCACTTCACGCTCGTAATGTCACGTTGTTGCACTTCATATTACGTAACAAAGTGCGTCTGTTATTTGTTTAAGGTAGTTACATTGTTACATTATTATTTTTAACTGTTTCACATTGTTAACCTCGCGCCGTTGTGAGTTTCTGCAAGTGAGACACACGGCTGATATGAAATGTATTCATGAAATGTTGGAGTTCAGGAACATCCAACAGTCAACGCAACGGACATACAATCCCAACATTGTGTGGCATTTTCAACGGTGAAGTGTTGCACTGATCATCCCACACCAGCATACCCACACCACACTGAGCTGAGTGTCTCCTACTTACATCCCACCATCATCATAGCCACAGAGAAGATCTTCTCCCCGTCGCTGGTGGGGGCGATGTTGCCGAAGCCAATGGTGGTGAGGCTGGTCATGGTGAAGTACAGCGAGGTAATGTACAATGAGTCCTTGCCGGGGCCGCCCTCCCACCGGCCGTCGCCGCTGGCGTTGTAGCGGTAAGGCGAGCCGATGCTGAGGGCCAGCTGATAGAGCCAGCTGTCCACCTTGATGGTGTTGGTGGCCTCGTCGATGACCTCGTAGTCTCCGATGCTGTACCTGTCGAGGACAACGGCTCAGTCTGAGTACGATACATAACTATATCACCAGGGGACTATAGTCCCATACAAGGGCTGGCTAAATGCATTGAAGAAATCAATAACTGGATGTGCCAGAATTTTCTTCAATTAAATCAAGATAAAACAGAAGTAATTGTTTTTGGTCCCAAGGACGAACGATTGAAAGTTAGCGCTCAGCTTTAATCACTGATGTTGAAAACCTCAAACCAAGCCAGAAATCTAGGTGTAGTTATGGATTCAGACCTCAACCTGAACAGCCATATCAAGAAATCAGCCTACTATCACCTGAAGAATATATCAAGGGTTAGAGGACTTATGTCTCAACAGGATTTGGAGAAACTTGTCCATGCATTTATCTTCAGTAGACTTGACTACTGTAACGGTGTGTTCATAGGCCTCTGTAAAAAGTCAATCAGAAAGCTGCAGCTGATTCAGAACGCTGCAGCTCGAGTCCTCACTAAGACCAGGAAAGTGGATCACATCACTCCAGTTCTGAGGTCTTTGCACTGGCTCCCTGTCAAACAAAGAATTGACTTTAAAATCCTCCTGCTGGTTTATAAAGCACTGAATGGTTTAGGGCCTAAGTATGTTTGCGATCTACTGCTACCTTATGAACCATCCCGGCCACTCAGGTCGTCTGGGACGGGTCTACTTTCTGTTCCAAGAGTCAGAACTAAACATGGAGAAGCAGCTTTCAGCTTTTCTGCTCCACACATCTGGAACAAGGTCCCTGAAAGCTGCTAAGACCCTCAGCTCCTTTAAGTCCACATTGAAGACTTTTCTGTTTGCTGTTGCCTTTTATTGATCCAGATTCAATTGCTCCATCTCACTACTGCATTTTATTTCTTAAACTGCACTGCAACTTTTATTAAATTTTTATTTTTTATTTAGCTTTTTGACTGTTTTAATGTTTTCTTAACTGTTTTAAATCCTGTTTTCTCTGCATTATGTTTTGATGCTTTTAATGGTTTTATGTGAAGCACTTTGAATCGCCTTATTGTTGAAATGTGCTATACAAATAAACTTGCCTTGCCTTGCTATACAGCGGAGATTTGAGCAAACTTGTGACACAAGCTTTAAGATCCACGTGAAGAACCCTGAGATCTGCTGAAGCATCATAATCTGTTTGTTCACAGATCTCTTTTATGTTATCGATTCAAGATATGTTACTTCAGCCAACTCAATGATGCCAACGTTATTCGGTGGGTTTCTATGCAAAATGCCTATTTACAAAACAAAAACTCAAGTGAAGTAATAATTTTTGCGAGAAAAAAACTAAGACATTGTAGAAAAAAACGTGGGAACCGTCCTGAAGTAGTGTTCTTATGGTGAGGAAGACCTCAATAGCAGTGAGGCTATTTTCTGGTAAATGTGTGACTTTAATCTCAGAGAATATTTGAGGTTTTTTTCTTCTAGTTAATTGAGATTTCTTTTCTCAGAATATTTCCTCCTCCCCCGACTGTCATTTTTTATGGGATGGGAAAACTACTGCAATATGGGACAAAATACCTCTTAGAAACACTTAACCCTTCAATTATTTATGTACATATTATATAACAATACACTAAATATATTGCCTTGATTGCCTACCATATAAATATCAAACCATGAATATGGTTATTAAAACCATTCATTCCTGTAAGAACAAACTGAGGAGCACAAACAATATTTAAGGCTTACTTTGGTCTGCATAACTATTTCTAAATGTTGCCATTTGCCGTTTAATGTCGGCGAGTATTATTCAATAAAAGAATGATTTTTAAAAACGGTGTTTGCTGCGGGGCAGAAGCGAATTAGCACCTCACTCGATGTTGTGTGAAGGAAACTCAAAGCAGCAGCAGATGCTTTGTGATGTGCAGTACAGGAGGGGGGATTAGCATACAGAACCAATTAGGAGCAGGTAGGAGTATGGTTAAACTCCCAGCAAGCAGCAGGAGATCCTGAATTGGGGCTAAACTGTGAGGAAATGAGAGTTCCCTCAGTGACAAGTGAAAACCAGTTTACCAGATGCAGGCGAGCCAGTGGGCCACCAGTCCAAACACGCAGACCAGCAGCACCAGAACGGCGGCACCGTACTCCAGGTAGTGGTCCAGTTTCCGGGCAACCCGGCCCAGACGCAGCAGGCGGACCACCTTCAGGGAGCTGAACAGACTGCTCATGCCCTGGGGAGGAGGGAAAAGTAGAAGATGAGTCAGAAAAGTGGGGAAACAATTACATTACTGGTAAAAGTCTGGTTTCTGTTGTGTAAAAAGGGAAGTTGGGCATTCCCTAAGCCCCGCCCCCTTCCAGACATGCACATACAGTTTAACCAATAGAAAACCAATCTATTTTTAGGCCCTTTCCTTGACAATTGCATACCCAAACTAAAAAGGGTGTATCTCTGCAACCACTAGGGCTATTTGAATACTTTTGGTGTTATAATAAAAGGTACACATGTGAGATTTTGTTCGGATGTGTAAATATCAGTCTATATGTTACTGGTTAAGAAGGTGTCACGTCCGCTTCGAAAAAAAAGCACTTTCAGGATGATTATTTCTTTGAAATGATGCAGCTGTAAGGTCCAACTCTAACCCAAATCATAGCACAATATGTGATGGCGCTGCCTGCATGACAGGAAAAAAACTCAGGGTTCGTGAGGAGAATTGAGTGCTGCTTAATTTTGTTTAAAGCACAATGTTTTTCATTATTTACCTACTGATGAGTTAATCACAAGAAACATAAACATAAGAAGTACATTTTGTATATATGAATCCTTTTGAATTGCACTCTTTGTTTAATTATTTTGAATTTGTGGAAAAGCTGCTCCTTGAGGAGACAGTGACTTTGTCCATAGTAAAGTGTTTGTCATAGTTTCAGTGAGTGAATATTCTTAGTTAAAGTTAGGTCATTTGAGTATTTTAGAAACTACTTCTTAGTTGTTACTTTTTTGTTTGTGCATAAAAGCTGTTGAGTCTGTTTAAAAATGGCTGAAGATTCAGAATTGTTGTGTTGTAATACCTTGTGTCCTGAAGATGCACCTTTTGTTTTTTAATTAAAATGCAGCTAATTGAGTGTAAAATAGAATAGTTCCCTCTCTAGCATCGCCACCAGCTGCCCGTTTTGGTTTATCATTAAACTTGTTTTTGTGTTGGCATACATATCCTATACTATCTGAGGTTCAACTGCACCATATTTTTATTAAATACATATGAGAAGTTGAGAATGTTCCTCGATTTGTGTCGCGGCTTGTCATTAAGGTGTGATGGTGGGTCCCGGACCAGACCAGTTCAGAACCACTGGTCTACGGTGTATAGAGCAAACATGTAAGTCGCTTAATGTAATGTAATGTAATCTGTGACATTTTAATTTGTTCATGTACCAAACCATATATTTCACTTGTATATTACTTATGGTGTTCAATACATCCTATAACAATACAAAATACTCTGCTCTAAATATTAAAAACTATTTATACCAGCAGCAATGCTAATTTGCTGCACTTGCAAAAGTCCACCTTAAAATGACACTTTTTTTGTGGACAAATCTGTATAAATTTTTTAAACAATGGCTCCTTGATTTCAGACAAAAGCAGCTTCACATATTTCAGAACACTCTTCTTTTCTTTTCTTAGTCACTGGAGTTTGTTTTTGTAAAACAGTGAAACTTCAATTTTACATAATTTACAAAATTACAAATTACATTTAGAGGCTTAAATGTTGCAAAAAAAACAACCACCAAACTGTAATTTGGAGACTTGTATCACCTTGTTGTATTCACACACTTATATTTAATAACAAACATCTCTATAAAACAGTTTTTAAAGAGACAAAGCGTGTGAGGAAGAATACGACCACCTGACACTTCCACAGGTAGAAAAGTGCTACGAGGCTCAAAATGATGTATAAATGACATTGTGCGTGTGTTATGATGCTGTAAACTGAAGAGGAAACAGGGGAAGGTCTCTGCAGGAACCAAGAAGACAAAAACAGTTAGTTACATAATCTAAGCTTTTCTTTTTTCAAACTGGTCTCACGCTGCGTACCACCGATGTCTCCACAGCGGGTATTATATTAATGTCTTGTTGTGTTCCAGCGCTTGAAGTTTCCTTCTCTCCGTTCTATTTGACTTTTAAGACAACATTTAATTATGTAATGTTTTTTGTTGTGGCCTTCCTAAAGGCCTGTCACTCAGAAATATTATTTCTTATGTGGTTTAATTGGCTGCATGCGTGTTGCAACGGACGCCATCAACCTTTCTCATTTCACATAACTTGCTCTTGTTTCTACAAGTATGTTCATGGTTCTCTTGGAGGAGGAAGAGGAAGTACTGCATTCATGTCATATTGTACAGACGGTAATACGGTAATAGGGCAATACGTTGGAGGTTACAACTGAGCGTTACACGTCAGCGTCACACCTGAGCGTTACACCTGAGCATCACACCTGAGTGTCACACCTGAGCATTACACGTCAGCGTCACACCTGAGTGTCACACCTGAGCATCACACCTGAGTGTCACACGTCAGCGTCACACCTAAGCGTTACACCTGAGCGTTACACGTCAGCGTTTCCTGCTGTGATAAGTCCAAATGTCTGCTGTGGTAAAGAGATGGAAGATACCTTTTTTCGTCTGTTTCTAATTGTCTAACTGTAATAATTATTACTATAATTATTATCACTATTGCCTATGTTATGTCTCCTTCATGAGTCTAAACAAATTGCTATTAAGCCAAATGTACTTTGTGACTCAGTTTGATGTTTGTCTTTGTGTTTCAAATGTTGGCAGGATAAAAAAAAATGCACAAAAAGCACCTTTTTGGTGAAGTGTCGGTGCTTGTTTCACTAAAAGCAGAGACGTTTGTACATTTTTAATGCCCACATAAGGCTTGAGTGCTGACAACCCGTTAAGCTCCCAGTGCTGGCAGGAACATGTAACAGAGCCTCGCTTAATCTGAGGAAAATAATGAGAGAAAAGAGCCGGCGCTGTGAGAAGACACCCCAACCCCCCCGTGGACGTAATCTCAGACCTTACGCCGCCTTCGCTCTGTTGGGATAAACAGGTGCTTACGAGGTCGTGATTTTACACGCATTGCTTGCTCTTGACTCATGCTCTTTTCATCTGTGTCGCTCCGTCGCGGGGCTACTTAATTTGGAGGCATTTACATATGAGCCGGGAACCCGTCCGAGTCCCAGGGGAGGCCTTTGAAGCTGCGGCTGGAGAGCGAGACAGTAAGGAGGGCTGGGTTGGTGGCGTCAGAGGAAGGAGAGTTTCAGAAGTCCCCCTTAGTCTTGGGAAAAAAACCAGACCCGGTCAAGATCAAGGGTTAACATCAAGTCAAGACCAGGCAGCAACCTCCGATTCTGAAAATGTCTCTCCTGACCACCAGGCGACTCCTCTGATTGTATAAAAGTATATGCTTCATGTGTTAAAAGCTGCATTCTCTCTAGTGACCTCCAGGTCTGCTTTGGTTGTAGTAAATGATGGTCCATTTAGAGTCCAGCAGACGATAAAGCAGGGTATGCTTTAGGGGCGGGGCTACAAGGTGATTGACAGGTCTCTACCACGGCGTTAATGGCGGAAGTTGTCCGTGTTTTCATCTTTAATTTTTAACCCTTTCACAGTGTGTTTTCACTTCAAAAAGGCAGGCTGGTCTCACCCATGCAACAGCATCAAACAGCACTCCCGTCGTCATTTTAACGACGATCAATTCTGTAAACCTAGTAGGAGTTTTTTTGTCTAAACCTAGTTTCCTGTGAAGACGGAAAATAATTTTGAAAAGACTTTTTGTAACCAGCGTAAATTGACACGCGTTGCCGGACTAGGAAAACGCACGAAAAATGAGGACTTGATGAAGGTGAACCAACATTCTTGTTGCCTAAAATGTCTTTTCAGCGTTCGTTTGAGTTTAGCTCCTCCCTCATGTGTCACTTGAGGTTGCAAAAAAAAAAAAAAGGCACCAAAACGCCGAACTCCGCCTCTATCTTCACATATATAAAAGTAGTGTGTTGTTGTATTAACGCTCTGACACTCTACCTTTCCATGCTTCCTGCTCCATGCCAACACGCAGTGTGTTCATTTCCCACCCCCCCACCCCCTGACTCCACGGTGCTCAGCCTCCTCCGGGGCTCTGTCAGCTCGGCCCGGCCGTGGCGGCAACATGCATGGCACGCAGAAAGGTCATCCCGGATTAGCCCTTCTGAGCTGGCGCGGCGCCTGCAGACGCCCGTCGTGAGGCTCCCATCGACGCTGCCGGGCTCCTCGTGACAGCGGGTGGCTTCAGGACCCCGTTGGGGGGGCCTCTATCTCAGAAACCCACTTCTCACATCACCTCTGCTGCAACGTCACGTGGAGCATCAGCAGCACCACTCCTCCTCGTGAGCATCTTACATCATGTGTTGCAGGACTTCTTCATGTTGATGTAACGGCTGACCTGCTTGAGCCTCCGTGTGGGCGCCATGCCGCATCTCCAGAATATCAACAGGAAGAAACAGTCTTTCACCTTAAAGAAAACTGTGTTTGTGTAACTTCTTCTCGTCTCGTTTGTACTCGTCTCTAACACTTTATTCAACGTCTTAATAGAAAGCAGCATAAATCATTGATGCGTATTGATCTACGTAATCATGGCCAGCGGTTGTAAAAACACTGTTTACACGTCTTGGTGTTCAACAGAGGAGCAAGCTTTAATTTTAGATGCTTAAGAAACAGGAAAAATCTTAATTTGAGCAAATATGTCGTGGCAAAATTCAATTGTTTACAGGACTTTTAACCTTTTGTTTATTTATAATACTTGACGTCTTTCTTAACAGGGATTGTATAAAGACAGTAATATAGTCCATGAATATGAAATATGAATTTCCAGTTAATTGCAACCCCCTCTCGGTATTGTGGAGGTTGCTTTGATGGTGTTTTGCAGGTTACACTCGTCTTTTTGCTCGTTCATTTTGTACCATATTTATCTATTATTGCACTGTTTATTTTATTGTATTATATATGTATTGTTCTATTGTTTTATTCTATCGTTTATTGTTCTGCACCATTCACATCGTATGTTTCAACGTTCTTGGGCAATTAAACAATTCTGCTTCCGATTAAGAAATTTGCTTTCCTAGTTTCGAAGCAAAATGACCAGATTTATATCATCAAATTCATCAAGTTAACACAAATAATTGTTGGTTAAAGTATTAGGCCAAACTACAACAGGACAAAGTATGAGTGGCTTAACTTTATTGTACTTTTATTATTTCACAGTACTTTTTTCAACATCTGGCGAGGAACAGCATATGCAATGTGTTACTGTTAATGGACATTGCCAATTTAAATTTAAAAAAAGCTTACTAACTGTTTAGATCATTTTATCAATCATAACAATTGTTAAAATATCAATTAATATGTTTAATACAAATTATTTGTTTATTGTTTAAACTACAGATTAATTAGTTTTATTTAATTTTACAATGTGTCTCTTGTGTAAATTTGTTTGCTGCTGTAATCAAGTGAATAATGGAAAAACTAATAAAGGAATATCTTGTCTTATCTTATCGTATCTTAAACAGAGACATACGGGCTCAATATTGGCCTTAAATATAAATATTTAAGCCACTAATAACACAAACATGAAACATGTATTTACTTGGCAAACTTTGTGTATGCACTCAATATATTTTCATGCAACTTAAAAAGAGGTAATGTGTCCCAGGAGGGCCGCATTACACTCAAAATATTGGTAACTACACTACTTTACTAGACCTCAGTAACGCGCGTTCCTACGTTACTCAAGACATTTTTACCAGTCCGAAAAATTTTCTTTTTCCCAAAGCCTGTTTTCAATGTGTTATGCTGTTTGACCTGAATGTCCCCACCATACACAGCCTCTTGTATCCTGTTGTTTGTGGATTTTAAAGTGAGGCATATTTCTTTGGTCAGACAGTGTGAACAGGGTTAATGTTCGTTCAAGTTAATGGCTGAGTTGTATGTGCCATTTTGTTTTACATGTTTACAATTACAATACACTATGTGGAAAGGCTAAGAGATGCTCTTTATTGAACATTGAAAATAAAGTGATGAAAGGGCCATGATGTTTGTCCATGTATCTTTATGGTTAATTTATACATTTGCTTAAAAAAATGGAAAGTAAAGTAACTAGTAGGGTAGTTACTTTTCAAATGCAGTAACTAGTAAAGTAATCTAGTTACAATTTTCAGAAGTAACTAGTAACTTGTAACTAGTTACTTTTTCTGAGTAACTACCCCAACACTGGTCAGGGATACGTGAGATTTTTGTTTAAATATATTTAAAAGTAGCATCCATTTCCAAATCCTTTAAAAATAGATATTTAATAAATAACTAACATAAAAATAACAACATTTTTGAGCTGGTTTGGTGGTACTTGGCTGGAAAACTATTTCACAAGCGTGTACATCACTGAAAAAAGGTTGAGAACCACTGCTCTTAGTGGCCCTAGTTTTGAGCGTGTCAATTTCTTAAGATAGGCACGTTTGTTCCATAGTTAAGAAGACTACGTTACGTACTTGACACAGAAACATTCCATAAAGTCCTGTAACATAGACAATGAAGCAACATCTCCCCGGGCGCCTCAAAGTGCTGCCCACTGCTCCCTAACCAGGTATGGGTCAAATGCAGAGAAGAATTTCCCCAAGGGGACTAATAAAGTGCATGTTTCTTTTCTTTTCTTTCTTTTCTTAAACATAGTCATGTTAAGCAACTCAAAATAAGTCAATGTGGACTTTTGGTTTCACACGGGACGCATACTGCGGTCTCCTGGGTGAAAGTTCTGCGCTACATTGCGTAACACAGTGGTCGCCAATCGCGATCCACCAGTCGATCTCGGAGACTTTCTCTGTCGCTCTCCAAAATAAAATTTAAATAAATTCAGAAACACATTCTCGAACATTTTCTAAAGTGTCTGCTGACATTTTTTGTTACGGACTTCGGAAGACCAACGTCAGAAAAGATCTCCGCCTGATTCATAACGCCAGAAAATGGGTTCAGATTTCAATTATAGTTTGTGATTAGACCACATGAAATGCATAGGATGCTATAAATTGCTATGTTTTATAATCTTTTCTATACTATGGGTATTGTAAAAAGCTCTCCTGTGTAATAGGATCCAGCAGCCAGTGTTACCATATTAGGCAACAAACCCTCAGTGGTTGACCTTAGAGACAGGATCTAGGATTGACCCTTGAAGAAAAGGAGTAGGGGTTAAGTGTGTCTGTGAGGTACAAGAGCTGATGCACAGAGAGAGAGAGAGGAAAAAAAAAGGATTTTCATCAGATCTCAGTCTGAATAGGGATTGCACCAGATTCTGAGAAAACTGGACTTAATATGCATCTTTATTAGAAAAGGAGAAAAATCAGATTGGACCTGTCCTAGCTCTTAGGGGTTGGGACAGGTCTCCAGCTTTAGAGTCTGGAAGAAACGTCTGCTATGAGGAGAGAGGTGCCTGGCAATTCTGTGCAGGAGGAGAGAAGAGAGAAGAGGTGTTTATCCACCAGCTCTAAACTGAACCATTTCTATTAGTTACTTGTGATTTTTAAACTGTTTGATTGAATTTAATTGTTTGTATGTAAGATAAACTTTGAATAAAACTCGGCCTTACCATTCGTAAGGGACTGAAACCAAACCAAGGATTCTGGTTCTTTAAAACAATTTGAACCCTCTTTCCGTGTCCATCCACCGTGAGATACAGAAGTGACGACTGAACCTACCAAAGAGACTTAAGGTAAGTGTCTTTGGGTGAAGACTTTTGCAGTGTTTGTCATAATGATGAGATGGTGTCAAAATAGGTAGAGAGAAGGTATAGACGATATACGTACTCGCTTGATAGGGGTTAAGAGGAGTTACAGCCCACCGCAGGGGACCTAGTGCGCAAGCTGTAAAACACCCTCGACAAAACCTATAACTTATTTTGAAAATAACACAAAAACCTAACGATTTAGCACGGGGTGAGATAAAAGACCGAAGGCGTTATGCCAATATCGGATGAGGATTGTTATTTCCTCCAGGATCACTAGGATAATAGCCGACGGAGTGCCACCGAGTTAGGTGCGAGGTCTTGCATTTCCTAACCAACATTTTTTTCGATTTTCAAAATCGTAGCATATATGGAAATGAGATTCAATTAATTATATTCACATTAAGTAAAACATGTGACCTTCAACTTGTGAGTTAAAGAGAAAATACAACTCAATTGTGCGTGAAGTGTATTTATTATTTGATTTGAGGGTTAATGGAAAGATAATTAATGTAATTATATCTGACTGATATGTATGTGTTTAGGACATTTCTGACCACATCCAAATAAAAATATCTTAACTTGACTAATTCTGATATTTTACAAAGTAAAAACTGAACTGATTTTGTATCTTTCAAATTGATCATTTCTAACATTTTGCTAAAATTATGCTTAAATTCAAACAGTTGATAAATACAACAGTTAATATTGGTAGTTCATAGCCTGCTCATTGCAAATGTGTTTTTTCTTGTTCATATGGTGTGCGGTTAACAAATAATTCCCTTTTTAAGTTGCACTGAAATGAAGTCATTTAGTGTGTTTTTGGTGCCATCAAATTGAAAGCTGGACCAAAGTGTATGCTCTCATTCAATTACAATTAGGCCAAATGCAAAGCCTCAAGTTGTAAGTACAGTCTTTTTCTCTCAACAGGTAGATCTTGCCTGTCACCGAGGCAGAATTCAGGGATCTTGGGCTTAAAAAGGTTGGTGACCACTGGCGTAACATATGTCACAATATGAAATGTTACATAGGTCACAAAACCTGACATAACGTGGACTCAGCAGTAATGTTACAAAACTCAAAATATGTGGACTTTCGGTTTCACACGGAACGCGTACAGTGGTCTCCTGGGTGAAAGTCCTACGCTACGTTGCGTAACAGATGTCACAACCAGTGGCGGCTGGGGCGCAGTTGGGCGGCGCGGTTTAAATAACACTCCACAATGAGAAGAAAAGAGATTTTGAGTAGAATATTCTAAAAAACAAAGCTTTATTTCAAGAAAACACAGTACTCAACACTGTCCAATAACAACTATCAACAAACTGTAACTTTGGGCATGAGAGGTTCAGAGCAGAATGGTTTAAGAAACATTGGGTTGGGTTTCAGAGGTTTACAGAATAAAAGAGGTGCCCACACCCTCACATGAAAGAGGTTTAGAGCAGAATAGATTCAGAAAGAGAGACATCACATTTTACATTGGGTGTTTGACAGAGTAGGCCCCACTACTTGTAAAGACATTTAAACTGGAGGCCCTGCAGTAAGGTGGCACTGGTGAGGTGGTCTTTGAAGGCAAAGCGTTCCCTGGTGTGTCCAAGTATGGTGTCACAAACCTATAGATAAATATATAGAGACAGACAGACGGATAAGATGTGGGGAAATATCGCGGGACCGCTGAGCCCCGCAGCACCGGGCCGTCAGCGCTCTGCTGCCCGCCGAGAGCAGCCTGATCTCGGCTGGACTTTTTTAAATGATCCGCTGGCTCCGATGTCTCCGTATCGATTAAACATGAGTTATAATTCGGTTTCGATGATTTAACAAGCAATCATTATTATTTATTCACAGTCACATTAAATCAGTTTGACTGAGGGAAAGGTTAAGGTTTATAACTGAAGATTTTAATTTAACTTTTACTTTGAACTAATTGTTTGCAATTATATGTGTATATATATATATATATATATATATATATATATATATATATATATATATATATATATATATATATATATATATATATATAAAAACACATTCATAAACATATTATATCTACAATTATATGTGTATCTATATACGTATTTATATAAAATACATATTTATAAACACAATATATATGTACAATGATATGTGTATGTCTGTGAAACCAGTACAAAAAAAGCAGGGTTGTCATATTTTGTTTGACTGTAAAAATACTTTACAGTGAAGAATCAGAGTTACTCATGACAACAACAGCTGAGGAGGTGACGTCATCAAGTCAGCTGCTGTTCCAATTGCAGAAAGACCGTCCTGCGTCCTCCTGTCTTTGAGAGTCTGGACTCCCAAGTCCAGACTCCAAAAGTTCACAAGTCCGTACTTGTGTACTTGGGTATTGAGAAACGACCCGGGTGTACGTCCTCCCGCGGTCAGTGCTTTGCTGCTGAAGTTTTAAATCCGGACGTTCGGGTCCCAACTCTTTCAGCCTCTTCTTGTCAACATCTGATCGTCGGTTGAAAGGTGTTTCGCGTAGAGATACCACAGAGTTTTCAGTCGCCATACTAACACAATCAAAGTCTGCTACACTCTGCTAGTATTGCTCGCGTAGATACGTGGGAGCTATATGGGCTGTGAGGGAATGATAAAGGTCTCTGATTCGACGAATAGTGCATTCACTTTGCAATAAGAAACAATGTCATTGGCTAGGGCGCACTTTTGTGCGCCCGAAGATTCGCGTTTCATCCGCCAATGAGAAGCTATCCTCGCCATAACGCCCCTGAAATGTTTGCTCGCTTCCATAGACTCACATTTGGCCGGCGCCCCGACAGGGGGAGGGGCTTTTCTCAGTGATGATGAACGGCGATATATTATATTTGGTCACATTTAACTGGTTTTAAGTGTTTGTTGACAGGGGCTTACGGTCTCCCACACACATTTAGCGCGTCAACACGGTATATTTCATATTTAAATTATTTGGGATATAATGTTTTTTGACAGTATATATTATTATTATTTTTTCTTCTTTTTTTTTTTTTAATCGCAAAATTTTGAGAGGGGCGGCGCCCTAGAGCCCTCTATTGACGCACCGCCACTGGTTACAACATCACGTGGGCAAATTCACAGTTTGTGAGGAATGCAGTAATGTTTTGCAATGTTACAAAACTACAAAATATGTTGACTTTTAGAGTCGCATGGGACACAAACAGCGACCTCCTGGGTGAAAGTAAATTTACAAGTTTTTAGTGGCTACTTCAACATCCGCCCCCCAAAAATTATAATTTAGTTTTAGTTGTGACTTTTGGAGCTGCAAAGAACAATTAAGCGTTTTAGTGTGTTGATGTAAACGTTGCTCAGAATAAAAAGCTGAAGGAGGTGTGCAATCATTTAATGAAGTAAAAAAAAAAAAATAGATGGTGAAAAATGTTGTTGCTGGCAGCGTAATTACTGGTATTACTATTATTATTATTGCCGTTTCAAAGCACATTCTTGGCAGACGGAAATTCTCACACTCAAAGAAGCACAATAATGGACGTCTGAACACGAATAAACCCACACAGCATGCGTCACAAAAGTGTGTTAAACCACAAACACACACCCACTTGGGAAAATATTAAATGTTTCAAACATTAATAAAAAGAAACTGAGATATGCCTCTGTGCAATCATATATGTGTTCTTCATTTCACATTCCACTCAGGCTTTCCTGCAATTAATTTGGCAGAAAATCAGTTGGAAAATCACCTTTAATGGACTTCAGGCCACATTGATGAAATCTGATGGGTGTGAAAAACTCTCTGATCGCTCCGAGAGCGCCGTGGGAATCAAACGACCGAAACCTCTGGTTCCCAGAGGCACATACTGGATATTAAACAGTCCCATCATCAATGCACTTGGTCCCAATTCCATCCTACATGGCAGCAGGTTTAAATACATCCACATGACTTTAGTATGATGGGTACCTCTACAGCAAAACCAGACTATACTGGAAAGTTAGAATTACCAGTTACTCTCCATTTCCACATGCAAACTGGCCTCTCAGTTAAAAAAAAAAAAACAGAGCACTATCAATTATTAATCAGTAAACCTAATGAGCTTATTAGCTAATTATGGCAACTGCTGCTGTGTCTGGTACGAGACAAACAGACACAGCAGGAAACATAAACTAAAAGATAACTTAATTATTTATAATTGGCATTAAACACAGAGCACAGCTGAGGCTGTTGGATGGATGGTAATTCGGCACAGTTACACTTTATTAACAATACGCATTCTTGTTCTCATCTGGGCAACTTTTCTGGGTGGATTTTCTTTCTTTATACAATGTGGCTAAACTCTGCCGATGTTATGCCGTGCAATCCGATAACCGGCGGCAGTGAGACCGCCTCCCACATGAGGTACGGCCACTGGGACTCTGGACCAATCAGCAGACGGCAGGAAACGGTTGATGGCTCACAATAATCACCACTTTACACCTACAACGTGCTTCATTCTGCAACGTCATGACCCATTTATTCCCTGAGATTCAATCAGAAAACCTACATCGATAGATCATTTTAATTTAGATTAACCTTCGGCCAGTACGCATTTTCACTGAGCAGAGCCTGAACGCATTGTAATGTAACTGAACAGAGCCTGAACGCATCGTAATGTAACTGAATAGAGCCTGAACGCATCGTAATGTAACTGAACAGAGCCTGAACGCATCGTAATGTAACTGAACAGAGCCTGAACGCATCGTAATGTAACTGAACAAAACCTGAACGTATCGTAACGTAACTGAACAGAATCTGAACGTATTGTAATGTACGTGAACAAAACCTGAACATATCGTAACTGAACAGAACCTGAACGCATCGTAATGTAACTGAACAGAAGCTGAACGTATTGTAATGTAACTGAACAGAACCTGAACGTATTGTAATGTAACTGAACAGAAGCTGAACGTTTTGTAATGTAACTGAAGAAAACCTGAACGTACCGTAACGGAACTGAACAGAAGCTGAACGTATCGTAATGTAGCTGAAGAGAACCTGAACGCATCGTAATGTAACTGAACAGAACCTGAACGTACCGTAACGTAACTGAACAGAGCCTGAACGCATCGTAACGTAACTGAACAGAACCTGAACGCATCGTTATGTGACTCAACAGAACCTGAACGTATTGTTATGTAGCTGAACAAAACCTGAACGCATCGTAACGCAACTGAACAGAGCCTGAACGCATCATAATGTAACTGAACAAAACCTGAACGTATCGTAATGCAATTGAACAAAATCTAAACGTATCATAACTTAACTGAACAGAATCTGAACGTATTGTAATGTACGTGAACAAAACCTGAATGTATCGTAACTGAACAGAGCCTGAATATATCGTAATGTAACTGAACAGAACCTGAACGTATTGTAACGTAACTGAACAGAACCTCAACGTATTGTAATGTAACTTAACAAAACCTGAACGTACCGCAACGTAACTGAACAGAACCTCAACGTATTGTAATGTAACTTAACAGAACCTCAACGTATTGTAACGTAACTGAACAGAGCCTGAACGTATTGTAACGTAACTGAACAGGACCTGAACGTACCGCAACGTAACTGAACAGAAGCTGAACGTATTGTAATGTAACTGAACAGAAGCTGAACGTATTGTAATGTAACTGAACAGAAGCTGAACGTATTGTAATGTAACTGAACAGAAGCTGAACGTTTTGTAATGTAACTGAAGAAAACCTGAACGTACCGTAACGGAACTGAACAGAAGCTGAACGTATCGTAATGTAGCTGAAGAGAACCTGAACGCATCGTAATGTAACTGAACAGAACCTGAACGTATCATAATGTAACTGAACAGAACCTGAACGCATCGTAATGTAACTGAACAGAACCTGAACGCATCGTAATGTAACTGAACCTGAACGTATCATAATGTAACTGAACAAAACCGTTGTTTGTTGGCCGTTAGCGATGCTGTTAACGTTACTAGCTCAACTGTTCCAAGAGTCAGAACTAAACACGGAGCAGCAGTGTTCAGTTTTACTGGTCTACATGTCTGGAACAAAGTCCACGAGACCCCCAGAGACCCTCAGCTCCTTTAAATCCAGATTGAATACTTTTCTGTGTGCTGTTGCCTTTAATTGAACCAGATTCAAGGATATTAATACATTTCTGCATTTCACTACTGCATTTTATTTCTTAAACTGCACTGCAACTTGTAGTCTATTTTTAATGTTTAAATGAATGTTCTTATTCGTTTTGAAATCTTTTTTAATGTTATAACGTGAAGCAGTTTGAATCGCCTTGTTGTTGAAATGTGCTCTACAGAAAAACTTGCCTTCCAATTCTGATGCAATGATCGCATATTTTCTTGAATATTGGTGTCATTAAAACTTCCATACGAAACAGAATCGACAACGGTCCGCTACAGCACTAGTAAACCGTGCACACTTTCCTTCCAGCCAATCACAGCTGAGAACGCCATCTTTAAAAAACAAACATAAAAAAACGCCGTACCTCATCGACGTTCTCGAAGGCGTTGATGATGTCGTATGGCAGGCAGGACAGTAGGTCGATGACGAACCAGGTCTTCAGGTAGTTCATGCGGATGAGCTTGGGGTCGGAGATGACCTCACCACCGGGCCCAACGAAGGTGGTGTGGAAGTTGAGGACGATGTCCACCAGAAAGATGACGTCCACCACGCTGTCCAGCACCAGCCACACAATGTTGTTCTGCTTGGTCTTGAAGGAGACGTTGTAGGGCACCATGATGGCCGTGTAGAAGGTGAGGATGAGGATGACCCAGTCCCAGGTGGTCTTGAAGGTGCAGTAGTGGAGGATGATGTGGGGCGGCGTCTTAGGGGCCTCCTGCTTGTACTGCGGGAGGATGTCGGAGTTCAGCTGCAGAACCTGGAGGAGCGGTGGGAAAAGTCGACTCAGCAAAACTCTTTTATCAGGTTATTTATCCTCTAAAGAACACAACAGAAACACTGTTGCACGTGAAGGATGAAAATCAAGACCGAAAATGTATTTTGACAAATGAAAATGAAGGACCAAACGCACAAAAGAGATAATGGCCGAGAGTATGCACGACATATTTTTGTATTTACAGATCGTTTGATTTTATCTAAATAATATAAGTTGTAACCTCGAGTTCTGAAATTTGGTTGTCGCCATCTTTGTTTTTTTGCAACCAGTGAACAGGAAGTGACCATTTATGGACTGAGGAGGAGTGATGTAGAGACGCCGTATACATCTCTGGTGTCGACCTATCAATCACCTTGTAGCCCCGCCCTAAAGCATCCCCTGCTGTATGGTCTGTTTGACTCTAAATGACCATAATGTACTAAATGAACACCATGCTGTTTGCCAGGCGATATTGACAAAATAATAATAAGATAGGTATTTGGAAAGGATGTATTTCTAAGCAAGAGAGATTTTAATATAAATAATATTAGATAACTTTACTTGAAAAAAAATTGTAATATTATCAGAGAAATTCTCATTACACCCTGACTTATAGATTAATACATACATACTGTTGCACGCATGCAGAGAAAAGTTAGTTTTCTTCTGCCACTTATATTTACTTAATACTTAATAGTCAGAACACAAAGAAGTGTGTGTGTGTGTGTGTGTGTGTGTGTGTGTGTGTGTGTGTGTGTGTGTGTGTGTGTGTGTGCGCGCAGAGAGCGGCAGTGGAAATAGAAAAGTATATTACAATTTGTGCAGGGTTTTTTCTCTCAAGTTTTCTGTTTTCATCTCTTTTGTTTCTCCGTAAAGCTCTGTGAGACAAAACTGCATAATTAATCAATTTGGCCTGAAATGAGGAAGAAGAGGACGAATGAACAAAAAAATCAGATGAGACGGACAAAAACTAAACACAAATTATTATAATTTTTTAAACAACCATCATCTTTTGCAGAGTGATGATGATGATGATGATGACGACGACTACTGCTGAGCTCGGCTTCCTCTGTGTAATGGGTTTAATTTGTTCTGAGATGATCACACCTCAACCATCAACTCACTTTACACTAAACTTCACATTATTTTTGTTTGTATCCAGCTGCGAGCTGTGATGTATAAATAAGATTATGAATCACACTCGTTTCAACTTTATCAAAATATCAGCTTCAGTGCATTTACAGTAGTACTTATTTGAACTTTGATTATTAATCTTGCTGTTTGACAGTTAACAGATAATACTATTTAGGATAATATTGAAATAATGTTTAAACTACTGCTACTGCATGTATTTCCACTTCTAATACTGCATTACCGCTTATGCTGCTAGTATTACTGACTAATATTGACTAGTAGTACTGACTAGTATTGTTATTGCTACATTGGTGCAACTACGTCGAAGGCCAATAATACTACGTCTCCTCCTCCTACTACTAGCACTACTACTACAAGTTGTTTGTTTATTACTCACATTATCCTCACACTTATACTACCACTATTATACCTTATCATTTACCCTATCATTTATACTACCGTGAATATACAAGAAACCAAGTTATAACATACATCATTACAGCAGTATTTATTTGTATGCTTTTACTCCTTTTTTATGTATAAAAATAAGTACAGTGATTTAAGAAGTCCATAAAGCAGGCGGACTCTCAAAAGATACATTATTTTTAATTAATTGACAAAATTGAAGCACCAGAAGCAACGACAGTCGTCCCTCATAAGGGACGAAAAGAGTCCATTAAACAAACCACACACGCACGGTTCCTTCTCTTCTTCCCTTTCTCCTCCCTTCCATCTGTTTGCATCCTCCTTCACTTCCTTACTTCCTCTCCTATTCAGCTACCTCTCTGTGTCTATTTGAATTTTTCTTCTCTCTTGCTTTGCATCCTTCCTTTCTCTCGTCTCCTCTACTCATTCCTGGAAGCAACACTTTTGCTTCATTTTGTATAATTTTTTTTGCACTTCTCGCCTTAAACTAAGCAGAGATAAAACCTAAAAATTCTGATTAAAAGGCGACATACCTCAAACTCAAACGTTCATTAATTAAAAACAGTCGGGTGAAAAGAAAAAGAAAAGACACCAAAATCCATTTTTCTAAATTTCTAGCTGCAGTCACAATCATTCAGAGTGCCCACAGCGCCCAGCTTCCATCTGCCCAACCAACATGAAATATTAATGACGGCCTGCAGTCCATGGGAGCATGCCGCTCACGGGAAGAGAACGCTCTGCTTGCTGGGTGAACAAACTGCAGCTCTGGGGGAAGTTGCCGTGTGAGAGGAAGTGGAAGTGGAAGTAGAGGAAAGCGGCGTAGAGTTGGATGTATGGAGGGCGTGGTTGTGTGTGACACAAAAAAAGTGCATTATTCTCACGTGTCCATGTCTGTCTGTGCGGCTGCTTTAAACTCGGAGTTGGTGGAATGGTTTCAATGTGGTACTTAATGTTTTATGTGAGGATTTATTTGTGCAGAAATAATGTTCAGAGCAGAGAGTTGCAGCGTTAGCAATGTTTGCAGTCGCTTCCAGGTGACCTCACCCGTCAAGTTTAGTCAGGTTTTGAGCTCAATCCTGCAAGTTTTGTACATTATTCTCCTATGTTGGAGCTTTTTAGATATATATATTTTTTTTTTTTATTATTATTATTATTAGTTTTTAAGGTTCAGCCTCAGCTCATCATCAGTGCAAACTGCGCCAAAGAGTAAACTGTTTTTACCTGAGAGGAAACCAGAGGATGGGAGCTAGACTTAAAGCTACGAAGGTAACACATTTAAAAACATATATATTTTCTATACTGTAGTTATTTTCTGCTTTCAAGATCATTTACAAAAAAACATAAGCATACGGTTACATTTGGTTGTGTGTGTGTGTGTGTGTGTGTGTGTGTGTGTGTGTGTGTGTGTGTGTGTGTGTGTGTGTGTGTGTGTGTGTGTGTGTGTGTGTGTGTGTGTGTATGAGCTCACCTCTGCCAGGCGGGACGGTTTGTGGCTGACTTCCGGTTTGTCTATGGGCGCCAGCTTCGGCAGCGTGTTGCGGTTGTTGGTAAGCGCCCGTGTCAGTCGCGCAAACTTGGTCCATCCTGCAGGAATGAGACGTGGAACACAGTTTAGTTTACACAACACTCATCAACTGGCTTTAAGAGTGCACATCAGCTGCAACTCCAGTAACACCGGAGTTACTAAATATTCCTACAGTTCCCATTTGTACTTGCCTCTGGTGGTAAGTTCTTTCCCGACATGGTAGTTCATATTTACAATAAACCTGACACAATGTGAACGCAGCACGGGCCCTGCTTTCACGGCAAATCACCACACCGCTAAAGTGTCCTTGAACACAACTGTATCTCCACCAGCTGCAGGGTTCCACTGTGCAGCTGTCCGATGTGCTCCGACCTTCATGTGGAAGCGGGAGATGAAGGAGAAGTTCTCCTTCGGGGGATCAATACCCCAAGACCTATACATTTAACATATGTTTGACTTTTTTTTTTTTTATAAATACTACTGTCTGTAGGTATCAAACTCTTGTAAATTGTCTGAGAGCTGGTCAGCTGGGCTCATTAGTACTTTTCTCTGGGCACACAGCTCCATCTGGGCACACAGCTCCATCTCATACCTCCGACTGCCTCTCACAGCTAAAGACATTGTGTTGTAGGTCACAGAGATAAGGAAATTCAATATAGCCCAACATCACAAATACAAGTTTGCCTCGGAGAGCTTTACAATCTGTACACATAACATCCCTGTCCCGGCACCTCACATCGGATCAGGAAAAACTCCCTCAAATAAAGATAGTAAAAACCCTTTCAAAGCGAAGAAACCTGAGGGAGAGCAACAGAGGAGGATCCCTCTCCCCGGATGGACAGAAGAAGCAATAGATGTCATGTCATGAATGAATAACGTAACGGAGTTACAGCACATTCAATGAATATGATTCATGAAGCAGAAAGAGATAGAGAGTATGAGCATGGCAGGGCTATGGCAGCAGGCAGGACTGGCTCCAGACAGCCACGATCCATGGAAACTTGAGACGAGGAAGCACAGAGGCTCCCTAAAAAAAGTAGCATTAGTAATGTGCATTGAAGAGACAATAATGTATCCAGAAGGAGAGAAAGAAGAGGAGAAGAGAAGAAGAGGAGAGAGGTGCGAAAGAAGAAGAGAAGAGTAGCTCAGTGCATCCTATGATGTCCCCCAGCAGTCTAGGCCTATAGCAGCATATCTAGGGGCTAACCCTAACCCAGCCCTAACTATAAACCTGAGCCAGCCCCAACTATTAGCCTGAAACAGCTCTAACTATAAGCGCTTTCAAAGAGGAAAGTCTTAAGTCTACTCTTAAATGAGGTGACCGTGCCTGCCCCCCGTACTGAAAGTGGAAGCTGATTCCACAGAAGAGGAGCTTGATAACTGAAAGCTCTGGTCCCCAACCTACTTTTTAAGACTCTGGGAACAACAAGTAACCCTGCATTCAGTGAGCGCAGCACTCTAGTGGAGTAATGTGGCACTATAAGCTCCTTAAGAACAGAATTTGGCACTACAGGCTACTCCTTTGGGGATCTATGAAATAGATCCCCAAAGGGCCAGGGATGATGTGGTACAGTGGGACCCACAAGAATTATGGTTCCCAATAATAATGAACAAAAAAGTCTTCTCTACTTGTGCCACTGTTTTGATAAATGAAAGACATTGGACAGTTTTTTTTTAAGTGTATATCTGGATACAGTACCATGTTTACTCTGGCCTCTGTAATGTAATATAAGTAGTGTCCTGTGCTCCTTTAAATCTATAACACTAGAATAAAAAAATTGACGCTTCTGAAATTATTCATGTATAAAATAAAGCATTGCTTGTTTCTTCACTTTAAAGTCTGACATGCTATCTGCTGAATCGTGTTTACTTTCACTGAAGCAGAAAGTCGACTGCAGGACTTTTATTTGTAGCCGTAGTTTTTCCATCATAGCATTACTCCATTTAATAAAGCAAAAGGACTTAAGTGCTTTTTCTACACCGCCGATACAGTAGCAGAGGTTGCATAATTCACTGTATTGTGTGCATGCATTACAGAGTACCATAACCTAATGCGTTTGAGTAAGAAAAAAAAAACAGCGAACCATTTGCACGGAAAGCAAACCACTTTCTTCACGACGGGGATGAAGGAATGTGTCTCAGTGGCACTCATGTAAATACGTACCGACGGGCTCCAACCAGGATCTATTTTTTTCTTTTTTCACGGTTAATAGTAATGCTGCTGCTACGTCCCCCCTCAAGAATGCTCGACTTATCGTTCTGGAGCACAAAAGTGGGCTAAAAAAACGGGAGCAGAACATGTTGCACGCGCCACCAAAGTGAATTCTGAAATGAGATTTTGATCAGCGGCTCGCACAGAGTTCACAGACGGATTGTCCTTCGACAGACGGACGGACACATGGAGGAACCAGGTTGTCACATGGGCACAGGTGTAACACCTCTGAGGTCCGGATGCATGAAGACAGCATGCAAAAACATTAATTTGCATGTTTGTTTCCGAGAGATAAGAAAGCTGCTCGTGCACCCAACATGCGCTCAGTACGGCACGTTGTTTATTTAGCTGACAATGTAAAATAATATAATTTTCTTCGTCAGTGTTATGAGCTACAATTGAAGATAACCAGATCATGGCCCTGGTAATATTACTACATATTGTTATTAGCACATGTTGGGTTGTTAAACAGATTGTGATTTTTTTATTTTGATTAAATACTTATTTAAATTCAACTCTTTACAGGCATAAATTACAGCGAGAATACAGTATATAATAACCATGTAGTGTTTTTCAAGGTGTATTTCAGGCCCCCTGAACGATGCCCGACTACAGCGAGTAAAGTCGTAGATTTCCTCAGGGAGAATGTAAATTATATTATTATTATATTATAAATAGTGTAAATTGTAATTTTTTTATTTTGTATTTATTTAATGCTCCGTTTCACCGATGATGCAGACTATTTATTGCCCCTGCTCTGCTGTAATAACCTGAAACTGTACCTGTGCACGCAGGGAATTGTATTAAATCCCAAATGTTCTGAAGTTATTGAAAAGGCAGCTATTAAATCTGGGATCTGCAGATGAAAAAAAAAGGCTACTCAGTGTGTTTCAAGCTGAGGATCTTCAGCAGATCTCTCTCCCGCTCGGCTGACGCTGACACGTTGTGGCGAGCCGAGCAGCCGGAGACGAAGCCGAGAGCGAAGCTTCGGTTCTGCAACGTGAGCGAGCTCGGCTGCAGAACCCCTCTAAACACCGGGCTGCTCTGGGCCTCACTGAGCCGCCAACAAGCCGCCCTGCGCTGAAACACGCCGCGTCAATTTCAGTCTGGCTGCCGGCACGCCAGTCAAACTCCAAACGGCAAAGTGCAGCTTTGTTACTGCACAGAGTGTATGACGACAATAAAAAAGCCATCTGTTTCATAGTGCAGTAAACGTTTCATTTCCAACACCGTTTAATTTTAAAATGTCACACTGGGAACTGAAACGGCTCGTACTAATTGGAGCTTTTAAACTGAACACAAAGATGTTTTGAAGCCTTGATTTCAGCATTTTGGCCGTCGCCATCTTTTTTTTTTTAAACCAGTGAACAGGAAGTGACCATGTTTGGACTGCAGAAAAGTGACACTCTGGTAGAGACCTGTCAATCACCTTGTTTCCCCGCCCCTAAAGTATCCCCTGCTTTATGGTCTGTTTGACTCTAAATGACCATACTTTACTAAATGAACATGATGTTTTATTGAAGAAGACTTGAAACTAGAGATTGAGACATAAACTCATGTTTACAATGTTTACTGAGGGAATAAATCAAGAGAGAAGTAGAGTCATTTATATAGACTTCTATACAACCAGAAGAGTCGCCCCCTGGTGGTCAGAAGAGAAAATGCCGCTTTATTGGACAGCAGACCTCCAGTGTTTTGTCTCCATTCCAATTACAGATGACTAGAGAACTAAATCTGAAGTTTGTCACATCATCAGCAGAAGCAACAGTTAACCAGCAAAGACGTCACCGCACCGATGTGACAATATTAGTTCCACTCAAGCTCTAATTGCATGCTCAACCAATGTTATTCATGTGTCACTGAGTCCATGACGAGGGAAGAAACAAATCACACAACAACTCTCCGCAGGTCTCTAGAACTTGCTGCATGTGTGCGCACATGTTTACGTGTGTGTGTGTGTGTGTGTGTGTGTGTGTGTGTACATTAAAAAGGGGGAAGGGTGAGGAATCCTTGTCAAAGGGCAAACACATCCGCTCAGCGACGCCGAGGACGACTCCCAGGGCAGGAAGCTGACACTGTGCATCAGCCAGGGCACAGAGGACAACACCGCCACCCACACATCCCTGATTCCTGACAGCGTCCCAACCTCCTCAAACACAACCTGACAGATGAGACGTTCCCGCATCGCAAGGGAAACAAGACTTGACTCGCTCTTTTGTTTATTCCATCCAGCCACAGAAAGAGAAGAAAGCGGAGGAGCAAGGATGAAGAGGAAGGAAGACAACTACTGAAACAAAAGAGATGAAGACTCTAAAGGGGAATGGGGTGAAGGAAGAGATCAAAGGGAATGAAAAGGATACAAAACATCAGTATGTTAACACGTTCACAACGACGATGCCAACCCTTTATAGGGCACTCATTGAAATATTTTGTGAGGGAAATGTGGTCACTTGCACGATAAAGGGTTAACGGGTGTAATGATGGGAACGTCATACGTTCTGCAGGTAAAGTGCTGGGCACATTCACATGAGGAGTCAGAGCAGCACCAAAGTCTCTCCACATCATCTCGAATGGGAAAATTAATTGATGCACCGAATATCACGGCAATCCATCTGCTAGTTGTCGAGATATTTCACTAAAAGCCCAAATGGCGCTGGGAGTAAGACGGCGAGAGAGGAAGAACAAGAAGCGTGACGAAAAAGTTGACACAGGAGGAGGAAGAGGAGGAGGATGAAGAAACTTAATTATATGTGCCGTCAGAACGACTTTACTGGGGGCGTCCGGCCTCGTTCTCATTTGGTTTCCACTTACAAACTGTTGTCTCTCCACAAACTCTTTACTCTCCCCTGAATGATAAAAAGCAGAAACATCCACTTCTCTGGCAGCTCAGTGCACCTAGCTGCACACGGTGTGCTCTGAACATCCCACTCCACAGGTCTCTCTGATACTGTGCGTTATCAGAGAAGCGCTCACCTTTGGTGGTTTCGTCTTCGATGGGCTGCTTGAAGAGCGTGATGTCCTTGAAGGTGCAGAGGAACAGAACCACCTTGTCGTTCTCGTTCCTGATGGGAGCCACTTGCATGTAGAACCACACGGGGCTTCCTGCGGAGACAGCAGAGGAATCTTAGCTGTGTGTGTGTGTGTGTGTGTGTGTGTGTGTCCTCATAAGGTCTGCCAACTTCTTTGTTTGTTTTTATTTTGTTTGAGAAAGAAAACTGTCTTGTTTTGTCCAATGAACAGCGAAAAACTCTGTTTACAATGATATGAAACCACAGACTGAACATAAGAAGTGACGTCATCCATTTGGTTTGTGGACGTTTTGAACGTCTGAATGTATTGGGTATCCTTAATAAATAGCATTCTGCAAGAATGCAATTTTTGTTTGTATTCTGAAGAAAGTACATTTTTCAGATCGGAGGATTTGCTCTTCGGCCTTCGATATGTGACATGAGACAATAGTTCAACACATTTCTTGAAGTAGGGCCGAGGCCGACCAACCAGCTCACTACGTTAACATGAGTGAAAATGAACTTGTGTATCTGCAAATGTGATTAGAATCTGCTCCTAAATGTAATGGGTTCTTTTTTTTTAAAACACATTGAAACCAAATCCCATAACTGCATCAGTATGAACTGCATATATACTCATGTTTAATAGTGTACCAGTAAATATACAAGAAATCAATGAGCGCTGACAGATGTCACTGTGGATTAAGCACCATAAAACACCCACACAGGTGATTTCAGTTATGGCTGTTTAGACCTCTGAGCAACCAAAAGGGATTTAAAGGCTCAAAGCTAGGGATTTTTTTTTCTTTCTTAACAACCGTAAAAACAAGGTTTCCATACATAGATTCCAATTGTCATTGGAAAAGAAAGAACATTTTAAAAATCTACATTTTTGTATGTAATATTTTGCCAAAACAAGGATTTAATGATCACATGTATGAGAACATTTGACATTGTTATTTAAAAGTAACCCAAATTGTAATATAATTTTGTCTGACAGTCAGAGAATATATATATATTTTTTTATTTATTTATTTATTTATTATACATATATTTACTTTTTATATTTTTTTATATTAAATATGTTTTAATATTTAAATACATACAAATAAATATTGATATTAATACATACATGTCAATAGATATATAAATATACATCTAGAAATATATCAAAATTATATAAATATATCTATATTAAAAATATATATATATAATTTTTGAGTATATGTATTTGTCACTTTCCCTGCATGAGCACACTGCCTACTCAGTCTGAGTTTGAACACGGCTTAAGGATCCTACTCATCAAGAATCCTGTTTAATTAAGCGGTCGGTGAGATTGTGAGGACGTGATGCACGAGGAGCCGCTCCGTTCCGTTGTCCTGAGCACAACCTGTGTCACCTGATGAACCCACTAATCTTCAAATAGAACAATCTGATCCTTCCACTCTCCTGCCTGTCCATGAACATGACTAAAGATTATTTTTTAGCCCGCGGTTTTAAAAAATAAAACAGAAGTGGTTTATACAGCCTTATTGTTAAAAGTCATCTCTTTTTTGGGAACTCGCTGTTCTTTCTGCATAAGAGAACCTCAAACCAGCCGAGGGGGTTTATTTGTGACTTTATTGCCTCCTCATGCACTTTTAAGTGAGCCAAAGTCCTGTACATGTGTGGACACAAGCCTCATGAATATCTCCTCCAGCCTGATACGAGCTGATTTGTCAGCAAATTTGAGAAGTTTGAATATTGATCTTTTGTACTTGTTCCTCCGCCCTCATAGGTGATCTCTCTCGGGAGCATTTAGGACTATTTCTGTCTGCCCACTTTGGTTCATCGTGCTCCTCCACAACGCTGCTAATCCTGGACTCACTGCTCACATCACACCGGACACAAGAATCTACTCCTCCACCTTCTGGGCCTTGAAGTCACACTTCATCTGGGGTTTTGACATCAGTTGCATTCGGATTCAATAAATCCGTCCAGAATCCGACATATAATATTAGCAGGGGTTTAAATCCTCCACACATAAATAATACAACATACTTTGAATAAGGTAAGTAAAATAAATTATAACATGTAAATTAACTTGAGATTGAAAGTAAAACAAAAAAAAAAGCATACAATGATAATAATTCTTTGATTTTATATAGCGCTTTTCTGAATACTCAAAGACACTTTACATAGGAATCATTCACCCACTGATGAGAGGAGCTACCACATGAGGACTATCTAACATTCATACACCGTAGGCGCAACTACGGGAGCAATTTAGGGTTAAGTGTCTTGCTCAAGGACACATCGACACAGGCTGGCGGAGCTGGGGATCGAACCACCGATCCTCTGATTGGCGGACGACCCTGCTCACCACTGCGCCACGGTCGCCCAGATAGAGAGTTTATCAAGTAATTGAATACAAATAAAAAAAACTACCTTGCTAGATTTAAAAAAAAAAGGTTGTGGCTTTATTTAAAAAGTATATTTGTTATGTTACTTTACGGGAGACAGAACATGTGGGTCTGTTTGACTAAAAGTGTCAGGTAACGAAAACAGGAATCCAAACAGGGAGCAAAAACGGGGGGCAAAACCGGCAGGAGAACGAACAGGCAAAAACAGACATAGAACTCATGGGACATCCACCCGCGGTAACAGACGGGGGAAAACAGTACAATCCGACAAGGGGACAAGAGACAAACAGGGTTTAAATACAAGAGGAGGGTAACAGGGAACAGGTGGAAACAATGAGGGCAGCACAGGTGAAAGGAATACACAATCAGGGAACAGAGCAGACAGGCAATCACGGACAATCACGGGGACAGGAAGTGCAGAAACACAGAGGAGACACACAAGACAAGGGCCGTTTCTCAATCAGCGTTCTTCTCTGTACTTGTGGACTCGTGAAACCTCATCAGTCGCGGCCCAAGTACTGTTCCAATTCAAAAGTCCGCTTCTCGCCAAGAACGGTGAAAATGCCCGGATGTGACTTGATTTTTTACCCATTTTACCGGGGATGCATCAGAGCAGACTTGAGCGTACTTGAGAGCCAATATCCCAGAATGCATTTCGGACCAGCAAACGGGACCGCTGAGCCCCGCAGCACCGGGCCGTCAGCGCTCTGCTGCCCGCCGAGAGCAGCCTGATCTCGGCTGGACTTTTTGAAATGATCCGCTGGCTCCGATGTCTCCGTATCGATTAAACATGAGATATAATTCTGTTTCGAGGATTTAACAAGCAATCATGATTATTTATTCACAGTCACATTAAATCAGTTTGACTGAGGGAAAGGTTAAGATTTGTGAAAAAAAAAAATCTAATTTAGAGAAAATGATAGGGTAAAACAAATTAACTAATATCACCATGAAACTTCCCCAATTGATTACTTACATTAACCTTATAAGCCTGCAGCTCTTTCCTCTCCCAGGAAATGAGAATTGTGTTTTTTTACTAAACTAACTAAAACTGTGCTCCTCATCCACAGATCCAATTTAATTCATTTAAATTGCTAAATACCGTAACCCTTGTTAGAAGAGACATGTCGGTTTACTTTTTTTTTTAAAGATCGTTGAGTTTGAATAATTCCGTAAACGGCTTAAAATGACTACGCGATTATAAGTTTCACTCAATCATTCACAAGTCCCCCATACAACTGTTTTCAGTCAAAGACGCATCCATGTAACCTACGAGTCTGTGGGAGTCTAACAAATCAACCTCGGCCATTGTCTGACGAGCATAAGTGTCTCGAAATTGCGACGCGACACCGGACGAATTTTGGTCTTTTTTGGGGGCATTCTGAGGTCCTGCGATCTCATTGGTCCTCAGACTCTTCTGAAAGTGTGACAGATGACACATGCGGAAGGAGACGGTCAGTTACATACCACGTATGCTATGGTGGGACAAAGAAAAAGCTCAAAGTAGGTCATTTTTCAATTTCTGAACCGTAAAACTCGGTTTTTGGACTGAAACTGCTTCCTAACATTTCAATGCTTGTGTTTGTTGTTATTATGATTGCAGTTTGTATTGTAATATTTCTAAAGATGTGCAGTATTACTCTGTGGGATGATGGGAAGGGAGCGAACAACACAATAAAAAAACTCAAGGAGTAGTTTTTGGGGGACTCTTGCTCAGACTTTTGATCATATTCATGCTGAAAATAATATATATGTTTTTTAAAAGCAAGGAGTTGTGGATTCATTAGAGATCAAGAACAATATGGTTTGGTATTCATATCAAGGTCATATGAGCTGCAATGGTTTATCAGGTTTTAAGACACCCCTTTTTTATTACATTTTTACCTTTAGAAAACCACCCTATTTATAGGCCTATGCTCGAAAATTGCATATCCAAACTAAAAAAGGGTGTATCTCTGCAACCACTAGGGCTATTTGAATAATGTTGGTGTTATAATAAAAGAGTATAATGTGAGTTGTGATCTGAACACACAGCAATATATGTCTATATGTTACTGGTTATGAGTAAATGAAGATGACACACAACACACAAATTAAAGTTTCAGCTTCACCTAGAAAAAAAGCACTTTCAGGATGATTATTTCTTTGAAATAATGCAGCTGTAAGGTCTAACTCTAACCCAAATCATAGCACAATATGTGAACATTATCTCTGCAAAGGTTGACTTTGATAAAGTGAAGCAGAACAAAGTTAGAGAGGGTTTAGTGCAGAGTTCAGGCGAGGTCTCCAAAGTGGGCATTTGGCAACATGTCCATATATTTCACTTGTATATTAATTATGGTGTTCAATACAAGTGATTATGTTAACAAAATTATTTTAAAACAACCTATATTTTCCAGTAAAAAAAAAAGAGCACACAAATTAGCTGAATGAACAGATTACATTTGTATCAAACTGTTTATCTAACTGTAACAACACAGTAAAAAACAAAGTGTAAAACCATGATTATGATATTTGAGTTTCTTTTAAATGGCTGACTGATTCTTAGGCTCTGTTTAATTTGATGTGCAACATCAATATATTTGCTTGTGATTTATGAAGGTTTTTATAGCAATATCTGCCATAGAGCCAAAATTGGTTCCACGGTTTTGCAAAGAAGCATCATCTAATGGTAACTTTTGGAGAATTCCAGATGCAAAACATATAAAGTAGTAAAATAAAACACCCACATTTTGTATTTCTTTCTGTGTGTATCTCGCCTTAAATAACAATTGTACACGTTGGTTTAAAGTGTAATGCTCCTAAAAGAGTTAGTTAATAATCTGACCAGTGAATCTTTTGTCCAGTAAAATGCATTAACATGTTTCCAGTTCCAGAAAGCCGGCGAGCACTCACTGTTCTTTCTGTACAGCAGGATCTCGAAGCAGTTGGACTCGTAGTTGTCGAACGTCTGTCTGACTTTATCAATGCTCTTCTTGTCCGTCAGCTCTCCGTACATAAAACTAGAAACAGGAGAAACAGCGGCGATCAATACTGAGCTGACCTTGTTGACCTTTGACCCCCGTGTTACAGTATATCACATGTGTTCGGAGTGGCATTGTCGATCTGTTATCGTACCATAAAGCGTCTCTGTGGAGTAAATTGATGCAGCAGCACACATTGTGGATTTGTTTCTGATGGTGCAGCTTTCATTTCCTGGAATTATTGTAATCATTCCTTTAATCTGCGCTAATATATCTAGTCTGTGGGATCACTTTCTTTCCCAACACACACACACACACACACACACACACACACACACACACACACACACAGTACATGTCTTCCTTGTAGAACACAAAAATTCTACAAGGTTTTTATTAACAGAAATGCCTAAACTGGTGTCATTATTAGAGATAATATTTCTGCTAATGTAACCATGTGTTTGTAACTTGCACGGGTGTTTTAAATAAAATAAATAAAAAAAGGGATGAGGAATCCAAACATGGTTTTACATTCTAATTGGACCGGTTGGTTTAAACTGTATTGCTCCTTTGATTAATAGTGAACATAATCTTACTAGTGAATCTTTTATAATGGAACAATCCCACCCAAGCAATTAAATTAATAATTAAACATGGGTAATTTAAAATTAAAATCCTTTTAAGATGCACGACAATGCCGTGTTTTCTGCCAGCTTCAATTGTGGATTTTGTTTATTCTGAAAAGACACGACAGATGAAGGAGCGCAGATGCTTTATTCAATAAAGAGACTTTATGTCTATGTGAGGTAAGATAGCTTAAATATCCTTCGGCTAAGATGCTCTCGGGTTGAGAGGGAAGCCCGTGAGGGAGCCCCATGATAGAACTAGAATGAGCACATCGTCCTGCTTGAACTTAACAACACATTTTGTTACACACTGGGGACTTTGGGGAACTAAGCGAGCAAGAGGAGCTCATCTTTGAGCCACAAACAGTTTGGTTGAGGCAACTAAACCACCAACAGTTTGGTTGAGGCAACCAAATCGCCAACAGTTTGGTAGAGGCAACCAAACCGCCAACAGTTTGGTAGAGGCAACCAAACCGCCAACAGTTTGGTAGAGGGAACAACACCACCAACAGTTTGGTAGAGGGAACAAAACCACCAACAGTTTGGTAGAGGGAACAAAACCACCAACAGTTTGGTAGAGGGAACAAAACCACCAACAGTTTGGTAGAGGCAAGAAAAAACAGTACTTGTCTTTTTGGATTGTATAAAGTACGTCAGTTGCTCTGGCTGTTGCTTCGTCACGTTGCTGTATTTACTTTGTGTTTCAACCACTAATAAGAATACTCATTGACTTTCCCCACTAGCATTATTGTTTTTGTCCTGAGCAAAATGTAAAAAAACACACATGTTGTGTCCCTGCACACAAAACAAATTGTAGTGCCCATGTGACCTATTCACCCTAGAGGCACTACTTGGCTGCTCATTGATTAATATTCCTGACGCGCTTCATTAATGAGGATGTCCAGTTGTGTCGTCCAACATGTTTATTTTTTGCAGAACATAAATCATATTCTTATTGGAAGATCTTAACTGCATGTATTGAAATCATAAAATAAACCATAACATTTGTCTTACTCTGTACTCTCCAATATTCCAATATTGTCATACAAAGTGTTCACACAAAACGTTCCATGCGGTCCCTAGCGGTCAAAAAACTGTGTGCTTATCAAACGAGCAACCACCTGACCCTAATGCCACTCCTGATTATATAGGGCCGACTCAGTTAAAGTCGGCCTTACGCCACCCAGTGGTGGGAGGTTCAACATACATCAAGCAAAGCAAAATGGCTCGTACACAAATAGATTGTAGTGTTTCACTACTGTGGGATATACTATACTGTACTGTACTATACTCATCTGGCCTGTGAGTTAAAGTTCTCCTTTGTCCTCTCGGCATCTCGTCGAGTAAACTTGCCGGTCTCGGTATCCTCCGGGCCCGGAGCAGCAGGGGGTCAGACGGATAAATCTCAGCGCCCGTACTCACTTATAGCTCAGAGCCTTTTTTAAGCCACCGGCTACAGTCAGCCCAACCCCCCCCCTTCAGATTTAAGAGGCGCTGGAGGAGACGAGCCGTCCTTTGGAATCAAAGTTTAAAAACGTCCTGACTGACAAGCGAGCAGGACGCCGTCCTCCAGCAGGCGGATCCCTGGGAGCACAACATTGGATTCATTTACAACTCTCGCGGACTCTCTCTCTCTCTCTCTCTCTCTCTCTCTCTCTCTCTCTCTCTCTCTCTCTCTCTCTCTCTCTCTCTCTCTCTCTCTCTCTCTCTCTCTCTCTCTCTCTCTCTCTCTCTCTCTCTCTCTCTCTCTCTCTCTCTCTCTCTCTCTCTCTCTCAGCAAGTGCCAGATCCCTTTTTAATGTTTTTTTTCTCTTGTACAGTGTGACTCTGCTGATATTCCTGCATGATATAATAGTAGTGACGAAGCCGTTAACGAGGCTAGCATCATGTAAACGGCTCTCTGGAGCAGCACCGCGCGGGTTTTTAATTATCACAGAGGGACAGAAGCAGGAAGGCACAAAAGAGTGTCACTTTGTGATTTTTTCCTAACACACACACACTAAATAATAGATGGAACTGAATAAAAAAGATAGAACAAATGGAGCACTATAAAACAAAGGAACTTGGCTACACTGGTGTGGTTTTAAGTCATAAAAGAAGCTGCTGTAAATATACATGTTAGGTTTTTATTAGTTCTGCTTTTAAATTAAGAGTTTAAACGATTTAAAAAAGCATAAACCCAGAAGTTACATGATATATATGCTTACTATTGATTCAGAATGTGGATGCACATGAAAATGGTTGCATATTGTTATCGCTCTCACTGTAACACATTAAGCTTTGATCTGACACTAAACAGTCGTAATTGTGCATGTTTACGATGCTGAAAAGTTTATATAATTAACACAAAATATGAGCAGAAATATTCTCTTTACCTGCATGTGCTGCTCTTCTGCATGACCTCAGCCCTGTGGAAGCCAGACAGCTTGCAGAATCCGTCATTGCTGTAAACTACAGGCCACTCCACGATCTGGGCGTTTCCCAGGAGGAAGCTGGTTTCTGACGGACGGGACAGAGAGAGCATGTCGGCATCAAATATGAAACACAGATAAAAGGCTGCAAAGTTTCCAACCCTCTGGAGGATGATTGCATGAAGAAACTGGTCCAGGCAGAGGAATTCAAACCTCTGCTTTATTATATCTGATGTTTCTGGATGAATATATCAGCTCCATTAATGTGTATGTTGCGTTTTAACTCCTTTATATCCTGTTGGCTAGGTTATTCTACAGCAATGACAATGCATCATATTCTATAAAAAGGTCAATCATATGCTTGTATACGCTGTCCCGTGAGAACCAAGAGTCTCTTTTCACAAAACGTTTTCAGTCCAAATGTGTTCATTATTAACCATAAACTATTTGTAAGAAGTTGGAAACCAATGTGCGAAGTTGGAAACATTGGTTTCTTGAGTCCGCCATCTTGAATTACATCCGTCGCCTCACAGAGGAGTAGAGACGTAGAGAGCCGTTTGTAGCGTCTGTGAGCTGTCAATCACAGTAAGACCCGCCCTAAAGTGTACGCTGCTTTATGATCTTGATCCATTTGACTAAATAGATTTTTGCCATAAGGTAATTCAATAATGGTAATATACAAAAATGAAAACTACCACCTGGGATGGAAATCATTTTTAAATGATTAAACTCTCCCGTTTGTGCTTCACAGACTGCTCAGTTGTTCAACCATTAAACTATAAATACTTTTTTTTTTTCAACAGTAGGAGGGTCATGTCCCCAAAAGTGTTCTCAAGCCATTGGCATTACGTTACTGCAGTGGCAGGCCGTGGATTTTGACCTAGGCCTGCTGACAGCTGATTGCAGCCTGAGAGTCAAGGTAGCTTCTCGCTTCTAGCTGCCCCACTGACCAATCACAGCACACGTTAATGGTCACGCTGAATGACCAGCTAGCTGGTCTCCCCTTGCTACTCAAAGAAAACCACCTCGACCAACAGACATATATATATAATATATATATATATATATATATATATATATATAACGTTAACGTAAAAAGCTACGTGGCCACACAAAGCCGTTAGCTAACACGCTAATTAACACATGTTCATCAAAAGAGCAAAAACAAACAAGCCGCCTTTCAACACCATCAGGTGCAGCTTTATTTACCTAAAGCCACCGGTCACCTCTCTTCTGAGTCACAGCCACTCTACCTGCAGTGTCAGCCATGTTGGTTGCAACCAGCATGAAGCCACGCCCTCCCCCCCCCCCTTCTCCTTTAATATTTAGCCTAATGTTTGCACATGTTATCTTGATAATTTTTTACAGATATTTTGTACTTAGTGGGGTAAAAGGATTCACTGTTCCATGTAGAGAGATGTAGGGAAAGAAAAAACGATCTTGGCTGAAATAAACTAAAAGTATTCTCTAAAATTACCTTTTTATTCAGTAAGACGTCCAGAAGAACTCTTCATTCGGTGCGTTTAAGGACACAAACATTTATGAGTTGACAGCTGGCTGCTGTCTATAATGTAAACTCAGAAGACTTGTCCTTGAAATCACTAACAACCTCTCAAAACAACACATAAACATGGAAACATGAAATGCATTCAGAGTTTACCCACACACGCTGAAAACACCAACAAAGAAGATTACAGTAACATTCTGCACATTGGTAACACAAAGGGTTCCACAGTAAAGGAGTCACTATAGTGTCACAGGTAAAGTTTTTTTCATAGCAAACTGGACCCAGCGGGTTCTTTGAAAGGTCTCCTGCTTGAAAAGAAAGGCTGCATGATATATAAAAAGGTATATGCAATATGTAATTAATAATAATCTTAAACTGCAGAGAACGTCTTTCAACACGTGCCAAATCTGCAGCTAACTTTGGCAGATAATCATTTAACAATAACTCCTCTTTGAGTGAATTTTTCGAGTGAATTATGGGATGAAAAGATGGGACGCGCTTCAAATGCTCCGGAAAAAAACATCCCAAGCGTGCGGTGTCTCCCCACACACACAGTACAGTATGTGTTCATGCATTTTAATCTCTTTAAAAAAGGTAATAACATTCCTGCAGTGAAACACAGACGCATGAATTCCTGGAGGTGTCAGCAGGTTTTACAGACCGACGAGTGAAATCCTCCAACGGCACCTGATGAAAAATAACTATATCAAAATGTTCCAGCTGTACAGGAGGGGGGGGGGGGGACAGAAACTCACACACTGTAGGATATCCAGTTCTTAATAAAACAATAAATTGGTTCTGTGGCAGTCAAACGCCTTCCAATAACCCCGTACACCACATTGTTGGAGCCAAAATGGGGTTTTATTGTTTGAGGGAATCACTGGGTGGTATGGGGACATGTAGTTCCTTTATTTGGACACAGGGTGGCACATTCCGTTAAAAGAGCATATAGGTGAGTGCCAGGTGATGGGAACAGGTGTGTGGATGGGAAGCACCGTGGTTGTGTCAAGGTGTTAGTGCTGTATCCTGTCTTATGGTATCTTGTGCTGCAACATGCAAGACTTATTCATTTCAAGTTTATTGGACATTGCTGATTAATAAATGGATCAAAGAGACACAGCGCCCTGGACATTGGATTTGTTTGTGGGAGAACACGCATCCGAACTTGTTCACCCGTTCGCCCCCCCTAGTGGCTTGAATATTTAAATGGTTTAAGGTTTGAGCCTCTACATTAAGTCGAAAACTACGCTTCATGGGAACACGTATGGACCATCGTTCGTTGGAACAGGCTGGATTGGAATCACTGATCGACATCACTGATCGACATCGCTGATCGACATCGCTAGAGTCAACAGCTGATCAATGTTGCTGGACTCAACGTCACGGGATTCAGCAGTAGATCGACTTTGCTGGATTCAACCGCAGAGCGATTGGATTTCGCCAGATGTGGTGTTTGCGTTGAAGTATAATTGGACAACTGATCATCACCACCGTGACGCAAGGTACATTTGGACCAATAGAAACTCTGAATGGACAGAGGTATGCAACCTGGCCATGTTAAAGTTGTGTGCGCACTTTGCAATGCAATGCATTGGTTCCATCTTATAGGCCTAATATAAGAGCTGTACGGGTGGTTTATTTTGAATTGTATAATATATGATGGATTCTGATATAGGCCTGAAGGTCCCAAATCAAGGTTCTATTGTTAAGGAGCCAGCCATGGCTGAAACAGCCAAATCCCAGCGTGGCCAATGGTGAAAAGGAAACAATCTGCCACGAAACGTCCTCTTAAACTGACACAAAAGTCATTAATGGGCAAACTGGACATGCTCCAAAAGACTCGGAAGGCCAAATTAAACAAAGCCTCTGACTTTAAAAGGACAATACAAGACCTAATGCATGACAGAACAGGACGCAGAGGCGTAATGTACCTTTGAAAAAATACACAACTCTTTGCAAAGAAGCCAAGGAACAACATCGATCTCTGTCACAAATCTTGCCTCATGAAGAAAGGGAGAAACATGAGATATGGTTCGAAGCAAAAATGTTGAGTGTTCATGAATTTACTAATGCTTTGAATAAGTGGTTGTGTAATGCAGACATGTCTAAACCTGGTGAACATGATGACCATGAGAGTGAAGTAAAACCCAGTAACAGTATTTCCAATGTGGAAACCAATGTTTCTAATCGGAAATCAAGCAGAAAAAGCCACACCATCTCAAGAACCAGCAAATCATCTTCATCTGTACGGATTCAGATAGAAGCAGAGAGAGCAGCACTTGAAGTTCGCGCTGCAGCCTTAAAAGAGAAGCACGAGCTGGACGAGCAAGCGGAGGTGCTGAGAAAGAGATGGGAAAAACTGGAGGTTGACACAGAAATGGCCGCCTTTGCTGCTAAATTAGCAGTATTGAATGCCTCTGGTTACCAAGCTTTGTCAAATACACAATCAAATGGAATCATACTTTGAAAAAGGAACAAAGTTAAAAGGAACTCTCTATCACTCTCAGCCGACATGCCAAAGCATACTGTATCAACCAACATATGTGGATTTTCAACAACCAAATGTACAAGAACAGAGTGCATATAGGTATGCAACACAAGACAACAGTAAGGTCCGTCAACTGAAACCGGAAAATGCATCAGTCAAATCTCTCTCGGATTATCCTCGTGTGCAGCGAACAAATCCAGCTGTCATTCAGTCTCAACGCTCTCATAAAAGAAGTGATGAAACATCAGCTCTCTACAACCTACTGCAAAGGCAAAATGAAATAACAACTATGCTTATCCAACAACAAGCCTCTCATTTACTACCACCAAGAGAAATTCCATGTTTTGATGGGGATCCTCTGCAGTACAGAACATTTAACAGAGCCTTTGAACATTGTGTGGAGAGTAAAGCGACTGTGTGGAGACTGTCTGTATTTTTGGGATAAATACACAAGAGGTCCACCGAAGGAGCTGGTGCGTAGCTGTCAGCATATGGCTCCAGACAGAGGCTATGCTACAGCCAAGAATTTGCTTCAGGAACACTTTGGGAATGAACACAAAGTTACTGCAGCATATATGGAGAAAGCCCTCTGCTGGCCGGTCATGAAGCCTGAGGATGTCAAATCGCTCCAAGCCTATGCCCTCTTTCTGCGTGAGTGCTGTAATGCAATGGAGGACATACAGTACATGAAAGAGCTGGATATGCCAGCGAATATGAGAGCAGTGATTCTGAAGCTTCCGTACAAGCTAAGAGAAAAATGGAGAGTGTCTGCATGTGAGCTACTGGAAAACCTCAAACGCAGGGAACAGTTCATTGATATTGTCATATTCATTGAGCATGAAGTCAAAATAGTGTCTGACCCAATCTTCGGTGACATTCAGGATACACAACTGCATATAGTAGGCAAAAATATCAACAGGATCAAATTGGAACTGCAGCCAAGATTCAAAGCAAGTAGCTTTGCAACTTCAGTTACCGTTGCAACCCCGACCATTGAAGAAGCCAGAAGGCTAAGACATGATATATTACAGGACAAAGTAGTTCATCTGCAAAGAACACCAGCCTTTGTTTGTGTTGCTCTCAAGGTCACACACTGGAGATGTGTCCACGATTGGAAGAGATGACACACAGGCACAAGATGAACTTTCTTAAGAAAAATGGAATCTGTTTCGGCTGCCTTTCTATTGGGCATATGAGCAAAGATTGCGATAGGCGCTTGACTTGCAAGGTGTGCAGCCTAAACCATCCCAGTGTTCTTCACATCCGCCAAAGAGAGAAATTAGTTGATACAAACTCAAGACACCTTAAGGAACCATCATTGAGTAGCGCACATGTCTCGCTACACGCATATGGTCATACAGGGGCCGGTAAAAGTGATGGGATTCTACCCATTGTACCAATACAGGTGAAATCCAATAAGGGAGACCAAGTCTTACAGACATATGCTTTTCTAGATCCAGGCAGTAAAGTGACATTTTGTTCTGAAAACCTGATGAGGAGGCTTAATCTGAATGGAAGGAAACCCCAAATCCACTTAAGGACCATGGGTTCAGAAGCAACAGTTTCCAGATACGTGTTGACTGATTTGGAGATTTCAAGTCTCACCGGGAAAAGGTTCTATGACTTGCCAGAGGTCTATACCCAGAAGAGAATGCCTGCAAGCATGGATAACCTCATCAAAGAAGAGGATTTGGCAAAATGGCCATACTTGGATGGTGTTGGTGTTCCTAGAATTCAAGCTGATGTTTTTGTCCGCTGCTAGCTACAGCCTCCATGAGCCGAGGAAGACTATGACATGAATCATCTCTCCTCTTCATCACCACCAGAACTCAGCTGAACCGGGTTCGAGCCAACGGGCTGCCTGAAGCCCGTCAGCAACACAAGCCAGAAGTCTCTGAAACATCAAACTATGCCAGTGTTCCAACAGCTCTCATTCAATCGTCAGGGGATTCAGCAAGAGGCGACCTTTTTTTTTTACACTTCAGATCTAATAATTCACAGTTCAAATTAGAAAAAGAGACCCGAGTGAAACAAAGAATGCTTTCGTGGAGAGAACACGTGTCGCTGCCTTCAGAGGGAAACCTGTAGTCCAGCTGAAACCAGGATTGTAGGAAAAACTGTCAACACATAAATATCCTTGATAATTACGCTGCCTGGAACCACTGGCTTTAATGTAACTTTATTTCATTTATTCATGTCCATTCTGCATAAAACAGCAATGTGCAAATGTGTTGTTTGTGTGTTATTCTTTAATTCTCATGTGGTTTATTGTCTAATTGATGTTTGCATATTCATCATGTGAATTACAATTTTTTTCTATTTTTTTCCAGCGGTTTCAGACGCTTTAAGTTAAATTACTGCTCTGTGTTTAAATCCCTGTAATGCAGTTTAGTATGATAAAATGCTGATTCGTTAAATACATCATTCCTGCAGCTCTCTTTAGCCGAATTATGATTAATTAGGCGAAAGAGAGCTGCAGGAATGATGTAGCTAACAGGAAGTTAGCATCACTGGTTCCCTCCACACACAAAAGCAAAGGGATTCTTCCATTTGATTTTGGATTATTACATAAATAATTTTCACAATTAAACATCACTTTTACGTTGTTTGAAGTGTAAAGTAAGAAGCTAACGTTAGCAGCTAAGGCTAAATCCACCACAGTCACATGACCTCATGTCTCCTCCCCTGAGCTGAAGGAGGACTAGAGTCCTAGTGAGGACACTCGGTCATCTTCTTTAAACTCTTTTTTAAGATGCGTAAAGGCTTCTAAATTCTCCAGATGTTTGTTTTTTATTGACCTGTTTTATCGTAGAACGTTGAAATCGATATCCATACCAACTAATTAAACAAACTTAATATTTAATGCCACTTGTCATATTAAACGTATCTATATTTATAAACACTGTCTCTCTACAAGCTATAAAACACCAGATAGTTTAGTTGTTTTACGCTCTGTCTCTCTGCTTGTATGGATTGCTGTCAAAAAGCTCACATCCTGTTTTCTTCTGCATCTTTGCTATAAATTAGACTTCAGCAATAAATAACCAGTAATAATGAGAGTCTGTAGCTGTGTGTTGGCGGGGCGGGGTTGCGCTCGGCTGCAGAGGGAATTGAGCAAGGGTGTGTTCAAGGGAACAGGTGCTGTGATGAGGTAATCAGCCACAGCTGGGGGCAATTGTGTGTATGTGTGTCTCCCAGTTAAAACATAAGTAGTCTGATGCGTCCCAGGCGACATAGTTGAAGCAACAGACAGCTGATCGGAGACAAGCTGGCAGGTGTGCTCAGGGGCCAGGCCAAGAGTCAGACAATAAAGCTTGTTACTAACCAAATCCAGAGTGTTTTGCCTTGTGTGCCGCCCGAAACTCATGGGGTAGCAGTCTTTACAAGCTGATATTCAGCAGCAGGTACACAGATCAAAGTGCTCCATGTGACAGTTGTAGTCTCAACACCCTCCAAACTTAAAGGCTGCTCATCTGAAACCACCTGAAAGTCTCACAACAATATCTTCACATCATTACAGCTAAATAAAAAAAAAAGGAAAAAAATAGACACCAACTATACGACCAATAGCTCTCCAATTAGCGCAGAAACTCCCGCAAGAGATCCACGACAGGCTCTCCATCCGAAAGAGACCAACAGAAGTAAAGGAACCAATGCAACCAGAGAGGTGGAGAGAGGGAGCGCGTGCTGGGGCCAAGACCAAGACATGAACCTATGAAGACATAACAAAAACAAACTCGCCGCACGCACATAAGATGATGAATAACTGAGCAGATATGTATTATTCAACCCCACAGGTCGCTCCTTTTGCTTCCTCCAACGCATATTAGTTACATAACGGCGCTCACGTTTTGGTAGTTTATTCATATCAAAACTCCCTATAATAATAATATTGGGAAGAGGTGAAGTCCAATAATGGCCAGATTACATTGGCTGAGCAGCTTTCAGTATTTATTGAGCCAAATAGACTGCATATCTTCAGTTATTAAAAGCTGCGTTTGTCTAATAAAGATATCACGTGACTGGAGACACAATTTAATCTGGAAAAGACCGTTGGAGTTGGAGGAGAACGCGGTGCGTAAACGGAGGATCCAGGACAGGTGAGCATCTTCCGACATGAACAGACAGAAATACGTTGCTCCAGAGGAGACGGTCCCTCGCACATGGAACTTAGATGACGTTACTTTAATGGAAGAGAGGCGGTGAACTCCATCACTGCAGAATGAATGCGGGTGTAAAGTGAGATCATGCGGGTTCTCCTTCACCAAACCTCCGTGGTTGCGTATCAAAAATAAAACAAAAAACACTGTATTCCAGCAGCAGAGTCCCGGTCGTGGGGACCCCCCCCCAAAAAAATGCAGCCTCGCTCCGGCCACTACTCACCACTTGATCGCCGGACGATGTTCTCCAGGAAAGTGTTCTGCGGTGCCACCAGCCCTCTCTTTCCCCCGGGCATCCTGCTGCGGGCGGGCGTAGCTCTTGTCGGTCGGCGTCTGCGGCGGTGTGGCTGTCGCTCGGGGGTCGGTACTGACGCGGGCTCTCAGTCGGACCGGTGGAGAAGCTCATTGTAACCGTGCGCTCTGGCTGCTCAAGGCGCACTGAAGCCGCGGCGGCGGCGCTGCATCCCGCTGCCCGACCGGAGCTCCAGGACGCATGCGCGGCTGCGACTGCTGCGCGCTCAGTCCTCAAAATCTTGAGAAACCAAAACGCACTTTTATTGGAGACGCTGTTCAGTCTGTATTTACATAAAGCCGGGTTTATATTGTATGTATTCTCATTCTTAAGATCTTCCTCAGTGCCAAGTGTTTTAGTTAATTAAGTTGAATGAAATCTTAAGAAATTAAACTATCTATTAACCTTCGTCAATGCAATATTTTAAACATGATGTTGGTCATATCAGGTTTGTTGTGTGATTGCTGTTGTCTCCCATCATAGGGTTTAGCTGATGACTGCAGTAATGGTGATCACGTCGTTTACTGATGTTGTATAATGCATTTAAAAGAAAAACCTCTGGTTGTGGAAAAAATAAAACCTTACAGGTGAGATCGTATCTCAGAATCAGCTTTATTGGCCATGTGTGTGTGTGTGTACATATACATGGCATTTGCTTCCGGTTTCATGTAGCTCTCATCATTGTACATACATATATATATATATATATATATATATATATACACATTTGTATATCACTTTAAGCCCCAAATGAACCTATATAGGTCCTTTTTTAGACATTTTAGTTAAACTGTGTAAAACATTACAATAATCATGAACAAATATATTGATGCGACACATCAAATTAAACAAAAGAACATGGGCTACAATAATTAGTCAGCCATTTCAACACAACTCAAATACCAACTAAAATAATTATTAAAATAAAATAGTTATAATTTTGTCATGAGTCAGCCCACTCTGCATGTTTCTGGAACTAGCAGCCCATAGCTTGGTGCTATCAGAAGAAAAGCAAGACAATTCCGCACAGATTCCAAATCTATTCACCAAATCCCTCTGCTGCAAAGCATCACCGAGATTTGAACCAAAGAACACAGCAACATAAATTGCTGAGTCAGCAAATTTTGAAAAAGAATTGAGAAAATAGCAAATATAAGAAAAAATGCAATTCTCTCAGTAAATCCCCACTAATACAAGTTTATTGAACACCATAAGTCATATACAAGTGAAATATAAGGTTTGCTATATGAACAAATTCAAATGTCACACAAACCTCGCCTGAATTCTCTCTGTACTTTACCTCTCTGACTTTGTTCGTTTTTCAAGTGAAAACATTGCAGAGAGACTGTTCACATATTGTGCTATGATTTGGGAGAGCCTCAGGGCTTAGTGAAGCATCATTTCAAGGAGATAATCATCCTGAAAGTCCTTTTTTTTTATAGGCGGACCTGAAACTTCTATTTTTTTCTGTGTTTCAATCTTTATTTACTCTTAGCCAGCAACATATATATTCATATTCACATCTGACCAAAAGCTCACAAGGGGTGCCTTTATTATAACACCAACATTATTTAAATAGCCCTTGTGGTTGCAGAGATACACCCTTTTTTGTTTGGGTATGCTATTTTGAGCTAAATCCTAAAAAAATGCCATGAAGCTTAACGGGATATATACTATTAAAATATATATATATATATATATATATATATATATATATATATATATATATATATATATATATATATATATATATATATTATAATTAAAAGTTATAGCTAATTTATAGTTTACTTGTTTTTCACAAATGCACTACATGTATTATATATTTTTTTCTCCCTATTAGCTTATTTTCTCATTGCACAGCTCCTCTGTTCCTTAGCCTTCAGCCTGCTGCATCATCAACAGTTTAATGATCTGGTTAACAGCGGTCATCCAATCACATTTCACTTCTGTTTCTCTTTGGATTCGAGAGCTGATTAAACTATATGAGAAGGCCTTCTAGTATCTGTTTTGCCACAGGGCCCGCGTGGCCATTAATGTGTGCTGTGATTGGTCAGTGTGTCAGTACACACCCTGGAACTGAAGCGCACTTATAAACAGCGTTGCTGAACTTTTTTTTAAGGAGAGCAGAAGGACTTTGTCTATAATGAACAGCATCTAGTAAGTTTCCTGCTTTTTGTGTGTTTTCATCTACGGTGGCGTTGTGTTGATGATGCCATGATGCTGTTTTACGGGGTTGGGCTGGTCAGGTGTGTCAGTCAGGACGCAAAACATCACCGAGGGGAGGTTGGAAGTGTTCGACAGTTGCTGCGTAACTGTGCGTTGCTCGGCGGGGTGTCCGCTGGTGGTTGAAGTGGCTTAATGGGTTGGTCCACACGTCCCGTGTGAGCCCCCCGAGCCCAGAATGGCGTTCCGTAAAAGCGTTTTTTTTTTCTCTGAAAGTGGTGGAGCTCCGCGGGTTGGTCCCCATGCCCCGTGTGACTTCCCTCCATGCTCGTGGTAGTGCTGTGTCTGCTGTCCACACATGGTGGTCTGTATGTAAGTAACTCCCAGGACACTTTTCCCCCCCAGTCTGCCCCTGATGTGCTCGAAAACGCACGGCCCGCCACTGCTAAATACACAGGTGGAAACAATGAGGGCGAGGCTTGCAATCACACAGGAGGATGGCACACGAGGCGGGAGGAGTCTGAAACGGGGAGGAAAGAGCCTGAAACGAGGGCCGTTTCTCAATCAGCGTTCTTCTCTGTACTTGTGTTCTCGTGGACTCGTGAAACGTCATCAGTCGCGGCCCAAGTACTGTTCCAATTCAAAAGTCCGCTTCTTGCCAAGAACGGTGAAAATGCCCGGATGTGACTTGATCCGCCCATTTTACCGGGGATGCATCAGAGCAGACTTGAGCGTACTTGAGAGAGCCAATATCCCAGAATGCATTTCGGACCAGCAAACGGGGAACAATGACGGATGAGAAAACTCATTACTGAAAGTTGACGTTCTATGAATACTACCGTTGTTGAGTCGCAAAATGTAATTTTAGGATGTTTTCAGGCGAGAAGTTAGTTGTTTAAGCATCAAATCTGTGGTCGCTTTCTCAAGAATCGGCCGATTTAAAAAGATACGCCGACGGGTTGAGGTCCTGCTCGCGGGACCGTGAGCCCCGCAGCACCGGGCCGTCAGCGCTCTGCTGCCCGCCGAGAGCAGCCTGATCTCGACTGGACTTTTTGAAATGATCCGCTGGCTCCGATGTCTCCGTATCGATTAAACATGAGATATAATTCTGTTTCGAGGATTTAACAAGCAATCATTATTATTTATGCACAGTCACATTAAATCAGTTTGACTGAGGGAAAGGTTGAGGTTTATAACTTAAGATTTTAGGAGGGAGGAGTCTGACACGAGGAGGGAGGAGCCTGAAATGAGGAGGGAGGAGCCTGAAACGCAACAGACGTGTAGAAAAAAATTATATATATACATATATTTTTTTAAGTCCGTTTCTGTTAGCTCGGTCAGCATGTTTGTCGTAGTTAGCGCTGTTAGCGCTATTAGCACTGTTAGTACCGTGTGGGCGCGTTTAGAGGGAATCAAAATACTCCTAATCTGAAATTATGCACCAGACATTTGTGTGCTGGAACCTTCAATGGAGCAACAGCAGTGCTTGTTTTCACAAGTAGAGATGTTGTTTATGAAGGAATAGTTACACCACGTAACTACCCTTAAAACCAGAAACTGAAATTAATACATTTCTATTTTTAAAACCACCTACAACAAGTTGATGTGAGCTCTTCAGGCTTTTGAATAAAGTAAATAAGCGTTTATCCCACAATTTCTATTCCTTTTAAGAAAAACAACGTCAAGCACCAGAGAAGACGGACCAAACGCCCGTGAAGCAGCTGATAACAAGTAGTGTGAAGTGACAACAGGAGTCCCTCAGGAGCTCATTAGCTTGCATGAAGGGTTAACGGGGCCCCGAGGAGCTGAGGGTCCCAACCGGATTGGCAGCACTTGTCTGTCTGCTCCGACTGACGCCACCACCTTTTATTTACTGAACATATCATCACTCTGCACGGAGGCTCAGAGCATCTATTGACTGGAAGGATATTAAGAGCCTGCACTTATTTATAGCTTCAAATAGTCTCATTTAAGTTGCATAACATCCCGTGATGACCGGAGCACATTATGGACCTGCTGGAGGGCGTCAGGTTTCTACACCGGTTACATAAGCAAATCATACAAACAGTCAAAGATACGAGAACTTAAAATCACTGGCTTGTGACCTTTTTGGCTTCGATAAGATGAAGCTGTGTCTACTTTTGCAATCTGTTCTCATCCAGCATTCGTAGCTGTACCTGCCAAAACTACTGTGCTGTAATTCGTGTGAGCGATGCATCAAGAGTGACTTGGAGAAAATAAAAAATATAAAAATAAAGCAACATCTCCTTGTGACCGCACGTCATCGATGGGTTTAAGGAGCGATTTTGTTCCCTTGTTCCATGTCAATCATTTGCATCTGAAGAGGTCCAATGATCCAGTTATTGAAGCAAAGAGTGAAGAAAACATAATGTTGTGTTTAAATAAATGTTATTTTACTGCTTTCATGTCCTGTTGATGCTCTTGTGACTTCTCATTCCTCGAGCAACCCTTTGGAGGGTTTCCTGACCCGTAAAAGAGTCCAAAACACACAATAATTGACATAAGCCAGACCAGAAAACTCTTTCGATACCATGAGACACAAACATGAATGTCGTATGAAAATCTTACGCTCTGATGTTGGCCTCAAAGTCTCATTTACGAATCTCTCATCTACATTTCTGCACCTGTTAAAACCCGCTGACTCACATCTGATGCTGTCAACTCTGTTTGCATCATTGTGTGTGTCTGTGTGTTGTCAGTGAACGTGCACGGTTCAAAACGCTTCAATGGGACGCCCCTAATTGGCCCACTGGCATCATGGGATACCAAACACATGCGACAGTGCAGGTCGGACAGCTGCCGTCTGCTGTAAACAGGCTGCTGCTGATCTCTCTCTCAGGTTTATATTTAATGAAGCATTATTTACCAAGTCTCCTGTTCACACGTTCTTCACTTGAAAGACTGTGTTCAACTAAATCCAATAATCATTGATCTAAATACTTAGCTCTATCTCTTTAAGGCTCAAAAAAGGCTCATGACCGTTCTCTTACACTGAACTCGCAAAGCGCTCCAGTGTGTACATGTGTATCTCTCTCTCTCTCTCTCTCTCTCTCTCTCTCTCTCTCTCAGTGAAAGTCTCTTTTTTTACCAAATGTATGGAGGCTCATTGATGAAAGAACAGCTGTTGGAGAGGACTCAATGAGGAGTTGGTTTTAAGTGTATTAAAAGGACCTGAGTGACAAAGTATGCGTCTCAAACCAACATCTAGAGAATCTAACACACGTTTGTGAAGTTGTGTTTTTATTTTTGCAGATATCCGACATGTCGATACCGAGCTTTTAGCTTTACCGTTAAAAAAAAAGATGGGGCTTAAAAAACAAACAAAATGTGCATTGCCTTTCACTTATATCTTTACAATAAAATACGGGTGAGCATTATACTTTGTGTGTGTGTAATTGCTGTTCAACCACGACGAGAGAAGAAACAAATCACACAACGACTCTCCACAGGTCTCTGGAACTTGCTGCATGTGTGCACACATGTTTACGCGTGTGTGTGTGTGTGTGTGTGTGTGTGTGTGTGTGTGTGTGTGTGTGTTATCTCTTGGGTAAAATATCTGGTTCAGGTCATGCAGAACATACTGGTGCGGTGTCTGCTTGGTACTGGTTACAACTCCCTTGTGTGTAGTGACAAAAAGTCACATTTTATTGTATTTCACTTTATTTTCATAATATTTACATAATGTCAAAGAGCAGCAGAAGAGATTCAGTTGCATCATTGTCCCCCGATCTGGGTTTTAAATGGTAAAATTGAATCTGAAATTTAGATTAGACTAACTAAAATATATATTTTTACATTTTTTGCATCTCAATTTACTAAATATGTTTACTTTACAATGAATGCATATTCCTGAGCTATGCATAAAAGCCTCCAGGTTTAAGAAACAATTTCTGATTATTTTTGGTTATCTTATATTATAGTCATATATAGTCATTTTTCCATCTGGACTATAGATCTAAACAGGTAAAGACAGAATGTGTTTGTAAAGCAAAGAAACACCACAGAGAAGACAGTAAGTTAACTTGCGCTGGAAATGTTGGTGATTTAGGAATTATTTTGTTGGACTTTTTGTAAGTCTATCTGGACAAAACATTTTTAAAAGGCTTGTGTTTATGATCCCGTGAGCATGAACACAAGACGAGTCTGAGTCTTTTTTTCTGTAAAGATACAGCAAGAAATGTCTCGACGGGGGTTTGATGACTGTATTCACTGTAATCACGCCGCACCATTAACCCTCAATTAGGCCTAATCAGCATTCAGCAGGCGGACATTGTTTGCCAGCGCTCACGACTACCAACCAGCCCGACGATCGTATTAATGGACGCAACGACCAACAAAAGAGAAACGAGGGTATATCACCTCATCGACGGAACAAAACCTCTAATGAGGGCTGAAGTCAGAAGAGAGGATTTACGATTTCAGTTATTTACAGCACTGCTGCTCATCGAGTGAAAACGGATAAATGTCACAAGGTGGAGATCAAAGGCGGCAGCAGGGCGATGCAGATGCAGATTTGGGGAGGAAAAGTGGAAAGAGAGGTATTGACCCCCCACCACCAATGGCGATCAATGCTCCGCCTGCACACCTGGAGGGAAACATAGCAGCACCCCTTCTTTATTGATCTCAGAATTAATTAGTGCAGCTTCCACCAGTGCTGCCCATCTCTCACTGGCACTAGGAGGGCGGGGATCAAATATCAAAGCACTGGCCAACGCCACTGCCCCTGAGCCAAACTTTTAGCTCCATCCAAAAGCTCAACTGGGTAAAAACAGTGGTTGTGTTGCCCCAAACCTTCGCTGTTGGTTGTGGTCGTGTTGCCCTATACCTTTGCCGTTGGTGGTGGTCGTGTTGCCCTAAACCTTCATTGCTGGTAGGGTTCAAGTTGCCCCAAACTTTCACTGTTAGTGGTGATTGTGTTGCCCCAAACAAGGAAGAAGAGGGAGGAAACAAGATCATATGAAGAGAAGGAAATGAGCAAAGAAGAGAGGAAACAAGGAAGAAGAGAAGAAACAAGAAGAGAGGAAACAAGGAAGAAGAGAAGAAACAATGGAGAGATGAGACAAGAGAGAAGAGAAGAAACAAGGAGAGAGGAGATAAGAAAGAAAACAAGTTTTCAGTAGTGAATTAGGAAAAGCGATGAAAAGTTAAAGAACAGAAGCCTAATGTACTAATGATCTCACACCAGATTGAAACCAGATTGTCCCAATTAAATTAACGGAGCCAGTAGTGGCCCAGTTTGCCAAAGTCCGGTCTAAAAATACTTTCGCCTTATTGGCATAAATCACAAGTTGCTGCAGCTTCACCCAAAACAACAAGTGATTTTAAATGAACTTAAACATTTAATAACGGATTGAACAGTGAAATAAAACTGAAAAAAGCGTCTGAAAGGAGCAACAAATTAAAATGATGATTTTGTTTCTGCTGCAAAAAATAAAGTCAGACGTGATGTTTGTAAGTGTGAGAGGCTTAATGCCTCTCACACTTGTTCACCTCCTCCCACTAATAATCTAATATCACGCGGATTAAGCATGAATCATTCTCAGAGTCTGAGTCACACGGAGGAAAAAGGTTTCAAGGAGGATTCAAAGGATCATCACTTTTTAAAAAAAAGGAATATTTGGACTGTGTTTATTTAATCAAATGCAGGACTTCACCCGTGAGTCTCACTGAGGACATTTGGGCCTTTTTATTTTTGAACACTTTTACTGTATAAACATCATGCATTTTAATTTGATCAGACTTTCGATCTATAGAAGCTTCAAAACTTTGTCTTTTTTTACTATTTTCCATCCAGATTGAGAGAGTTGTTCTTCACGTTTGGCCTGTGGGATAAATACATGCTGTTCTCCTGGTGCCCACTAGGGGCATCACTGCTGTATTATGGAGCATTAAGTTAATGGGTGCATCCCAAGTCTCTAAATTGTTGTTTCCTCGCTCCTCGCTTCTTGCTTGAACCGGAAGTGGTTCTGCGTCGCCATCTTGACGACCGTCCCAAAGCTCTCATTCTGGTGGAGGAGCGAAAATAAGATGGGGCTTAAAAGACAGAAACTAAATGTGCATTGCCTTTCACTTGTCTTTACAATAAAATAGAGGTGAGCATTATACGTGTGGTTGTGCATGCGTGTGCGTGCGTGCGTGTGCGTGTGCGTGTGTGTGTGTGCCCCAGCCCGTTCGCTCCGCTCGGCTTCTGCCAATCGTCTTGTAGCTCCGTCACTGCGAGCTAAACACTCAACAAAGCCACGACTGTTTGCTGTCCTGGCTCCTCAACGGTGGAATGAGCTCCCCATTGACATCAGGACAGCAGAAAGTCTCTACCTTTTCCGTCGCAAACTAAAAACACATCTTTTTCGACTACACCTTGAACAAGGAAGGTAGCGCCGTAGTAGCACTTTAGTAGCACTTACTGATAGCACTTTGTAGTTTAACTTTATTGAAATTGTACTTTCTTGATTCTTGTTGTTCTGAGTTTGTACTCATGGTGGAACTGCACTTATTGTAAGTCGCTTTGGATAAAAGCGTCAGCTAAATGAAATGTTGTGTGTGTGTGAGTGTGAGTGAGTGTGAGTGTGCGTGTGTGAGTGTGAGTGTGTGTGTGTGTGTGTCCCTAGGCGCTGCATTTCCACTTCACAGGGTGCTATTGTGGATTGAACTCTTGGTTGTGTTTCTTGTTTTTATATCGAGAATCACAAAATGTTAAAGATTAGCCGGCGGGGGAGGACGGAGGGTGGGAGAGGGAGACCACAGAGGGGAAACAAGGAAATAAATGTTAAATATTTAACTGCAAAGTAGTAATGCGTTATACCTTTTTTTGCATTGAATCATACTGGGATGTTTATTGAAATTGATTAGATGGCCCTACCAAAACAAATTGCCACCAGCCGCTGTAATGGAAATTAATTAACCTCACCAATCTCCTTTAGAGAAAACAAATGTGATGTGAAACACTTAAATGTCTTTAAGCATTTATTAAACAGAAACTTGGAATAATTCAATTGAATGGTCAAAGCTCGTCACCACAGATGGTTCGGAGTTCTGACCCATTATTATTGAAATGTTTGCCCCCCGCTCCTCCTACCTACCAGACAAGCCTTGATGCCTGTCTGGAGGATGTTGTTTGGCTGCGGCCCTGAGAGGCAAGAGTGAGAGAGAAAAGGAGAAAACAAACGAAAAGAACAAAAACAATACCGAAATCCACCGGTTATTGCTTCACACGGATGGCGCTGATTAGACTGGTTCAAGATGAACTGAACTCTGCTTTCAGAGTGCAGCTACACATTTAAGAATAAAGCACTTATGATACATTTCCATCACAGCCGCCACTGATTATTATATATGTATATACAAATAATTTCTCTCTTTCTCACGTCTACCAACCAAACTAAATGTGAGAAAGAGAGAAACGAGGAGAGGAAAGGAGGAAAGGTCAGAGGAGATGACAAAATGAGGAAGGAATAAAAGAGAAGAAATAAACAAAAGAAGGAAAAGAGACAAAAGTAGGAAACGGGAATAAGAAGAAACAGAGCAGAGGAAAGGAAAAGAGAGAAATAGGGGAGGAAATGAGGAGGAAACAACGTGAGAAGGAAAGAAGGTAGAAGAGAAGAAAAAAGAAACAAAAAAGAGGAGAGGAGAAAATGGTCATATGAAAAAAGAACGAAAGAAAAAGGAGGGAATAAAGTATATAAATATATTTATAAATAAATAGGAATAAAGATGATAAAATTAGGAGGAATATAGGAGAAAAGATGGGGGAAAGAAGGAGGCAAGAGGAGACAAAACGAGGAGGAAAGGACAGGAGAAAAGGGGAAATAAGGTCAAAGAGGAGAGGACAGGTATTAGAAGAAACATTGAGAAAAGAAAGGAAACAAGGAGAGAAAAGGAAGAAACAAGGAATAAAAAGAGAGAAGGGGAGGGTTAAAGAGAGGAAACAAGATGAGGAAACAAGGAAATGAAACGACAGTAGGAAACGAGAAGAAGAAACAAAGCAGAGGGAAAGAGGAAAGGAAATGAGGAAACAAGGCGAGAATGAAAGGAGAATGTAATAGGAGAGGGAAATAAGGAGAGAATGAAGAAAGAAAGAGAAGAAAAGCATAAGAAACATGAAAGTTCATGTTTTCTACACTTCATAATCTTTGTCTTATAATTGAAAGTTAAGATTCATAACTTAAAACAAACCTCACTGACCTGCAGGTCTTCGCTGTCCTCTGGTGGCATAATGTGGTACTGCAACAGCAGATCTGCTTCAATAAGAGATGCTACTGCACTTTAATCATCTGCAATTGGTTTCCAACACTTGTAATGTCCACAAGCGTTTTATTATCTTAGTGAGCATCAATCGAGTCGATCAAAACTGTAATTTCATCATTTGATTGTATCATCATTTGAAGGATTCAGACTGCAGCTTTAAACATTTTAAGTAAAAACACACAAAACTTTTCAATTATTCTTCAAAAGACTGTTGAGAAGTCACGCGGCCACTTTGTACGAGACCATATCATTTGTTAAGATTAAACTGATGATTTGAGACCTGCTTTAACAGAATGGATTGACCTTTAAACGACCTTCTGCTCGGCTGCAGCGAGCAAAGTGAACAATGGCTGAGTTCCATTTCGCTGCTGCAGCTTTCAGTCGGACACTTTTGTTTCACATAGACACAAAATATAAAAAATATGTGAAGGGAAATTAAAATAATATTTATATATATTTTTAGAAAATTCTTAAAAAAAAATACAAAACTGAGTGTGTGTCTGTATTCATAATTGTTTCATTTCATACAAACTATCTCCCTCATATATATTAAAAAATAAGTAAAAACAGAAAACTTCAATTTTACAAATAAAATAAATTGAAGAGAGAATGAATTATGCAGTTATATTTTATCACCAAATAAGACCTGATGCTACTAATTACCTTCAGATGTCACATAATTAGTTAAATAAAGTCCACCTGTCTGCAGTCCGAGTGTCTCATGATCAGTCACATGATCACCTCGATGACATTTAATACAACTTTTTTTTTAATAATAATAATACTGTTGTAATGGAACTGGATACTGTTTCCAGGCGCAGTAGATTTATTTTACTGCTGTGAACCTTTATTATTTTATTATTTCCATGATACAAATACTCACGAGAGCTCCATGTGTGGATTCATCCGCCGCTGAAAATAGTTCTCAACAAAATGCACTACTTCCTTACTGATCAGTACTGATGAAAGTATACATCTGTGTTTTAAAGACAACAAACTTTTAAACAATTCAGTGACAACTGAAACCCTATTTTATTTAATTAGTCTCACTTTTTTATTCTAGATAATCTCTTTTATTTTACTTGTATATTTGAGTAAATTACTGTATATCTGCCCTTGTTGAATAGGTTGCATTTTCGGTGAAGTACTAAATATTAAGTCAGTAGTAAATAAAGTGTATTATTATTATTATTTACGTCTTCAGTAGGAACCAGTGAGCTCGGAGCCAAGAGCCACAGAGAGGAAGAGTTGGGACACACATTGTTCGTTTGTTGATCTTCTCATGGGATTTGTTGACAAATACAAATGATATACAATAACGCCAGATTATTGATGTTGTTTCTCTGACATTTTGTGCTTTAAATTAGTTGTTTTTTTGTCCAAAGAAAGAAAAAGAAAATCTACATTTAAGTTTGTTTTGTTCTATTTTTTTTTTTTTTAATCAAATTGTCACCCTTTTGTCAAAAAAACATATCTATATGGACACACACACACACACACACACACACACACACACGTAAATAAAGCAATCCAGTGTCTGAGCTTTATCACAAAACAGGTTTAATTTAATATCTCTTTATTTTTTTTAAAATAATTAAACATTTGTATTTCTCCAACCCTTTTTTATTTTTTTTTCAGTTTTTAAATCATATTATAGCCGGGCCGTTCTAAAGCACACATTAATTCTGCGAGGGGGGGGGGGATTTTCTTCTTTTTTTTCTCCATCACACCCCCATCGGGACAAAGTGGTCTGCTCCGTGCCTCACCCCTCTAGCCCCTCCCCCTCCTCCCTCTGCCTACCTGCCCTCACCCCTCCCTCCCACCCCAACTAAAAAAAATATATCCAATGGTCAAAAGAAACTTCATCAAAATATCCCAAAAATTAGATACAAACCAAGAGAAGAGGGAGGCGTGAGACAGAAAGGAAGAAAAAGGGGGCGGGGCAGGTGGCGGAGCCTATCATAAATACCAGGAAGTGTTGTTCCATAATACCTCTTTATATACTGGATACTCCTCTCCACAGATTCCTAAGCAAAAAACATAGGCTAAATTACTACAAGATACAAGATTATCAGTGTACTGCATTCAATAACAATGTACAGGGTTGTCTTTTTGTTGCTGTAATACTGTGAAGTCAACGCGGCCCCCCATCCTTCTCCACCCTCCGGTGGGCGGAGGAGGAAGAGGAGGAAGAGTGAGGTGAGGCAGGGGCGCTCGTCTTTTCACAAAAATATTTAAATTTTTTTGTCGCTCCTCTGAAGACTTTGATTTTTTGTGTCTGTGTTTTGTTTTGAAAGTCCCCATTATGGCCGGAGGGTACCAGTGCCAGACTGATACCTGGGACACCTGGTGAGGCAGGTGAGGAGGGAGGGAGGGGCCAAAAAGAGGTTTGAAGAATAAGAAGATGGGCAAAAATAATAACAACAATTAACTGGATGAGAAGTTGTCCATCTTTTTTTTGTTTGAGGAAATGAATCGAGTGCGTTTACATGCAGATCCACACATTTGATATCCTCGTTTATATGAAGCCGCGACACCAGGAAGTTAAAGAGGAAAGTAAAAATCAATGAGGATCTGAAACGACCAGAATGTGAGCTCATCCACGGAAAGAGCAAAACAGGAGGCGACGCTTGACTTAAAAATTATGAAAGATTTAAAGAAAAAAGACTTTAATTATCTGTGCATTGACTTTAATTATTTAGTTTGTCATTCACTACATCAGCTAGTTAATTCATTGCTTCGCGTTGATATTTATACAATCAGTGGCATATTTATCGCAGTCTCCCTTCCAACTTTTAGTTTTCAGTTTAATGTCAAGGTCGGACACCAGGTGGTGCCAAAGTAAAAGAAGAAAATTAACTACCCACACAGCAGTGGAGGAAACTACTTCAAACCCCAATTGTGTTTTATACTCAATATTTATGCAAACAATCCATCAGTATATTTACATTCTGAAAATACCTTGATAGTAGTTTTCGTTGTTTGTGGCGGAGTCCGCCATTCGACGAGTGCATATTCTTCAACTTTGGTAATTTTCATCTCACTGACAGAAGTTTCCCCCATTGATTGATTGATTGATTGATTGATTTCATTTCAGCTGCATCAGAGGTGTGACCTTAAACTGCTGCTGCTGTTATTGTGAAACAGCCACAGGAAATATGGTTAAAAACAAATAACACGACTATGCTTAAATAATTCGCTTGGTGTTTTTTTTTAATGCAAAGATCAAATTATTTATGTTTTGTGGAGAAAATAAAATAAAAGTAGCACCCAGACTGAAGAATACAAATAAGTATATGGAATATTAACTCTCGTGAACGTGCATGTAAACGCACTCAGAGGAGACTGTTTGTGTAGCGAGCAACTTCCTGTTTTTAAATGTGTCCCGTTTAAAACGGGAAGGAGAACCTGTAGACAGGTGGGTGGAACCATTATCAGTCCGGACGTCCCACACGAGGGGGAAGGAAATGACAGACGCACCATTAGAGAGGGAGGAGAGAGAGGATGGCGGCAACGAGAAGAGGAGCAAAGAGGAGAACCAGGAAAATAAAAATGACTCGCAGGACTGTACTGAAGAAGAGGAGGAGCAGGATGAAGAGTTAAATCAATCTTCTTCTCTTCTTTTTTTTCAAGAGTTCATCTCACGTCCTACAGTCCAAACGGTTTGTTGTTGTTTTGTTTAATTCCCCCTCCCACACAAGGAATTTTCTCATTTTCTATTTTTTTTCTTCCTTTTTTTTATTATTATTATTGTTTTTTGTTTATCTGTTTGCAATAATATCAGTTTAAGGGGGGGAAAAAAAAAGAAAAAGAAAAAAAAATATTATTTACAGTGCTGTTGAAATAATGGAAACAGACGTGATGAATCTACTGTAAAGTAAGTCGCACAAACACAGGAGGAGAAGAAAAAGAAAATATAAAGAAAAAAAAACAACCCAAAAAAACAATTAAGAAACCAGCGGGCTCCGTGTCGATCCGCAGACGGTGGCCGGTATCTGGGCAGACGTGGCTGATGTAGAGGGGCAGGTGGGGGAGTCGGGTGAAGATGGAGGGCAGGGGGAGTCACAGCGGGGATGTCGGGGGGTTGGGTGGGGGGGTCAGGGGGAGGGGCTTGGCGGCACTGTCTTCGTTAAGTTGGGATGATGCCGTCGCTCCTAAGGCCCCGCTTCAGCTCCAAGTCCTCCAGCTTCTTCCAGAGCTCCTCCCGCTCCTTCTCCTTCTTCTTCTCACTGCAACGGACAAACAAACATGGAGGACGAGGTTTACTGCGTGTTCCAGACGCTGCTTTTCAAAACACATATTCTGCGGATGAGTCCTGTTTAACTCTGACTTTTCTTTGTTATTAGTTTACTTATTTATTAGTTTGTTTTTGTCGCATCTTTTGGTTTTATTGCTTCCTTTTTATTGGCTTGGGGTTTGGTTGTCAAAGCACTTTGTTTAAAAAGGTGCTATATAAATAAAAGTTATTATTATTACTACAGCAGTTTGATGCACCAGCTATGTTACGTTTTCTCTTTTACCACATATTTTAAACATACTCTTTCCTTGTTTTTTTAAAATAATATTCTATAATGAATTTCCATATTCTTATTTGTATTTACGTCTTAATACTGTTGCACCGTGTTTATAAGCAGCAGGTCAAGTTCCTTGTGTGTGCAAACACACTTTGGAAATAAACCAAGACATTTAAACTATGTTTGGTTACGTTTCTTTTTTCCTGTGTTCAAGAAAAAAATGTATTTCGCTTTCCGACACTTTTGCTGCACGTTAGCAAAGAGGCTAATGGCTAAAAGCAGCTAAAGCTAATCACCAAAGAAAAACTAAAAATGGCCGTTAACGATGTCAAAGCGTCATAATTAGGTGGTAAATGTACAACTTTACTCTCCAGTGACAGTGAGGGTGATATATAGAACAGGATAGTAACGTTACAATAAGAGCAAACTGTAGATAATAATAATAAAGTAGTAGTCGATTCCAACACTTTATATTTGCTCGCTAACACTTAACGTGCCGAATGTGAAGCTACCAGCTTTGCCCTTTGACCTGGTTTAAAGCTACGCTTACGTTAGTTTGTTTGTTTATCGTTTATTTGATTTATCTGACTAAACACAAAAATAAAAATCATTATCCTGGTCATCATCATGGATCAAAACAGCCAGTTTAAGAAGCTTATGTTTAAGCAGCTAACCCAGTGATTGTCAACTACTGTGCCGTGAGAGATCGTCAGGTGTGCCGTGGAAAAATATCCAATTTTACTTAATTGGTCCAAAAAAAAAAATAGCTAGTTGCCGCAAATGATTTTCCATTGTTGAGCATCTGAGCCTGCAATATAGTGGCTGGCAGAGTAATATAGACACCTTGTTCTGTTATTAAACAAACTAAACGGCCGTATGTTATTGATCTTATCTACAGACAGCATGTCATTTCTGGGTCGCGTCTACAACTCTTCCCTGCCCCGATGCACTGAACACAGTGGACAGAGCGCGGCAAAAAATATGTTGCGTGCTTTTCACTATGGGATTTGCTGCTGAAGCTATCACTATTTTAAGCTATGATCTCTCACTTTTAAAGCCCAACAGTTCATGTGTTTGCAGGTCAAGACAAACATCCAACAAGCTGCAGCCCGCGGAGCTCCATCAATGACGTTTCTGACTTTGCATATCGAGAGGCTGTGGAAATATTCTTCCAAAAGCCCTAAAAACACACTGCAGTGACAAAGCCTGCACACTTTGTGGTCGTCATTAAAATAAATTAACACCATGTTTCCTTTAAGTCAGCATTCATCAAACTGGGGCGGTATTTATTACAGGTGGGGATTTTATTTTATTTATTTATTTTATTATTTATTTTATTGTAGAAAATGTGCAGCGGCTCAAAAAAGGTTGAAAAACACTGAGCTAACCGATGCACCACCTGACAGCCGAGTCTGACGGGAACGTCATTAGTTTTTTTTTAGAGATTAAAAGCAAAGTTATAATAATTCCTAATGAGGTAAAACCTCACGGCGACACCAACGTCTGCCGGGCTCTTCTTCTGAGCTCCATGAACGACTGAACTACAGCTCACCAGAAAAAGTATTAAAAGTGGAATAAAGTAAAAATAAAACAATAAAACCCTTTTGAGTGAACGTTGAGTCTCGATTGGCCGCCGAACACCCGACCTCATTGTGACGTCATCTCATTTAAATCCACTCTAAGACATTAACTTTACTACACACTCATCGGCACCGCGGCTTTGAACCCCTACACCCCTACGGAGGCGTGAAGGTGAGCGGCTCCTTACCGCTGGCGGTCCGACTTGTAAGTGGCTGTGAGTTCGTCGAATAAGGTACTGTTCATCTCCATGAAGGCCTTCAGTACGTTGTACACCAGCGCCACGATGGCCCTGTGGGGGGGAGAGAGAGGAGGGGGTCAAAGTTCACAAGTGATGACGTAAACATCCAGGTTTACAGCGTCTCTAAACTATAAATCAGTACTGAATAACCACACAGAGGCTGTATGCATCACGTGTTTATCATTCAAATCTCAAGGAAATTACACTTGTAAATGTTAATGTGTGATTTTATAATTTTTTTATTATCAATGTTTCTACCGAGAAAAGACGTGCAAGTCTTATGGCGGTGACGAGACGAATGATTCCCGGCTAACGCGAGTACAGTCTCACGAACAACAGATTTGTATTTGTCTCATGCACTCAACGGTTAGGGTTCATACTAGGGGTGGGAATCACCAGAGGTCCCACGATTCAATTTTATCACGATGCTTGAGTCCCGATTCGATACTATCACAATATATTAAGTAATGCGATTTATTCCCCTTTTTACACCGCCAATTGTCCACAACGGAAAAGCTTGTCAACATATTCCGCCATCCATCATGGAAATAACCACTCTTTCTGCTTTATATTATTGTTGTGGAAATTCCAAAAACGTAGGAACATCAAACGCCCTCGTGTAACAGCTGTGCGAGCAGCAGCGCTACGAGTGACAGGAAGTCAAGACGTTTGATTAAAACGCGAACGGCGCATTTCTAATTTCTTTCTCGGATGTCTCCATGTTTGTTTTGACCAACTTCCTACCATCGCACTGATCCGGGACCTCTGCTGATCTCACCACAAAAACAACACAGCACCATCTAGTGGACTGAAAAAGCTATTGATTTTATTATTCTAGGACCAAAAGGTTTATAATTGATTAAATAAAAGATCGATACTTGGCTTCTGTGTATCGATACAATATCGGCAATGTATCGATTTTCCCCTCAACCCCTAGTTCATACACGTTTTGACCAATGGATTTCCATGACTTTTCCATGACTTTAAACCAAATTTTCATGACTAAACATTTCGTGAAATCTCAGTGTATACCTGAAAAAGGGAGAACATGTAGTATTTAAACAAACAATGAGAATTCCAAAGCATACAGTATACCTTAAATGACACAAATGAATGAGACAATAGTTTGATTAAAAGAATAAACATTTATATAGATGCCTGTATGTATGCCTGCTTATATTTTTAGCGTCTTTCTTTTAAAAGCATATTCATTATTTCAAACTCAGCGAAAATTAACGTCATGAACATATGAATATAACACATTTCCATGACTTTTCCAAAACTTTTGGAATTTTATTTTCCAGGTTTTCCATGACAGCAAAGAGACGCCGCTCTCTTCTGTTTACAGTAAACAAGAGTCCTCACGTGGCAACGACGGCTTCGTGTGGACTTTAGGTAAAAACACAAGAAAACACATGGAGAAAACCTGCTGACAACGCTGCCGATGAGCAAAAAAACTAGCCAAAGACTGCACATGAACACGAGCATCTTGTTTCTGATTGGCTGTTGCCTCACTCACGGGTTCCAGTGCTCTTTGGAGATCCTGTAGAGGCTGGCGAACATGATGGGCAGGATGACGCTGGAGTTCTCCTCGATCAGACTCATGATGTACTCGTTGTTCCAGTAGTACAGAGCTCGCTCTGCCACCTGGGACACACACACAACCGTAAACCTCAGGTCATGTTTTATATCTTCTTTAAAGGTTAAGACGTGTTCCCCTTTAAATCCAAACTGCACCACAAAGTACCGAAATACATTCTGTGCATCAGAAGTATTTATTGTCCGAGTACGTTGCAGAAACAAGGAATGACTCAGTGAAAGGTGCATAACAATAAACATAGAATAGAATATAACAATAAGAATAGAATAAAAACAATAAACATGCTGGTTTCAACCCCACGGTGCCGGTGAGCCGACGCCGACTTGGCGGTTAACCGACCTGGAAATGTGGGCTGGAGACGCATCTAGAGATCTGCTTGAAGAGCGGCTCCTGGATCTTCACGAACTGCGTGGGCTCGATGACGTCCAGGATCTCCTCCAGCTCCCCGAGAAACATCACCTGCCACCGCAGCACAGGAGGGAGACGTTTACTACACACACACAAACACAGAGTATACACAAAACAACAAGCCTCACCTCTTTTTGACTGCAGGTTTTTGGCCAGAATTTCAGTAAGCCTCTGATGACCTGAGGAGGAGGAAGAGACGCAGACGTTTGTTTTTCACTTCTATTCACCACCACATGGAGGCGCTGTGTTGGCCACCTGCACCCAAATAACTAATACTAATTAACAGGTCTACACCTTGTTCTGTTATTAAACAAACTAAACGGCCGTATGTTATTGATCTTATCTACACGACAGCTTGTCGCGTCTATAACTCTTCTCTCTGTGCTGCTCACGGCGGAGTTCCGCCCCGATGTGGACAGAGCGCAGCGAAAACACACACACACACACGCTCTGTCCACTGTGTGCAATGCATCGGGGCGGAACACACACACACATATATACACAGATTACAAGACAACTGCACTGTGGCAGTGATTGATTGATTAAACTGTTTAACTTTAGCTGACAAACTGTCTGGAGTTAAACATCTTGCTGCTGGTTTTAGTGGATACTTACTGGTTCTGTTAATGTTGGGTCTTTCTCTAGGAATTGTACAATGCAATACGCCAACTGTTGAGAGGAGAGCACATGTTAGAACACACGTTAGCCTTTGAGAGAGAGAGAGAGAGAGAGAGAGAGAGAGAGAGAGAGAGAGAGAGAGAGAGAGAGAGAGAGAGAGAGAGATATATACATACATACATACATACATACACACTGGAGCGCTTTGCGAGTTCAGTGTAAGAGAACGGTCATGAGCCTTTTTTCCGGCACGCCATTATGGACATAGACGATCAAATTACTATTAATTTAAACATGTTTGTTATTTCCCTTGATCGTCTAAATAAATCGCCACATTTGACACTAGTCGAGGAAAACAAAAGCTATCTGTTGTCTTTGAGACAATAATACTACTTGGAAATGCTGTTTGTCAGTTGACACTTCAAACACGCACACGCACACGCACACGCACACACACCTTACCTGTGCGTGGAAGATGGACAGACTCCTGACAGTGTGGAGGGGGATCAACACTTTGACCAGAAACTGTTTATGCTCCGCTTTCAATGGCAGAGCGAAACCATTGATTATACTGGGAGGGAGACGGAGAGAGGGAGACGGAGAGAGGGAGACGGGGGGAGGGGGGAGAGAGAGAGAGAGAGAGAACATATAAAGATAAATGAAACATGAACACATGAAAGAGTTTCATTGTGACGCCATAAAAAAGCAACAGAAGATCAATGATCTGCAGACATGAAGAGGAGCAATTATACTGCGATGGAGCCTCGAGGACAAATACAGAGATGAGACATTCAGGCTCACTGGGAACTTTTAATCTCCACAAAGAGCAATAAAAAAAGCCTCTTGCATGGAACAATACATGGAACTATGTGTCTGTGGCGTGGTGGCAGAAAAAGCACTGTCGAACCCGCCATAACATTGCCATCCTGAGGATATCTCCATAGCGCCACCTAGTGCTAACAGGAAGTAGCACATGTACTTTCCCCATCCTCGAACCTTCGGCGTGAACCAATAACCTGAATAAGATCTTTTCTGCACTCTGTTTTCATTCTGATTCAATACTTTATTGATTAATAGAGCTTTTGGTGGAAGGACCAACTCTTAATTTATTTATATTTTAAAACACACAAACAACAGACTGATTATGAGGTTAATCAATTACAGCCCAAAGTGTTACTGTTTGATCTCTAACTTGGATATAATGAAAGATAATAATAATAATAATAATAATAATAATAATACAATTATCAATATATTCGCTGCTGCTGGAAATATGAAGTGCACAGAGTAAAGCTGATATTAATGAAAATATTTACTCAAATTTATCATTGCTTAATTTTATATTTTACTAATTTTGGGCTTCATTCTGAACCTTTTTAGGTCTGAAAACCTCTGTTTAGGTCCCGAGAATTTGGATTGTCAAAGTGTCACTCAGTGGTTCTCAAACTGTGGGGCGCGACCCTCTAGTGCAGGGGTGGGCAATTCATTTTCCCAAGGGGCTAAATGAGAAATTTGGACCTTTGTGGAGGGCCAAACCAATTCTGAACTTAATTCAATTAACTCAATATTAATGTTATTACTTTATTAAAAAACAGTAAATGATATGGTTTTGAGCTGCTACTGGTAAGAATACATGTTACAATAAGGCTATGAAAATAAGTAAAAAATGTAATGTAATTTTGTAAGATTTCTTTCAACCTTACCTTAAATATGTATGTTAAAGACCAGCAATTTATTAACTTTAAACAAAAGCAATAAGTGCTTTTGATGTTTTTCAGTTCAGTTGTTCTTACTCGGTGAGAAAAGTCCAGTCTGTGTTGGTTTGAACAAGAGCATGAAGTCTGGTTGAATGAGGTGGAGATGAAGGACAGCTGACAGGTATCAGTGAGAGAGGATCTGATCTGTTGAACTTCATCACTAGAATGTTTGTTCTCATGTAGGTAGATCCAAAGAGAACCAACATCTTCTGAGCCTCCTCATGTGAGGAAAGTTCTCCTCTTTGAGAGAAGAATAAAAATCCAGAAGTGATCCTGACTTAAAGTGCTCTGCTATAGTGTATCAGACCGCGGCGGCTTTGCGTGATTCATTTTCAATCTGGAGGCGGAGACTGCAGCGCGAGGCTTCTTGGGAGGCGGGGGTCTCGCCGCATCACCCGCTGAGGACAGAAACTGAATAACAATACGCTTTCACTTCAGTCTCCAAGTCGGCAACACTGCCCGTTGTGAGGCTGCGTAAGCGCGCGCGCGCGTGTACACACGCACGCACGCACGCACATAAATAAATCGCCTTCAAAGTAAAAGCAGTGCAGTTTGTATTGCATTCATGGCGTGCACCTTATTTATTTATTTTTCATTTTTGATTGACCTCACGCGAGCCAGACTGGGAGAGCCGTAAGATGCCCAGGTCTGCTCGAGTGGGGCGTGATGCAGATTCTTAAAAAAAAAAAAAATTGTTTTAATTTTTTTTTTTTATTAGAATCCTTTATTAATCCCACAGTGGGGAAATTATTCTCTGCATTTTACCCATCCTTAGTATTTAAGGAGCAGTGTGCTGCTGTGAAGCACTGGGGCTTCAGTGTCTTCCTCAAGGACACTTCAACATGAAACTATGGAGAGACCAGGGATGAACCGGCTATCTTGTGGTTTCCGGACGACCACTCTCCTTATGAACATGTTGACTTTACATAGTACAAAAGTACAAAGTACACGGACATAAAAAGAAGTCATTAATAAATACATGCCGAAATTCCTGTACTTTCATGGAAAAGTTCATGTTATGCCGTTAACAGGTTACGTTTGCACATGTGCGACTCGCCAATTCTTGGCTTTTTGCTCAAGCCTCCGTGAGGTCTTTTCTGCTGTTGCGTCTCTCAAAACAAAATATAGATCTACGCTCAACATTGAGCATGAATTGAGAGCGGCCGTATCAAATCTACAACCCCATTTAAAAAATATTTGTAGAGGAAAGCAGCTCACTGCAGCCACTAATACTGATACAACGTGATGCTCACACATCTGCACTCATTTTGTTTTGCATAGGTTGAATGTTATTGTTATTATCTTGAAAAGATATTCAGTGCAAAACAGGTTATTTGCAGCCACAATATGTAATTTTTTTTGCCAAATATTAGTTATTTTTCTTTATTTGCATTGTTCTAACAAAGTGATTGCACATGCTAGTAGTTTTTGTCTGATGGAGCAATCTGGTTTACTTGAAAGGGATTGCAATTGTCTTCATTCTATTATTTGAAAAGGCACGGATGGAGGAATCACAAAAAGTTGGACCATTTTTTTGGGGCGGTGGGGCCCGAACATTTTTCTTCCTCCAAAGTGGGGCCTGACAGAAAAAGTTTGAGAACCACTGGTTTAACTGAACAGAAGTAGTTGGAAGAAGATTATGGAGCTCTCATTTAAACGTATTTAGATCAAAAATAGAAGCAAACACTGTTGTAAAATGTCTCCTGACTCAAAAGCTGATAAATGTCTTCTTTTTATGGATTAAAAAGAAGTCGATCTGAGAGGATTAATTTAATTTCTTATCCACAAGTCAATCTCATGAGGATTTTGGCTCCCAAAAAATAAAAAAGAAGCCCAAAACAGGATTTTAATACTCAGCTTCATCATTTCTTAACAATCCTCTGAGAGATCTGCACGACTAAATAAAAACAGGGCTAAGCTCTTGGCTCTGGATGAAGGATCGGCTAACGGAGTGTGATGTGTGCGTGTGAGTGTAGATGTGTGTGTGAGGGTCGAGGCCTCCGCATACCTCCCCAGGATCTCCAGCAACTCAGCCACCCCGTTGAAGTGCTCCGTCTCATAAACAAAACTGCAGACAGGAAGAGACAAAAGACAGGAGACGTTAAACTAACAAAGAAAACAGAGAAGATCTGTAAACTAACAATGAATGAAGACTAGAAATAACACAAAGAAGGTACGGCTGCACGATTATGGCCAAAATGATCATTATTAAACTACTATTGTGATCATAAATATATTTAAATATATAAATAAATATGTACATTAATTAATAAATATATACACGTAAATATATGAATCAATAAATACATTTAAATATATAAATAAATATAAATATATACTACACTTTCACATTTAAATAGACAGAGGACTGCGTTCACTTCCATGTTGCGTAACATTTCTGCTTATGGCCAAATCCATGCATCGAAATAATACTAATAACTAAACAATGTATTTTTTTCGACCGAGTTCAATGCATTTTTGTTTTGCCTGTCTGCTCTCTGTTCATAACATTTTCTGTTTTATCGAGTTCAGCGTTTTATCCGTCACCATCTTGTTTTTTGCAACCACTGAACAGGAAGTGACCATATTAGGACTGAAGAGTGACCTGTAAATCATCTTGTAGCCCCACCCTAAAGCATCTCCTGCTTTATGGTCAGTTTGACTCTAAATTACTGTCATTTACAAAATGAACATCAGGCTGTATTGAAGAAGACTTGAAACTAGAGATTGAGACATAAACTCATGTTTACTTGCAGAGATAAAACAGACGCCTGAAGAACTCACCGTAGAAAAATATTATTGATCTGTTTTCGTATAAAAGCCCTCAGACCCAGGAATTTGCCGTAGATTCTATGCAAGACTGTCTTCAGGTAGTCTCTCTCCCGAGGATCCTCGCTGTCAAACAACTCCAAGAGCTGGAAGGAGAGGAGGAACACAGAGGGAGGGTCAGAACCAGAGAGAGAGAGTAATGATAGAGCGAGAAAGAGACAGAGAGACATAGACCGAGAGAGAGACAGAGAGACATAGACCGAGAGAGAGACAGAGAGACATAGACCGAGAGAGATATGAGATGGAGAGAGAGAAACAAAGAGAGCAAGAGACAGAGAGACACACACACACACAGACAGAGGCAGAGAGAGAGAGGCAGAGAGCGATGAAAAGATAAAACACGTGAGACGGCTAGAAGGTGTAAAGCTTCAGACGGACTCAGACTCACCTGTAGGACAAACTTCTGGTCTATGTACTTTTTGGCAATGCTGGGCTGGAATTCCTGACTCTCCAAGAACCGGATGAAGAACTCGTACACCAACTGGAGAGACAAGAAGAGGATGAAGGACGGGCAGAGGGAGGGAGGAAATTGTTTCTTTCTGCAGGAAAGATGGATGTTTACCTGTAAGTGCGGCCAGGAGGCCTCGAGCGTGGGCTCGTCTTCCTCGGGGTCGAACTCGTTACTGTCGCTGGGCGGAAGAGTCCGGAATATGTTGTGAGACACCTGGAAGAGAAGAGGGAGCCGTGAGTCAGCGAGGATCAACAATCACTCAACGAGAAGTTTAGATGTGTGGTTCAAGTCCTCCTCGATCCTTCAGGGAATAACTCTCCATTTAAAGGAGCCGTCGTCCTTTTTAAGCACATTTTGGATTTCTAACAGTAAAGCAATAAAGTTACTTATCAAAATTGTGAACCGGTAATGACGTTAACGGGTAATAACCATTAACAATATTAACATATTTGTGTTACCGTAATGACATTCTCAGTGGTAGCAATATATTAATACATTTTTATTAAATAATGTATTCTAAATTCCAAATCTAACTACTTAATTATATTCTTACAATACTTTATTACACAAACTGGAAAATGCCGTGTGTGTGTGTGTGCGCTTTGATTCTTTATTTTCTATTTGTCTTTACTTTATTATTATTTGCATTTCCTCTTATTTTTTACTTTACGTTGTCCGTTTGCTTTACTTTGTTATTTTCTTCCTTACTATTGTAAACAGCTTAACACACACGCAAAAACTAATCTGTTTAGTCTTCAAACATTTAATAAAATGTTCACGTAACTTTAAAACATATTTTGAGCATTAAAAAAACATGTATTTAATACCAACGTCTCTTCTAGTCTTTTAGACGTCTGTGCAAGAAGATCACAGCATCATGTTCCATTTTAATTACTTATCTCATTTTAAATATCATAATCCAAACGATATCCATAACTTTAACAACGTTATATTGAGCTGGCATATAAAGAACGCAGTCATGGACGCTCCATTTGTTTATTACATATAAAAACACTGAAGCTGCTGTGTTCAGTTTCCCTTTGGCAGGAGGTTTCCTTGAGGACACTAGTGTGTGTGTGTGTGTGTGTGTGTGTGTGTGTGTGTGTGTGTGTGTGTGTGTGTGTGTGTGTGTGTGTGTGTGTGTGTGTGTGTGTGTGTGTGTGTGTGTCATAAGACAGCGAGGGTGGAAAATGGGTCGCGTGCACACTTGTGTTCAGGGAGTAAACGACTTCTGAGCCGCCACAAACGAGTAAAACTAAAACAGATTCTAATGCAGAGAGATTAACTTTCTGAAGATTTCCGACATGCGAGTGTGATGATGATGAACTGTTTCGAATCGGCTTGTTCCACACTTGGCTGTTCGTGGCCGTGAGCTTTGATTCTAAATAGTGGAGTCGATGTCATTGATGCAAAAACAGTGTTTGGTTCAACAATGTAAACATCAAAGAAAGGAGGGCATTGGTTTTGTTTTGTATTCCTAGTCTCCTGACCGGTTGACGGGATGATTAATGGAGTTGTGAGAAGAGGAAAACTTCACTACCCAAATTTGAAATTCTTATCTTCAATTTTCTCTTTCGAATTGTAAAAAATATCCGATCTTTAACCCCAAAAACATCCGGGGGTATATAAAAGCATGTTTCCTTTAACCCTCTGGGGTCTTGCGTCACAGTGTTTACGTCTTTTAAATATTCATATCTCAGCGGAAAAACGGCGCAGAAAAAAAGAATCTGCTCCTGTTAGATCCGCGAGACTCTGCAGTTTCCGGCCCCCTCCTCTGTGTGCTTCTGTGTGCCTGTAAGAGGAGCTGACAGGCTGTGGAGTCTGTGTGGAGATCCGGCTTTCACCGCGATTAGTCAATTCAGGTGTCCGTCGACATTTTGTGTGAAACAACCAATGAACACTCAGGAAACCCGGAAGGACTGTTCAGTTTTACTCTGCGCGACGCGACACACGAGCACAGTACATACAGAGTACACAGTGCATACATACCAGCGTCGGAAATACACGAGGGCAAAGGGCAAAACTGCCCCTAAGAAATATAAGTTTGCCCCTGATATCACTAGGAGAGGGGCAAAAAATGCCCCCCAAATTTCCTCTAATAATTATGATAATTTAATGAACTTGTCAAAAACATCGTAGCCTATAAGACCCGGTCCAGTTGCCATAGAATGTTTTAGATTTTCGCCTTGATTGATGTTGCGTGTGCGGAGTTCGGCTTTTGGCAAAAAGCCAAGATTCGGCAATTCGCGCATGCGCAAGCACAGGCAGCAGGATAATTTTGGGGTACAAGACACAAGCACTTTGGCTCGTTTCTACTGAACCCGGAGCAGGAGAGCTACTCCGGTACTCCTCGCAGGAGAGCTGCAGTCTTCACCCTGGGAGCGTTTCAAAGACGCTCTGCTTTTCACGCCACATATTTTTCGACTCTCTCTGTTCGCTGAGCGCTTACCTGTGCCGCACTCGTGTCTGTGCGCATCGGGGCGGAACTCCGCCGTGCGCGATACCGAGAGCAGTGAAGAGTTGTAAACGTGCGACCATAGAGAGACAGAAATGACATGCCGTCGTGGAGATGAGATAAATAACATGAGGCCGTTTAGTTTGTTTAATAACAGAACAAGGTTCTTTGGGAAAGGGAACCTTAAATTACTTCTGTTGTGATCTGGTGCTATAGAAAACATGTAATGGGGGGCAGAGGGTCCCCCCATCCCTAATATAATGGTAAGGGAAACACTGTGAGCCTAAATACGTATATTTATTACTTTGAACAAAGGTTAAATGTTATTTCACAAGTTTCAAAAATGCCCCTGGATTTCAGTCATTGGGGGCAAAAATTGCCCCCTAAAAAATATGTAAATTTCCTACCCTGATACATAAAGAGTACATATGTTGTTCTTGTTCTGAAAACTGTTCTTGTAAAAACTGAAACATGCACATTGTGTAAACATACTAAATAGTTCATATTATTATTATATTAATAATAGGACGTATTTTGTTTGAAAACAAACTGTTGTAATGTTCATTTTTCATTTCACACTTTCATTTGAAGCTTGGTCTGTAGTATGAAGTCATTCCTCATTCCCATTTTATATCAGTCCCTCACTCATTTTGATGAAAGTAGTGACATACAACACTTCTACTCAAAAAACGATAATACAAAATTTGTTATTAGACATTTATTTAGATGCATCTACCATTTCATTCATATATTTCACTGTTTTTGTGAACCTAAGACCTTTGGTAAACCAATTTCCATCCCCAAAACAGTTCGTCCACATGAGTAAAGTTATGTTTTAAAGAATAAAAAAATTAAAAAAATCGAACTTAAATTTTTCAGCTTTAGGGCCATATTATCACTTTGCCTTATGACAATTGTGCCTCATAATATAGACAGCTGAGATTGTTCTGCAATTTTAGATGTAACACATGGGTATATATATCTCGTACGCAAGTGCCTTTAAAAAAGTGAATTTAAGAAATTATGTAAAATCAAAAAAAAAGGCCTAAGACCCTGAAGGGTTAAAACCATCGACCAAAAGTTCAGTTTATCGCAACCAGAAGCTGTAAAAAAACGTCATGACGGTCAGATTCTTATCTTTCCGACGGTCTTTGAACACATCATGTGTGACGAACGCTTCAGTCAGAAAAAAAATCAATCACAACAAAGCATAAAATCTATGACATTTCATTCTAAAGGCCTTGTTTAAATTCTAGTCCCCAAATAAGCCGTTTGAAGTAAACAGATCCTTTATAAAAAAAAAAAAAATGTAATTCTGAGGTTCTCAGCGCAACGATGGACTCGTATGAGACCAACAGTCACGTGACAACAGTTCCACATAACTTATAGATGGAGGACTTTTATATATTGCAGTAAAAATCAAGGCCACGGAGAGTAAAATGTGACGGGAAAAAGAAAAACGCCCCAAAACTGCTTTGGGGTTCAGAGGGTAAAGGTGTAAAAATATGCGTGACAAGACTACACTAGAGGTTCAAACTAGTGACTCAGACATTAATGAGGGGCTGAGAATAGTTTGTTTTGAAGGAGTTATGATATAAAAGTTGTGAAACTGGATTAAGGATTACTTTTGGTGTCTGTGCGCTCGCTTTTTAAACAAAGCCTGGTTTTCTTGAGACATTTTTGTGTCCCTGTCTGAAGACTTGTGTGAGTTCCTTGTGTATGTTGAATGCATGTGTTCTTCCTACACCTCCTCCTCACCATTTTGACGACGTCAGGGTAGGCCTGCTCAGTCAGGTAGCCCCGGCTGACGGTCACGTAGTCCACCAGCTCGTTGAGCGTGGAGCGCTTGTACTCCTTCATCTTGAGGTCCGACAGCGTGTCCATGAAGTCAAACACCGTACAGCACTGCTGCAGCTTTTTCAGGAACAGCTCCGGCTGCTCCGGCGCCGGCACGTCTGGACGCACAAAACAAACGCACACAGAAAGAGAGAGAGAGAGAGAAAAGTCTGTTAAACTTGTGCAGAAATAAATGATGTTTCTGACTCCCATAGAGGTCAGAAAGAAGCACAAAATCAAAAAGTTGCACTTTGTTTTATTCATATTTATTTACGTTGATATTTGACTATTGTTCATCTTTGTGTTGTCGTCTCTTTTGCTGGTGCACTTACTAACTTTCTGTGGAGCTATCGACCACTTCAGTCGTTTGTCACCCCAAGTATTTATGTTGGTTCAATATTCACAAGATGCTTAATTAGGGTCCAAACAACTGACGTAGTCAGTCCGAGTAGGACCCTATTGTAATTGCTGGGATTATTCTTATTCTTCCGTCTTTTTATTTTTCCCATTTGGACTGCTTTTTGGGGGACTTGTCATATACCAAAAGTTACCAAATTTGGAACACTTGTCAGGCCTGGCGAAAATAGCGATGTATTAAAGCCAGGGAAAAAAGTATCAACAAATGGCTCTCTAGCGCCCCCTACAAGTTGGACCGGCGACGCCCCTCACACAGAATGTTTTTTTGACTTGAAAAAATTCACACATGTCCAACTCCACCTGCTCTACAAAAAAGCCTCTCCTAGAAATATTTTCCGCCATCTTGAATTTTGTGGAAAAACACAATTTTGCACTTTTCTCCTAAACACTTTATCCTTTTCATACCAAACTTGGTTGGTCATCATCCTTCTTACTGGCTCATCAACACTGAATTGAAATGTATAAGATATCTCATTACGTTTAGGAGATATCGACCAATTAACCTCTTAGGGGCGTGTCTTGTTTTTAAACACTCATAACATTAAAACGATTTGGCCAAACGACTCCAAACTTGGGATATATGTGCCCATTGCATCCCCAAACTTGCAATAAATCAGCCGTACGATTTAAACTGTAGGGGGTGCTACAGTAATTCGGGCAATTTGGGATTTTTGGCTAGTTTTGTCACTTTTTGCCTATATTTTCTTTTCTGCCAAAGACAACTTGTCCTACAATGTGTATGCAATCGACTTCATTTGTTCTAGGATGATCCCAAGACTCTTGTGAGTATGGGTTGTGCTTTTTTCGCATATTGACCCAACGGTCTCGACGTGACGTGGACCGAAAGCCACCGCTAACTTTTGCTAATCGCTATGTGAGAGAAAGCTATTGTAACTCCTAGATACATGATGCAATCTTCCCAATAGTCCTCATGCATGATGCTGGTCCAGGCCTGAGTACATGCACATGAAGAAATGTTAAGATTGTCATAGCGCCACCTAGAGTAAAAATGAAATCGGCCAAACAGCATCGGATTTACATGCAATTTACATTACCTGGTCTACCCATCATGTAGAGGGCGGCTGTAGCTCAGGGGGATGAGTGGTCGTCCCGCAACCACAAGGTAGCCGGCTCGATCCCCAGTCCCCCCATAGGCCAAACAAAATCTACCAAACAGCATCGGATTTACATGCAATTTAAATGACCTGGTCTACTCTTCACGTAGAGAAACATGATGCATGTTGTCCAGTGGGCCAACACTTTCTACCGGACCCCAACGTACCGGGGCGAGCGAGCACCCGCTCACAGCTGCTAGCAGACTGTCAGTCAAAAAAAAAAAGCTATTTCTTTTATGACCATCTTTCTTTTACAAATATTTTTTTATATTGATATTATATTTTTTATATATCTTTTTTTTTATTATTTATATATATTTTTTTAAATATTTTTTATATATCTATATTAATAGATAATGCAGCACCAATAATATAAATATTTAGGGGAAATTTTCTCCTTGATTACATACATCTAGTCCTCGCCATTTTAATTAATAAAATGATCCATTCATCGCAATTTCTTAAAAAATTACAATAATCAAATACCTTTTTTTTATCCAATTATGTGTCTATTTGAACTAACGTGTTTGTCAGAGAAAACCTGCACGCCTTTAAACAACAAGTCAGCCTGCGGCTCCACCGCCGCTTCTAACTTATTCATCTCTTCTGGTTCAAATGCGGAGCCATCACAAAGCGTACGGAAGTACAGCGGAGCGAGTCGGCAGGTGTCTTCTCTCTGATCCCACAGCGAGGAGGTCACCTAGAGGTCAGACCAGCAGGGAGATGCTCTACCCGATCGCCAGACCCGATGAACCCGTCCCAGCAGGACCGTTGTTATCTAAGAGATAAGCTCTCTGTGTGTGTGCGTGCGTGGCACCCAAAATTACCCTTCAAAGTGCTCGTTTGTCATTTTGAGTTCCGCTGCACTTCACGACCTGAACTGCTTATAAATGAGTGATGAGAAATTTTGAGTTAACAATTAAAAGACTTCTTCACCTCCTCAGAACAAGCCGATCCATTCATTTACTGACATTACCTGTTGATACTATTTTATTTATATATAAAATATGAGATGCACTGTGATAAGGACCAGCCTGATGCAAAGATTTGTATAGGGCTGCAACAACGAATCGATAAAAATCGATTATCAAAAGTGTTGGCAACGAATTTCATTATCGATTCGTTGTGTCGCGCGATTATTACGCCGGCAATAAGTCGCGGAGAAAAAAAAAAGAAAAAAGAGCGGAGCAGAGCAACTGGCCGGCCAGCGTTTCTGAGATTGGAGTGAGACACGAGAAAAGCTGAGGTTGTGATCATCTCAAACATAGAAGATCTTTGACGAGTCTTGGCCAATCAGCGTCTTCATGTTCCTCAAACTTGTTTTTAATGGAAGCTACCAGTCAGCTTGCTACCACGTTAGCTAACATGTTTGTGTGGTTGTGTATTGTCGTTAAAGTTCCGTTATGTTCCGTTACAGTTCAGTCTTGCTTGTAAAAAAACGCAACGTGATGAAACATGCCGTCACCCCCCGGTCTGGTTCAGTTCACGCTGTCACTCGTGAACGTTAAACCGGCTCACCGGTGGGTCTGGCTGCAGGTTTTTTTTTTTTACTCAAAGTAGAATGAAGCAAATCACGTAGTTGGGCTTAGCCAACAACGTGACGTCGTGGTCATAAGAGACCCAGAATGAAAGAGTTTAAGGAAGAGGACGCTCTATATGTAGCAGTACAGCTTCCCTCTGTCCCAGTATTTCATACATATTGATAAAGCAGGGTATGCTAAATGCAGACTCTGGAGGGATCAATTACAGTAAAAAGGGCTCACATTTGGCAGATGTAAAGTATACATGTGTATGTTTTTAGTGTTAGTCCATTTTATTGTTTTAATTAACAGCTCAGGGATGTTCAAGGAGCAACCCGTTTGTGCACTTTCTGAAGATGTTTTGCACTATCACTTCTGTTTTTGAATAAAGGGTTGGAAATTAACGTTTTTTTTTTTTTTTAATCCGATTCATCGAAAAAATAATCAACCGATTAATCGATTATTAAAATAATCGTTAGTTGCAGCCCTAGATTTGTATATTAGCCAGAATTTAGCACCGAATGGAAGCAGTGTTCTTGTTCATTTAAGCGTGAAAGTGCAATAAAAACATGTTGTCCCTAAAATTAATGAATAATCGTGATCTCAATATTGATCAAAATAATCGTGCTTATGATATTGGCTATAATCGTGCAGCCCTACAGAAAGGTCATCGGATGGTTTCTACATTCTAGGAGCCGATGAACTCGAGCTATAAGACGGTACATTCACATGTCGCAGTGAGGCTTTGTGCTCTCGGCCTGAAGGTTTAGCTGCGAGGCTTCGAGCCAGAAGGAGAAGCTAATGCTAATGATCAGCACTCTTTAAAGTTTAAATTGTTACGATGTTGAGCCTCAGACATAAATTCTGCTTGTCCGACAAATGTTTCTCCACATCTTGTGATTTTACCAAGATTTTTGTACTTAAAGAGAAAGAGCTGTTTAAAATCAAAACATCATTATAAGCTTGATTTTGGATCTCGTCAAATCAACAAAAAAGGGACTCTGATGCGTTTGCAACCCCAAGACATGCAGGATTTAAAAGCACATGTTCTTTAAACGATAGCCAAAACTATCGTTTATCATAGCCAAAAGCCGTAAAAAAAATAAAATAAAAATAAAAACAGATCTCATGTATCCGATAGTTTTCCCAAGCAACCAAATCGAAGCCTAAAATTGTGATATTTACACAAACTGTAAAATAACATGAAATTCAGGGCTCATCAGTGCAACTAGGAGGCCATAATGGACTCTCCTGAGACCAACAGTCACGTGACAAAATATTCAATGAAATTTCAACTGAACTTCAGGCTGCCGAGCAGAGAGGGTGGATGTAGAGAGGTAGATAGTTCATTATATAAACCAAGTGGAGCCTCAGAGAGTTAAAGCATCAAGAGCAGGTCAGAACGAATGAATAGTTAAACCTTTGGAATCCTCCTTCCGAAGCTCCGACCAGTCAAACAAAGTGCAGCTTCCTGTTTTTTGGGAAACGACCCTCTGCAGATCTCATCCAGCGCATTTAAAGTGATTATCGTGAACATCTTTTGATCCGAAGGCCACTGGTTACTCACAACCTGCTGACCTCCGGCCACAAAACGAACCCCCGACAGGCTGGCAGGAGGTCCCGGGCGGCAGGACTTAATCCCCGCTCCACAAACGTCGTCGGGGCGGAAGAAGCGAGCGCACGACACCTCGCCGTGTTTCAGAGCGAATGCATTTCACTCTGTGGACTTTAATCAAAATTTTTCATTTCCAACTGAGATATTGAATCACAGGCGACCAGGATGGAACATAATCTTCAATCTGTGGCGGGTCGAACTTCACTGTTAACCTGCAAACAGCTTCAAAGAAGCTCCTCTTTGCCCTGCATGCGATCACTCACTGCTCCAAATACCTAGAGCGCGCTGACCAGAATATTAAGGTGGTTGCAAAGTCGACACATCCTTGAAGATATTCAGTTTGGTTGGGCGTTTTTTTTTTTTTTTTTTTTAGGTTGCCCTGGATAATCAGAAATTCTGTGAATTATCAGAAGCCAGAAGTGTTAAAGCCGCTGTAATACCCATCGACCGAATGGGCGCTTTGGTTTCATGGTCACACTCTTTAAAAGACTCGTTTTCAGCGGCAGCAGCAGCCGTTTGCAGCATTACGGTCTTGGTTTCTCTCCCTACTGAGCACCAACCGGCAGAAAGACAGCGAGGGACGAATCGATGAAGGAAATGAACACATCTAGCAGGTGAACAACAGTCGGGAGCTCATCGTCATTTAAAAACAAAATACAGTCATGGCTAAGGTACCGAAAACCGGTGCCAATATTCAGGAGCAGCTTCGTCTGGTTCAGAAAAGCTCTCCCATATTGATTGTGATATTAATGATCACGTGTAGTCCAGTAAAGCAGCAGAGTGTGTAGAATCCAACCGTATCTGAGTGGAGTTCTGTTGCATCAGACCACCTGATGCTTGTTTCTGTTGTTTTTTTAAATATATTGTTCATAGTTTGAAGTTAAAAAGTTTGAAGCTGTAGTTTGAAGTCAAGTGTTTTGTATATTTTTATAGTTTACTTTAAACAGTTAATATATTGTTCAATTTGAAGAAGAAAAATTGCTTTTTTTTTTAAGTATCGGCACCGGTATCGTTTTAAAAGTAGTGTTTTAGCACCGGAATCAGGAAAAGCCCAAGCGATACCTATCCCTAGTCGAATCAGTCTGTATCAGTCAGCTTGTTTCTGCAGCTCATGAACACACTTGAGACCAGCAAAATGATCTGTTCGGGAAGTTCCTGTTTAAACCTGCTGTCCATTTGCTTCAATTGATGAAAGATTTTACTCCTCAAGGAGTTAACGTAGCACACGCTGAGTAACTGACGTAGAAATAGTCATTTTAAGGATGAAATATTCCTTTAAGATGGCTTCCATGTTGGAAACCATCTTGAAGATCTGATCATCTAAGGAGAAAGTGGAGTTTCCTGTCTTGCAAAGCAAACCTCTGCAGATGTGTCATAGTAATAATAAAGTGGAGCATAATGTGTATATTATATACGTATGTACGATGGAAAATATAAATGCCACGGGAAACTATACAAACTATTCTGCACACAGTCCAGTGAGAGTATCAGACCTGCAGGACTGAACCAGGCTGAGGATGAACAGAGGTCAGGGGACGCTGGAATAGCATCTAAATTATCATAATATATCCATGTAGTCTCTTTCTTTGCAGTGC